>NC_089875.1:92386461-92723961 GCF_040182565.1 Anser cygnoides
CTGCTCCACTGGGGACTCCTCCATGGGCCGCAGCATGGAGATCTGCTCCGCCGTGGGACCTATGGGCTGCAGGGGAATTTCTGCCCTGGAGCCTGGAGCACCTCCTGCCCTCCTTCTTCACTGACCTTGGTGTCTGCAAGGCTGTTTTTCACTCCTCTCTCCCAGCTGCTGTTGCTCAGCCGTTTTTGCCCTTTCTGAAATCTGCTCTTCCAGAGGTCCTGGCTCAGTTCTGGTCAGTAGTGAGTGCCATCTGGAGCTGGCTGGAACTGGCTTTTATCTAGCATGGGGCAGCTCCTGGGTTCTCACAGAAGCCACCCCTGTAGCCCCCCTGCCACCAAACCCTTGCCACATAAACCCAACATACTCTAAAGAAATGGAGGTAAATAAAGCTTTGACTGGCTTCACAGAATAGATATTTTGTTTTGTGGAGGGGGAGTTGTTTTGTTTTGTTTTATTTTGTTTTCAAAACTAATGCTTTTGAAAGCAAAAGTACAAATGGCACATCCTTGCAGTTACTCACATTTTTGGACAGGAGTCCTATTATGAACTCTTACAGTTGGTGCACATATGCAATGTCTGCTGTCTACCCTCATACTCATCTCAACTTCAAAGCATAGTGCTTGTTTACAAGTTCATCAAACCCTTCCCCCGGGATATAGGTGTCAAGCAATGAAAGGTGACTGCTTAGATGCCAGTGAATGATCTGTTTAGAAAGGAAACATTTCAGAAGTAATGAATAAGAACGGAAGAGTTTCTCTTCTGCTGTGAGGTATAGCTGGTTTAAGTTAGTAATTATGACAGCTCCCCAAAATATGCAACTGTCTTCTAAATTTATTATTAATTTACATACAGACTATGTTCAAATGCTGTTTAGAAGACATTTTCCAAGAATTTTTCTTCCTCTTTCACATTTTGTCCTCACTTTTTAAGAAACTTGCATGAAAAACTTGATGTTTTTCCTTTACTTCTGAACACCTAATTTTGCTTCTTCTTAGGTTCTGTTGAATGTCATAGACTGTCATCAAAAAAACCTCCACCATTACCTGTCTAACTTCTAACTTCATTTTTCTTGTAACTTTTTATTTCCATTCTCCATATGCTATGTCTTTCAACTTCCCTCTAATATTTCATACTTTGTTATTCTATTCTCCCCTCTTCACTTAATATTTCCTTCTCAAGCCATTCCACCTCCCTTCTCGTCCATTTTTTTTTTCCTCCTGCCAGCTGGAATGTGGCTGTTTGTCACTTGCTCTATTATGGAACTGTTCCCACAGTATTTCATGAAAATAACATCAGAGTCAGTATTCTTCCAGCAGTTTTCATCTTAGTTTTCAGATTCCGGATGAGTGGGAAGAGTAACAGCAGGAGGAAGGAGTCTGATTCTAATCAAAAACAACTGTTAACCATAAAATATCTCACTCTCTTTGAAATAAGTCCTTTTAAGGACTTTGTGAAAGCCTTTAACCATCATCACTACATGCTCCCTGTCACTGATAATCGCACCTGTTGATAGTTATCTGCCAAAAAATGATAACATAAGAAAGTGAGATCTGGAATTCATGGGCAATTGAGAATGCCAGTATAACAGGCTGATTTGCAGCAGGTGTGTTAGTGACTCATGATGGCCACGTGACTGTGCCAAAAATGTATTGAACATGGCATCTTCTGTGGAAGCATCTCTCCTGCAGACAGTGATACCAGCTGCCAAAATGCACCACAAAGGAGTAAATCTAGTAGACCTTAGGAGACAACTTTTTATTCCTTGAAAAAGTTCAGTCACATAGAAGGAGCTAGCTGCTTAAAACTACAGTAAGATTTCATATTGGATCAGAATTTTAAGATAGGTAAAATCAATATACATCCTGCAGTAGCATCTCTCCTGCCTCCTATATGGTTTCAGGAAACAAGTAGCAGACAGAAACTCACGCAATGAATTTAGCAGTTCAAGTGCCAAAGAGTTGAAGTTGTAATGATGGATAGAAGGGTAAAAAGGGGAACTAGCATGGATGTGGTAACAGCACGCTTGGTTTTACAAGGAAAAATCCATCTACAACCATCTTTAAGAACTACACAGTGCTTTAAATAGTGGGGCTCGATTCTCAGTTGTTCCTATATGATACCAGGATCCACTTGATTAATAGTAAACCATTACCACAATACGTGTTAGGCTCATTTTATAGCTGCCCAAGTAATTCTGATTTAGTGGAGCAGAGATGAAAACAGAAATATTATAGTTCATGTTAGCCTAAGGACACCAGTGAAATTTGACCCACAGATCAACAATAACAGTTTTTGCCTGAGATGGCATCAAACATACATGTTAGTCAAGAGGCAACAGAAAGATAACCCTGGTATTTTGTCTTTTTAAGTATTATCAGCTTTGAAGTTGTTGTCAAAGCTGTCTTCAAGAGCCTTTTTATGTGTGAATGTCAGTGTTCTGTCAAAGAGAACTCTTGAGTCAGGCTGACTTTAACAGTATAGACTTTGCTATCAGTTTGGAAGTATGACTTCATATGCCAAACTAGTCAGGGGACTTCTAGACTGATTCTGTACACCTTGAGTGTATTTTGAATCAAAACCAAGTGCAATCCCTTGGAATTATTATATTTATGTTATTAACTATTTATATCTATAATTCTTCTGTTATAATTCCTATTGTTCAAATTGCAGCATAGTTGTATTTTTTTTTTTTTTTAATGACTTCTGAAAAATATCTAAGGCTTCTTTCAGTCTACAGGTGTTGAATTAACAGTAACTTGAATTAGCAGTAGCTAACTCCTCTACTTCACAGTTTTATGCTGCCCATAATTAGCCAAAGTAATTGCTAGAGCATACCAGTGTTGCCCTCTTTGCTCTTCATTGTAGATCTTCTAGTCTGATTTGGTATCATAGAACTGGATTTTAAATTAAATTCCCTGGAAAGTCTGCATGTACACGTGTAGAACATGCATGAGAGATAAATAGATTTATTGCATGAAACAGAGAACATTAATTTGAGTTAAGAGTTATGGATCCATGTTACAGTTCAGTACCTAAGTTTTTTTTTTTAATTATTATTATTAAATAAAACATCTGATGGTTTCAAATGAAAGAATAGTATCAAATCATCTTCATGGAAAATTAGGGGGAAAAAAAGAACTAAGTCATTGTGGAAATTTTGCTTTAAAAAAGAAACTAGCTTTCTCCCTCATTTGCAATATTTATAAATATAGTTTTCAATTTTTTTTTGGTATGCAAATGTTGTTTACTCTTTGTCACTGTCACCTTTCAGTTCCTATCACCGTAAGTTAAGCACTTAAAATCAGGCTTTGAAGCTTCTGAACAACTGCTGAAAATGTTTTCTACCCTAGAAAATTCAAGGATCCTCGTGACTAATTAGTGCTACTAATATATATATATTTTCAAACAGTGCTTGAATACCATTTGGAAGTGCCTCCCATATTTCACCAATCAAAATTATGATGTGTATTATCTTTTTTGTGTCTTTGATCAAAAGCACTATTATATGAATAAAAACAGCAGCCCATCAAGTAAATTTAATTTAGTAACCATCTGTGTAACTGTAGAAACTGTATCAACATATAAAGATATGGTTAGTCTTCAGCAGAAAAATAATAACAAAACCTCTGAGACAGGTTTTATATTCCCCTTTTCCCTTCCTATATAAATATGCTAAAAAGGGGAACAAGATTACTTATTCCACTGACAAAAAGCATCCTGGACTAATATCATTGTAAACTTCCTATAACCACTCTCTTTCTAACATGGTTTTGCTCCAGAAAACTCATTTATCCACAGCAAACTCCACAGGCAGGTATACATCACATTGTTTCCATTTTACAGTCAAATAAACCTGCATATCTCCCTGGAAAATGTACATTAATTTAGTTATAAATTGGGTATTTAAAAACAAAACAAAACAAAAACAAACAAACAAAGACAACACATAAAAGTGTTCTGATTTCTTGTTGCCTGTGGATTCAGTAAACTTTGTTGTTTGTGCTTGTAATTTGGGAGTAATCAAAGCAAGTAGATCCACACTGGACTGATCTTTCAGTGGGTTGGTTTTTGAACCATTTTTACTTGGACAAACTGAGCATAGAAAAACATGCAAACAAGCTCTCAATTCATTGGGAATTCTTATTCATCTGCCATATTTAGTAGAAGAGATGCAAGGGACAGAGCAGTGGAGAAACAGACCCAGAACATTATGATTTTCTGTTTTCTCCTGAAACATGTACCAGTAAAAACCTGATTAGAAAGAAAAAATATCATTCTGCATAATAGGAGCTAACAAGGAACATATGGCATGACATAGAATGTACACATTGAGACATCAGTCAACATGGCAAGAAGCTGAAGCAACATCCACAAATTACAACCTTAATTGCTAAAAATAATTAAACAGATTGGCAGACATTTTCAAAATCACACGTGGGCATCCAGTAGCCATGGAAAGTGAGTAGGACTTAGTGATGTAAATAGTGATGCCATTAATCATGTTAAATGTCTTCCCTATTAGTTAAAATACCTTGATTTGAGAGTTTTGAAAACATCCCAGATATGTTATACACAAGTAGGATAACCTTCTCTAACACATCGAGTATTTTTAACTCATTCCTCTCTTTCACTGAACTTCTACATATTGTATTCACATTTTAAAACAGTAGGATATTTATGTTGTTAGAATTTTTACAAAAGTGTCATAAATTATACATATCTGTAAATATGAAAAGTATCATAATTTCTATAGGGAAGAAAAATAAATTTGGGGAAAGGAAGTGTTGTGGTTTAACCCGGCCGGCAGCTAAACACCACACAGCCATTCGCTCACCCTCTCCCCTCCCTCTCTGGGATGGAGGAGAGAAACGGGAAAGTGAAGCCTGTGAGTTGAGATAAAGACAGTTTATTAAGACAGGAATATAATAATAACAATAATAATAATAATAATAATGATAATAGTATTACTAATAATAATGTGTATGAAACAAGTGATGCACAATGCAATTGCTCACAACCCCCTGACCAATGCCCAGTCTATCCCTGAGCAGCCGGCCCCCCACCCCGGCCAGCCACCCCTATATATTGTTTAGCATGACGTCAGATGGTATGGAATACCCCTTTGGCCAGTTTGGGTCAGCTGTCCTGGGTCTGTCCCCTCCCAGCTCCTGCTGCACCCCCAGCCTGCTCGCTGGCAGGACAGAGCGAGAAGCTGAAAAGTCCTTGGCTTGGTGTAAGCACTGCTCTGCAACAATTAAAACATCAGCATGTTATCAGCACTCTTCTCATCCTAATCCAAAACATAGCACCCTACCAGCTACTAGGAGGAAAATTAACTCTGTCCTAACTGAAACCAGGACAGGAAGGATCAAAAGTTATTTTCTTTAATTGTGTGAAAATTAAATTCCCAAACTGAGATTTTTTTTTTATTTTTTTTTCAGCTGTAACTTGATAAAAGCTTATTTTTAAGGAAAAGGGAGAAAGGGACAAAGTTCTGATAAAAAAAAAAAAAAGATCTAAGAAAAGTAAACACATTTAAGAAAGAATTCATCTTGTGCAAAATTTTTGTTTTATTTAAATGACCAACTCATTCTAAGTCATAGATTATAAGATTTTTTATCAAACACAATGTGCTCACTTCCCTGATAAAACAGCATAATGCCACATATATGCTAGACCTTAAGTAAAGAAACACTGATAATTTACTGTGAAGGTAAATGCCTGAAACTCAGCTTTGCAGTTAAACTTTTAGTTGCTGATTTAAATGTGAAGGTCAGTATAAGAGGAAAAAATACGGGTGTGTGATGACAGCAAATGTGAATGCATGCCTTTTTCTTTGCCAAGCAAACCCACCAAGTTAGGCTTGTTCATATTCATGACCTCGCTTTCCTGCCATTATTCATGAATATTCAGTAAAAAACTTTTATTCAAAAGAATATTCATGGTTACCAAAAGCACTGTAAACCAGTGCATGTACGAGTATTTGCACTAGTATACTAGCATATTGAAAAGCTCTTTTATTATTTGTACAATAAATTCATTAGCTGATTAAGAACATTCAGTTCAGCTGGAAATAGAAAAAGGCTCCCTTCTACTTGGAAATCTTAGACCATCCAACCAGAGAGAGCATGACTCTCAGAAACCATTCTAATAAATAAATAACATACACCAAACAATCAGCTGTGAACACGCGCAATCTTGAAACGTTTTTTGTGTAATTTACAGAATAATTTGGGAATGAAAAAGCTCCGTAACTGGTTTACAGGGAAACCAAGAGCAGAAAAGGGCTCGACCGGAGCCACCCAGCAGCGTCGTGAAGCGCTGAATAGAAGCCGGGGAGCAGAGGACAGCACGGGGCAGCGCAGCCCCCGCGCATCTTCCGCGGCTGTCCCCCAGGCAGGGCTCTCGCCTCCGCCGGGGCCGCCGCTAGTGGGAGCCGGGAGATCGCGCACGGCCGCCGCCGAGGTTGCGGCGGCAGCATCTGTGTGCGTGGCTGGCAGGAAAATGATCTCACGAAACGCTCCTTTCCACCGCGGCGTCACTGGCTTCAGAGCGCTAATTGCGGGAACTGTGGGAGAGGAAAATACTCTATACTGTTTCGTAATTGCAGGGTTATGGCCTGAAAAAATTCACAACTGGATTTTGTATTTTTTATTTTTATATGAGTCAAGACAGTGATTTCTAAGTCAGCATGGTCTAGTGCTTTCTAGATGTTTCTTTTTTTTCCTAGCCTCACTTCAGTTTTACAGCATCTCAGTGCCCCAGAGCCACTATGTTAGTTTGAGTGCTAGCAGTCCCAGTAAAGATCCAGTTCTGAGGCTCTAGCTGGTCTTCTCACTGCAGAATCTGGTCCACAATTAATTTAATACTTCGTTAATTTTTTGAATTGTTAATAGCATGACAGCTGATGTTTACAAAGGATACTGAAAGGACATTCCAAATTAAATGCTCTATGTAGTCCTCAGTATGTGCAAAAGGTTTTGTTAATTTATACTGTCACTCATCCCAAAACCCTTATGAGATTTTATGTAGGAGTTGTGAAAAAGATGTAGTTTAAAAGCCTGTACAACCACAGCCAGAGCTGCATGAGCCCAATTGCTTAATATAAATTTTAACACAATTCCCGTGATAAAATCCGCAATCATAAAAACACAAGCTGGCTTTCAGGTGCTCTATTCCAATAATGTATTTTAGAAATCAAATCTACTAACTGCAGCACTTTATTTTAACATTTTCATGAGAAATATTATTTTGAAACTCATATTCAGCTATTTGCCTCATTAATACATTTGCCAGGAATAAAAAATGATAATGTAAGGGCTTATTACCAATTTTCACAAGCATGTGGCTAGTATACAAACAGAAGAGCTCTGTTTTTTTGTTTTGTTTTGTTTTACTTTTTGTATTTTAATTTGAAACTTTCTTAAATGTAAAAGAATGATCAGAAGTGGGGATGAATCAAGAGATAATGGAGCTAGGAAGACGACGGATGACAAAAAAAAAAAAAAAAAAAAAAAAAAAAAAGGATGTGTTGAAACGGGCCTGGGGAGATTAGAAAAAGAAAGCATGTCCCAGGCTGTGATATTTCTTCCAGAGGAGACAGTTAGGGACTTCTGTTGAGAAAACTTTCAGTGGGATGTATGAAGAAGAAACTGCATGTATAAAAGAGCCTGAACAGAATTAGGGTACAGGAATTAAATGCCACTGTTACCATGTAGCCCTGAAACACAGTATTGCTATTGCTTGTAAGAGACCATAAGCTTTGCAGCAAGTTTGTGAGGCCTGAGGCTCACCGAGTCTGAACTCTCCTTGACTCGCTTGCGGCAGGCTTTACTAACAGTGATTTTTCTACTAATCCATTGACGATGGCTAAATAGTTTTATTTTTGTTTATTTTTCCATGGCACGATCATAGTTTCATACAGAAAAAGGAACAAGGAGTTGCTCCCTCCATGCAGAGCCACCCGGATGAAGGCACTGGCCTTAGGACCCAGAGGAGAGGTGGAAGGATGAGTATAATGCCAGGAAAAGGGCGGAAATAGAGAAGTGTGTGTACTACAACTTTAACTGTATTATCACTATTATTAAGACTTTGTCCATATAGCAGATTTTTTTTTTTTTTTAAGGGGGTAATAATTTAAGCTAATAATGACTCCTGAATTAGACTAGCAATACATTTGTATACACATCTACATCTGTATTTCTCCATGTATTTATAAAGCATGTTTCCTTTTTGCCAATGAAATAAGCTTTCAAGTATAATACTACAGAAGATGTTTAGACAATATATTAAGTGAATTTAATGAAGAAATGAAAGAATGACAGTATGATAACCAGAAATGTATGTAGGTAAAAAATGATTTCTTTAAAAGAAAATGCTAAAGAGACACCAGCTTGACTGTGTTGCAAGAATAACTACAAGAAGGAAAGTCCAGGGACGCAGGGCACATAGAAAAATGATAGGGGATTTCAGTGCAGAGATGAGGAGATAGAAGGCATGCAGAATAAAAAGCAACATCATAATGTCTCAGTTTAAAATAAAAAATCAGGAATACATTAGCAGTAAATGAAGGAGAACTGTGTGAGGGAAATATTTAAGAAATGATCTTGAGAGTTACTAGAATATCACAGTGATTGAAGAATTTGCATTTTCTTGGTGTAAGGAGATTTTAAACAATTCCTGCTTCATGTAAAACCTAAACTAAATGTCTACTGAGCGGTAACTAGAGTTTGTCTTCAGCAAGGATAAAGCATTGTGATATAATTAGTGAAAATGGACCTCTTAGTCATGTCCTAAAGGGGCAGAAGTGAAGTACACTGTCTTCTGGAGCTCCCAGTAGATGAAGAAAATTCGGTCCATGTTTTTTACTTTGCCCTTTGGTAATGGAGACTTTGTGTACCACTAGTAGCTGAATATGCCTCACTACTAGGTCCGAGGTAGAAGACAGAGCTGTGACTTATTCTTCACTGCTAAGTCTCTTGGACAGAGCTACATCTGAAGCAACTAGGGCAAAGGACAAGGTGGATGAAAACAGATATTCCACTTCAGCCATGGTGTGCTAGATATGATTTTGTTCTTGTACTACCAGAACAAAAGCCCGTTAACTAATACTATGCTTGGATTTCCAGCCTTCTATGTGGCTGGTGACTATCCTAATCAACTGAAAAGGGCCAAAACACAGCATCAAGCACTGTCCTATGAACATTCATACTGTATGCTTGGCGTGACTTTGGCCAGAGCTGGAGAGTGCTCACCCAGTCACTTGGGTACAACAAGAAAAACAAGGGTGTCATGGGGAAACCAGTCACCAGCTGGGAAATTTTAATCAAGTTAATCCATTGCCAACCAATGCAGACTACTGAACACCCTTTTAGGTGTCAAGTAGAAGAACACAAACAAATTAACAAACACCTATTGCTCCTGTATCCCAATCTCAGCTTTCTGTATTTTATCCACTGGTTGCACTCAGTTCTCCAAAATTGGGATGAGGAGGAGTGTAGGCTGAGGTGATACATACATAACAGGTTTCTGCTGCTCTGAGCAAAATATTTTTTCCTCCACCCTATGGTTAGGACCTGCTCTTTCATTCTGTGATTACTACTTCTTTGCTGCCCTGTGCTTCATGGTTTCCTGATGCTCTCTTCTCAGTGTCCCTGCCCTGGCATGGGTTGTCCACAGCCTCAGTCCTTGGGGATGTGCATAAACTTACAGTAGAATTATAGAATCATTAAGGTTGGAAAAGACCTCCAAGATCATCTGGTCCAACCATCCCCCCCCCCCAATATCACCCACTAACCTGTGTCTCTAAGCACCATGTCCAGCCTTTCCTTAAACACCCGCAGGGATGGTGACTTCACCACCACCCCAGGCAATCCATTCCAATGCCTGACTGCTCTTTCTGAGAAGAAATGTCTCCTAATTTCCAAACTACACTTATGGCATGATATTACCTGGCTTCTGGTGAGCAAGGATTCAAGCTCCTTTGGCTTGATGGTGGTTTTTCACCTGGTGGATTTTCCCTCCACCATTTGCATGAATCCCAGTTTTGAAGGGAAGAACGTTATATAAATCCCCTTACCACTTTCACTCAAGACAACAGAACAGACAGACCCATTTTTTTTAGAGTTTACTTCTGCAGACATCATCACAATGACTGGCTAACATGGTCTGGATTAGTATTTTAAGTTGTACATCCTAAAATCACTCTATATTTAAATTTATGTTAGCTGAGAAGTATTACATAACGGGTTTGAAACATGAGCATTTCCCTCTTCTAGGCATGCTCAAGGAGATAGGTCATTGCAATAAAAATAACTAATTCTAGATGCATATAAATATGTGTATTACATAAGAAGAATCCTACATCTTGAAAACAGTCATTAAGCTTTGAGACAACTGAGTACTGACCAAGAAAACAGCCAACCCAAATGGGCTATCTTCAGCTAACCTAGCTTTTGAGGTATGACCCCGGGGTTCTTCCTGGTTGCTTCTTTTGTTTAACACATTAAATAGGCTGCTAAGGTGCTTTGCCACATGCAGCTTAACATCTGAAACCCTCATTTGTTATCACTACTTCATAGCTATGAATAAATTAAAGTTGAAATAGATCTTTGTTTATTTTTCATTGTTTCCATTCTAACTCATTCTGATTTTTATTTCAGTACAAAGTGATGTAAGACCAAATACAACATGATATAATCAAACTGCAGAAGGTTATACCCTAGAGTGATACTCAGCTTGATAATTATGAGTTGTATTTATCTTTCTCCAAATTAAAATAAAGGAAATATAGCTCAGTTTTTCAATCTTGACAAACAAAATACCCAGATATTTCTATAAGTTTTTCAAGAATACAAATTATGAAATACAAATCTTCTATCTATATTGCTGAGGGTATTTAAGAGGACATCACTATGCTTAACTGTCCATTCACTCAGTCTCCTGCAGCACACAGTAGTTGATCTTGGTCTTCATGTCATACACAATTTTAACACATTTCTTTCATATTCACCTAATCTTATTTTTTATTTTTATTTTTAATTTAAACTTCTCCAAAGTCTGTGCCATGGTGTTAAGCTTTTTCTGATGAGTTTTTACACAAGTAGTAAATAATCATTCTTATCCCAATGTAAGGAATATTATACAGTCTTCAGTACCATGCTTTAATATTTTGGTTCCTTTTACATATCCTCTTAATATTTCTTTATTAGAAAATTTATTTTATCAAATACATCCAATACAAAAAAAAAAAAAAAAAACTTTTGCAGATTGCATGCAATATCAGTAATTATCTTTACTTTTTTTTTTTTTTTTTGGTATATTAAGAACTGACTCTGCTTTTCCACACTTCTAGTGCATACAGAATGACTCATTCAAGTGTAGTCTTTCTCGTCTTATTCAACAGACCAGAACATTATTGTGAGATTTCCATTTATTTAATACTGCAAGTCAGAAATGTATGTATTTGTTCCCAGTGCAAAAAGTTGTGTAAGCTTTTTTTATTCTTGGATGTATACTCAGATAATCTATTGTAGTGACCTAAACAATTCTTGACAGGTGTTTGTCTAACCTTTTCTTTAAAACATCCAGTAACAGAAATTCAACATCACTGCACTCCGCTCAAACACCCAATCAATCTTTCTTTTAGAATGTTTTTCCCAGTGTCCCATGCTGCCTTCGAAACCTGTTGTTTGAGAGCAGTATATCACCTTTCTCATCATAGCATGTATTTACCTACTGAAAGACTGCTATGATAGTTTTTTCACCATTTTTTTTTCAAGACTTAACAACCTTAGATACCTTCCTCAGAGGCCATATTTTCTAGACCTCTGACCTATTTCATTGCTTTTCTCTGGCCCCTGCATAATTGCTTTACATCATTCTTGAAGCTTGATGGAGTACTTGAGCTGAAGATTTACCTGTATTAAGCAGAATGGAGGGATTAATCCTACAGGTTACATTCCTGTTGACATATCCCAGTAGGATATTTGTCTTGTTTGCAATGGCATAATAACACTGAGTCATGCAGAATTTGTCATTCACTCCAAATGTGAGATCTTTTTCTACAGAACTTCTGCCCACTTAGTTGTTTCTTGTCTTGTACTAACTAGCTGATGAGTCCTGCCTACATGTAGAACTTCATATTCATCTTTGCTGAACTGTGACTGATTAATATATAATATATAATTTATTCACTATACTAGCTCTTTAGTATAGTGATTTTTTACAGTATATACTAGTGATATAGGTGTCTGTTGACACTCATTATGAAGCACTAATAAAAAAATATAAAAGATGTTAATATTGCTTATGCTGATACCAACATAGCTTCAAGCATTCTTTTCTATTAAAAACAAAACAATAACAACAGCCCCCTGAAAACTATTTAATATATCTTGAAGTGACCACCATTAAAAATAGAAACACAGTGTTTTTTTGGTGGTGGTGGTGGTTTTGTTTTGTTCTTGTTTTTCCTTTTATTTCATGGAAATTCGCTGAAGTGAGAGCCTTGGGCAGCAAAGTCTTCTTATTCATCAGCAGAAAATTTCATCCTCAGTGGTGGGAGCATACATTTCTCCAGGAATACACTTCAAATATTGACCTTGGAAAAACCACTCCTTGTAGTACTGAGTCAATTCATTTTCCATATCCACCGAGATCACTCTGTCAGTCTGCCAACAGCAAAGATTTTTGGATATGGACACCAGTTCTGTAAGGACCACGTTAAATGAACAAGCCTGTAAATTTCTAGGGCTACTCTATACAGAAACTTTGTACCATTTTGACTGTACTGATATGGGTGAAATGTTGCAGCATTTTAGTGTGGACTCATTTCTGCATTTTACTACTAATCAAGCCAAAATACAAGGGAGCAGGGGCATTCTTAATTTAGTCCCACATTAATATGTTTCCCATGAATAACCCAGAGGTCCCTGCCTCTAGGCATTCAGCCTGTTCCACACTCCTTTATGTTCCACCCCCCCCACCCCCCCACCCCCCATCATCCTGATGTAACTGTTTCTGGGACTGCAAGTAGTCCCAGAATTTCATCAGAGCTGAAATTACAGGAGTTAGAAGCACCAGTCTTTGGAATGTTTGTTGCATGGTTTACATGCCCATCCAACAACTGCAAAAGGAGAACTGAGAGGGGGTAAACTGGAGAACATGGGTGAGAAAACACAGCTAAAAAAAGGTGAGTTGTGCTGACCTCCTAAAACACATTTTGCTGTACAGAAATTTTCAAATCTTGCTATTGCCTAGCTCTCTAATCCATCTGTTAAACCTCATAGCTGTGGGGGATGAAAATCAGAAACAAAGTTTTGCTTCAATGAATAGCTAATTGTGCGAGAAGAAACAGCAGAGTAAAAACAAGAGAGACTAAGAAAAAGCAGGCCCCATGGAACTAAATAGTTTAGCTGTCTGGTGGCTGCAAATCAGTTTGAAAACAGGCCAATGAAGGATTTGAAAACCAAAATCATCTAACACTGGATATAAAAGGTAGGAACTAGCTCTTTCCCTGGAAAGACCTGACCTGGCTTTCGTGTGTAATCCAAAAGCCCTGAGTAAAGATACATGCCTTACTCTGACCTTCAAGGAGGAGAGTTTATTCCCACTTCTATTCACAGTGTTCTCTATAGAGTGGCTTAATCAGGTTCTTACTTAGAACCATGTGGATTTTTTTCAGTCCCATTTACAGGATCTGGCTTTAGTGCAGAGTCCAACAGTGCTGTGTGAAGATATCAAAGTACACTCTAAACGATCTTGTGTGCTACTGCAGAGAGCCTATATTCTCAAGGTACATTAGCCTGAATAACATGCAGTACAGCGGGCTGCTTCAGTACCCAAGCTTGGTATTTCTACACTATGGAACTCTGTAACAAACATAATACGGACATACCTTTCCCTCAGATGCCTGTCTACTACGCAGCATTTTACAGGGACTTCGGGCATCTAATTCAGTTCCAAGGATTTGTTTCTGCTAGCCAGTTGGATACCTAAAAAGGTAAAACTAGCCCCAATTTTTTGCACAGTTAAACTCTCTTTTTATGAAATGCTGAGGTATTTAAGAATCTAAGTGCCATGCTTCTCAATAAGATCTAGCATCCTAAAGCTGTAATACTCAAAGATAGAAAATTTCTGTTTAACCCAGTGAGAGACTGACACTCTCACAGAGCTCTCTATACCTTTGAGATTTCAGTTTTTAGATGACATTGTCAAAAGGGCGTAAGCATCTAAAATGGGACATAACCAGCATTTAGGAACTGAAATACAAAACACAGATGCTTTAAATATCTACTTTGCAGCTGCCTACTCACACGTGAAGTCTGCAGAGCTCTAAGTTTCCAAAATTAAAGCTCTCATGGTACCTAAAGTTCTGCTTTGGGACTTACTAATGAGTGAAGCCCTGATCTTAGACTAAGCCCTCTCAGGCTTCAAAAACTAGATTTTTCTCTACAGTTATTTGCAGAAAGGATACTGTCAGTTAGGCACTACCAGAGAAGACCTATTGTGCTCTGTTGTTCTAAGGAAGTTGAATATGAGAGGTGGGGTTCAAAGGGTTAAAGCAGTCAGTCACAATGAAGTACACATAAGCTTACTTTTCTATACTTGTCAGAAGGATATGAACTCATGCCTGTGTCTTAAACAGTATCTGTATATTAATAGGAAACAAAACCAAGAGGCAAGACAAAACAAATCAAAAAAGCATTCCTTAACTGCTGAGGCTATTTCACTTTGCATATAACAATTAGTGAGGCCCAAAGAGAATGCACAAATACGACCATGACTCTTAAACTATGGCTTAAATAGCATATCTTGCCAAATGTCAAAATGCAAATATTTAGTAGACGGAAGTGACTTTACAGTATAGTGTAAGTAAGCATCTATCACAGAATCACAGAATCATCTAGGTTGGAAGAGACCTCCAAAATCACCTAGTCCAACCTCTGACCTAACACTAACAAGTCCTACACTAAACCATATCACTAAGCTCTACATCTAAACATCTTCTGAAGACCTCCAGGGATGGTGACTCAACCACTTCCCTGGGCAGCCCATTCCAATGCCTAACAACCCTTTCAGTAAAGAAGTTCTTCCTAATATCCAACCTAAACCTCCCCTGGAGCAACTTTAGCCCATTCCCCCTCGTCCTGTCACCAGGCACGTGGGAGAACAGACCAACCCCCACCTCGCTACAGCCTCCTTTAAGGTACCTATAGAGAGCGATGAGGTCGCCCCTGAGCCTCCTCTTCTCCAGGCTGAACAATCCCAGCTCCCTCAGCCGCTCCTCATAAGACTTGTTCTCCAGACCCCTCACCAGCTTCGTTGCCCTTCTCTGGACTCTCTCGAGCACCTCGATGTCCTTGTAGCGAGGGGCCCAAAACTGTTCAGCTTGGTTTGCAAAGTCTTTTTGACAGTTACAGATTTTTTTAAACTGTGCTTTAATAATCACTAAAAAAAAAAAAAAAAAAAAAAAAAAAAAAGAAGACTACTCTGAATATGAGCTCAGAGGCTTTTTCTGGTATCTGTTAAAGTAAAAGGCATCAGTTTCAAACAATTTGGGGAGTACTGCAGGTGATAATAAATAAATAAATAAATAAATAAAAGGGTTTAATATTGTGAAAAAGGTCCACATCCTGCCCAAATTTTACTTATGCCTTTACCTTCAGCTGTGCTTACACAGTTCCCAGAAGAGATGACAGAAGCACAGTGTGTGTTCTGCAGTGGTGTGTGGTGAGCTGAAGGAGCAGGTGACAGGGCACCTTCCCCATTTCTGGTTGCTGGTTGATGGCTCACTGAGGTCAGTATTGAGAAAATCCCATTTTATCAAAATATTCAAGCATGTGTTCATTTCCTCTGAAAGAGGATAGGATTGAAACATATGCCTGAAATTAAGTACATTATTTACATATGCTTCTGAATAAGTCATGTTACCATCTGAAATTACTTGATAATCAGGTCAGTATAAACCACATTTAAACAGTCACTCTCCTAAAAGGTCTAATGTTTCAATTGTCAAAGATAATTATTTTCTGTGAGGATAATAATCTTTCAAGGGCCTGGATGAGATGCAGTATTACAGAAACGTATCTTAATTTGCATTGCTGTGCAGAGTCTGTTGTGATGACATGGCAGATGAAGTTGCTAAGCCACTATCCAGCATAAGAGAAAACATAACCCCGATTTTTAAAGAAGGAAAAAGGACAACCAAAGGAACTATAGGCCAGTCAGTCTCACCACTGTGCCAGGCAAGATCATGGAGCAGATCCTCCTGGAAACTATGCTAGGGCACATAGAAAACAAAGAGGTTATTGGTGACAGCCAATGTGGCTTCTCTAAGGGCACAACAAATCTGGTGGCTTTCTACGATGTGGTTACAGCATTGGTGGATAGGAGAAGAGTAGCTGACATAATCTATCTGGTCTTCTGCAAAGCATTTAACAGAGACCCATGTGGCATTCTTGTCTCTAAATTGGAGAGACATTGATTTGATGAATGGACCACTTGGTGGGAAAGGAATTGGTTGGGTGGTCACATTGAGAAAGCAGCAGCCAGTGGCTCGATGTCCAGTTGGGGGACTGGTGACAAGTGGTTTCCCTCATGGGTCTGTAGTGGAAATGGTATTATTTAACATCTCTGTCAGTGGACAATAGGATTGAGTGCACCCTCAGCAGGTTTGCCAATGATACCTAGCTGTGTTGTGCAGTTGATACAACAGAAGGAAGGGATGCCATCTAGATGAACCTGGACAGGCTTGAGAGGTGGGCCTGTGCAAAGCTCATCAAGTTCAACAAAGCCAAGTGCAAGTTCCTGCACCTGAGTCAGTTCAATCCCAAACATGAATTTGTATTGCCGGGTGGATAAGTGGATTGAGAGAAGCCCTGCAGATGACTTGGGGGTGATGGGTGATGAAAAACTGAATATGAGCTGGCAAAAGAAAGCCAACTGCATTCTGGGCTACATCTAAAGAAGTGTAGCTAGCAGGTCAAAGGAGGTAATTCTCCCCATCTACACTGTTCTTGTAAGATCCCACCTGGAGTACTGCTTTCAGCTCTGGGGCCCCCAGGATGAGAAAGATGTGGACCAACAGGTCCAGAGAAGGGCCATGAGGATGTTCAAAGGGCTGGAGCACCTCTCCTGTGAAGACAGGCTGGATGGGGCTTTGAGCAACCTGGTCTAGTGGGAGGTGTCCCTGCCCTTAGTGAGGGATCTAGATGATCTATAAGGTTCCTTCCAACCCAAACCATTATAGCACTCTATGATTCTACAATTTTATGATATATACAATACAAAACTTCTATTTCCAATGAAAGCTGTCTCACACCTTGCTCTGATGCCAAACAGACTTTAAAAAAAATCATGTCTTTAAGTCACTTTTTTCTTTGTTGACCTTAGTCACTGTGGTATAAATGAAAAATAAAAAATAAAGAAACCCCACAATTTCTAAACAAATCTCTGAGTTTGTCATTTTCAAGGTTTAAGAATGCTTCTTTAGCTCGTTACTTCCAATTGTAATACACTGCTGTTGCAAATATGAAAACAGTAAAACAGATGCATGTTGTAAGGTGAAATGCAACTTTAATAAAGTAGACAGTTGTTTCACTTTCCAAGAAATAACAAGCTCTGCTGAAAATACTGCTGCATACTTCATCTATTTTACTTAGCTTCATTAAAGAAAAAAATTATGAGTTACTTATTATGCGTGAATGTTCCCAGAAAACAAGAATGAACAGTGAGAAAAGACACATCAAGAAAGTGATAGCAGCATAAAAGTAAGGATCCAGACTGCTCAAACTCACAAATTTGAACTCTTTTTCAGCTGTAAGACTTTTTTAATGTCTGAAGTAATTCACCAAGACAACATCCCAGTGATGGAAAACGTTTGATCAGAAAATTGAGCAAGTTGACACTTTAACCTATATTTACTAATAAAACGTATTATATTTTGATCTTGAAACAAGAGTAAGACTCATCTGACTAAATGTGGATTACCTATATGAAGTAGATATCTAGAAATGAGCTAGACAACTGGACTCATTTCATAATCAATGGAGAGAAACAGGCATTTGTAGGGCCTGATTCATCTTGTGATTCATTTTGTGTTGAAAAAAGCAAGCCACACATCATCAAAAAAACTGCTGGAGGGCTTAAGTGTAAATCTAAATTCTAGCACATAGACAACTGACATATGTTATAGATATTATGTTTACATAGATGTATATGTCACTGTTTTACTTAAAGCCTATTAGACTGTAATAACATTTGCAGTATTACACAACTTCTTGTACTCTCAGTGTAATTCTGTAAAAAACAAGGTAGAAACAAGATAGATTAAAACCCTTAAGAAGGAAGGAACAAAATTTTTAACCTGTACTCTATTGAATAAAAAGTGAAACACTGGCTTCTTCATTTGGATACTTTTTTTTTTCCTTTTTTTTTTTTTTCTTTTGAAACTCTTCTATGAATCATCTGTGGTTTACAGGTGACTATAACCCACACATTTTTCAAATACATTATTTATTACAAAACAAAATCAAGACACCAGCTTATTCTTACAAAAGTCAAATTGAGTCTGCTGCAGTTTAATTACCATTTTGTTCAAAATTAATTTTATATGCTTTGTAATTATATAGTGCTCTAAGGCACTTGGAGGAAATCATTCTGTGAAACTACACTGTATTCTCCCATTTAAAATATCCCCAGGAATTTTCTAAAGTTTTGCCATGTCACAAGTTATAATGTAAGAATGACAATACTATAGTTTTAATGAATATATTGAGATAATAAATGAACAGAAAATTGCAGGAGCTTTCCGAATAAACTTCCTATCCCTCTCTTATTTACTTCCTAAGCTCTCTGGCCCACCAAATTTAGATCCTAAAAGTCCCCAAGTAGTTCCTATGACACCCATATTCACTGACCTTGTTGGCTGCCCCAATATACTGAATAAGCACAGCCTTTATCACAGTCAAAGTTGGAAGAAAAACAGTTCTGGCAGAGTAAGTATCTTGAAAGACTGGGATGTTCAGCTAGAAAGTCAGCTATCCTTTACCTACATAAAAAAGAGTTGGTTAATATAAACAAAAATTTGCAGCCCTTCCTTGGTTTCCTTTTGCTACTTGAAGCCTCCTACTTCCAATTTGCCCAACTTCTGAAACACTGTCGTCTTTCCCATTGCTAAATAGCCCCAGAAATATTGCCAGTATTCATGGCTGTGACAGTAAAAACTTATTGTATTTAGTACTGAAAAAGCCAGTCTGTGTAAAAATAAGATTTCAAGTGCTAAACTGAAAAAAAACAGATTTTTTATTTTTATTTTTTCCAGATGAAAATGCTTAATAAATGGTGATTCAAATGCACATTTCCAGCCATACGTTAATATATTTCCAGCAGAGGTACATGCAGTAGAGAAAAACTGCCCCTCACTCACTGCTGCTGAACTACTCATAGAATAACGGACAATGTAAAATAAACCAATTACAGACTAGCCTAGCTGTAACATTACAGAGCTAGCAGCAGCTACTCACTCATGAATAGAGGTGTCTTCATGCAAATTGGAAGCCTACAACAAAATATTAGTGACAGTCTAGTGAGTATGTCCTAGGTTCTACGAAGCAACATGCATATATATGGAAATATGGATTCCTTCATCATTAAATTTTGTAAATGCACCACAAATTTTAATCCTGATGAGTTTGTTCATCTTTTCCCACACAGGATTGAACAGTGCATGGAGAACACCACACCAAGGCTGTCACTTGATATTCCAGTCACGCTGGGGACACGGCTTCCCATTCCTGGCATTTCAGCCTGTTGAGTCTAAAGAAGGAACTGTTATTATTCTGCACTCAAAGCCAACATTTTACACTTGAGACACAATTCCAACAAAATTAATGTCAGATGAGGAATGCATTAATTCATTTTCCAAGTAAATTGGTTATCTAGTTTTTGACAGCTTGTATTGTTCCTGTGTGCAATGCTACAGGCAAGAGTACTCTTTTTTTAAAAAAAAGGGGGGGGGGGGGGGGGGGCGGGGAGCTTTTTACTTTGTAATATGAACAGACAGCACTGTGGACAGAGCAGGGTACTTTAAAAAAATGTCACTATTCTTTTTTTTTTGGCATTGGCCCTAGAACAAGCGAATTTTATCTACATTTCAAATTTCCTTAAAAGGAAATCCATACCATTCAGTTCTGAGGAAGGAGTAAAAATTTTTATTTAACTCAATTGAAATATAATTCCTTTTAGCTATTGTGAGATTCTTTTGGCAACCATGTGACAATTTTTTTTTTCCTTGTAAAATATTATTCCAAACTAAAGTAAACCTTGAGAAATAATGGACACATACAACATATTTGAAAATGAATACTAATTTAATCAACTTATTTAATTAACTTCGTATTTGTACCTTTCCTTCTTACAGACCAAATATATTTTTGCATCATTTTTGAAAATATCCTTATAAAATATTACAAACTTTTCCATCATTGCTTAAGGGAAGAAAGATATGAAAAACAATAAAGCAAAATTATCTGAATATTTTATATCTTACATGAATATAACTGTTGTGCATGTTGCATAAATAAGACATAAATGTTCTTTAAAAAATGACAACTAGAGTGTTTTCGTTAATGGTTTACTATTCTAGCTATTCTCAAATGTTTTGTACAGATGTAGCCAAATTGCAACTAGTGAATCAATAATAAAAATATAATCTTTTATGTTAGCAATTTATTACCTTCCTGAGATAGACACGTAATGTTATCTGAAAAGTAAAATTATATCACTATCACTGAAGGATTTGGTATTAAAACAGAGGATTTACTCAACAGATTTTTCACTTTAAAAAAAGAAAAAACAACACCAAAAACCTACAATTACCACCACCACCACCAACAAACAAAACTAAAAGATCTGCAACTCTTATTAAAACTTACTCTTTTATATTTTAATCAATTCAGTGGAAAAGGCACAAGATCTCACTGAAGATAAGATTCTTATCTGACAAAATGTTACCTATGTAATCTAAACAAAAATACTATACAAATTGCTTTTGTCTAGATTTTCTTATTATGTCTTAGAAAAAAAATAACTTATAGGCTAGAATAGGAAGTAAAAGATATATGTTCATATATTTATCTGTAGATTCATATTTAATGATACATTGATAGACCAGCATGTTATATAATCTGTGAAATGAGTATGTATTATGTGAAATGAAGGCAAGTTATAAGAAAACAAAGATTATTTATTACAATTATATATATATATATTTAAATAGAAGTCTTCATAGCATCTTGACCACATTCTGATATTGTAACATCTGCAAACCTAAATTTACCCTGTGACATGAGTAATGTAATTTTTATTTCTCTGAAGGAATTATTCAACTATTGGAGATGGGCACAGGAGACTTAATGCTTACACTTAACAATTGGCTAATTAATCAGATCTCTAAACATTCCTCTGAAGCTGTTATTCCAGTATGCAGATACGGAAACTGAAACAATGTGTTGTGACTCATCTGAAGTTACATATTAATAGCAATACAGAACTAATATAATTGAAAAACTGAGCTTCCGATTTCTCAGATGGTACAAAAACTGTTAGTTCTAACACTTCATTAAAAGGATGTTGCTGGAATCATGTCAGAAGAAAAGTTCAGTCTGAATTGTATATGAGTGAGAGCCAATATTTTACTGATTTGTACGAAGAAGAAAACAACCTTTATTACTCTACAAAATACAGGAAATTACCTCCCATTATGACACCAATTACCAGCCTGGACAGCTCAGGGACGGTTTGTCTACACATGCCATAGACAAAATCATACTTTATGCTTCTATTTCATTTCTTTTGTATCTGGGTAATATGGTAGGGTTGCCTGGTTAATATCTTTCCTGTGAGCTGTGTGTCACATTTATTAAATGAGTAATAGAGTTTAGTTGTTTTTTGTTTGTCTGTTTGTTCCCTAGTCTAATATTATTATTATTGTATGCTATAAATTAGTCACAGGTTCACAGTTTTGGAGTAAGTGAACATCAAGGCATGCTGCATACCCCAAACTTTGGAGCTAATCTTATTTCCAGATCCCCCAGTTATGACAGAAGAGTGGACATGCCTACACAACTGAGAGCGAAAATATCTTACATAGTAGAAAAGTAGAGACTGGCAGAACAGTATGTGAAAATGAAATATGATAGCACATGAAAACAGTTCAGCGGCATCATCATGAAATAAATTATTATGCTAATAAAAGAGAATGAATGAAAGAACGAAAGAACGGAAGAATGAAAGAACGAGGAGTTCATTTATGAAAGATGAGCTGAAAGAAGTATGTGAACTGAAATGTAAAGTGAAAATTATCTCAGACTGCCTCTATAAAGGTAAAAATGATGCATGAACAAGGTGGGAAACAATACTAAAATGACAAGACAGAATTCTGAAATGACATACGGAATTATTTGCAAAGTATTTTGCTCTTGCTCATGTTCTTGTAGAGTTCCTTGACTTCCTTGATGTTGTTGCATAGACACTCCTCACGTGAAAGAAAATTTTGCGGGGTCTTGGCCCCAATTTCTACACAAGGAATGACTGCTGATCTAACATGAGAGACTATTGATTGTAGACACATGATATGAGTACTTCCCAGTTTTCAGGTCTAGACTGACTTCCATAAGCCATGTTCCCAACTCAATGATGGGACAAGACATCAATATGCACCAATCCTCCTGATCTCCCAGGCTTTCCTTGGAAGGAGGAAAGAAACCAAACCTGGAAGAAAATGACAAGCATTCCCTGATCTGGACAATCAGGACTCAGAACTCCAGACACTGTTAAATGCATCTTCCCTTAAATCTGGCCATATCCACAGATGCCAAGAGGGAGATAAATATGTTATTCAAAATAATTTCAAAAGAAAGAGGCAAATCTGTTTAATTCCCAGGTGTTATGAAACACAACAACATACAGTAATGTGAAAAAGTAGATCAAATTAAAAAGCCTTGTTCTTAAAAAAATAAGTTTTGGACATGGTATATACCTCTTGCAAGTTTTCAAGGCAGATATGTGTCTTTTGAGAACTAGAATATAATTATAAGATTTGTTTATGGGCTAAGTGAACCTTTCAAGATCTGGATAGGTTACAGAACAAGTTCTCTAGAAGCATTATCAACATTATTAATTTTTACTGTGCATATGATGGTTCTTGTGAGTTTTTTAAGCTACTGCTTCTGGAGACTTGTGCCTCTATCATGCCCAGCAGATGAATTGAAATCCTGCAGTGTAACATCAGTCATGAACTGTGGTCTATCCATATTCTCCGATCTGAATCATAGTGGATTTTCAGTCTAGTAGGCAGTACCATTTGTTATCAGTGTTCCAGAACTTCATAAAGATAATACCTTCTCATAGTTGTCCTGAAGAACACAAGAAGAAAATTGAGACTAAAATATAATATGTAGCTGATTTCTTCCCTTCTAACTCATTTAAATCAAGCCCTGGATTCCTCTGTTCTCAGTGATGGACATACCTCATACAAGTGCATGTTTTCTTTTAAATCAGGATATTATGAATTTTAATTTATAATAACTGGCTATAAGTTTTCATAGTCTGACGTTAGCAGATCACAAGCTGCATTACTTCTTAGTATACCTGCGGGTATCAGTATACTACAACAGTGCTGAGTCTATATGAGTTATACAGAAAAGATGGTCATGATTTACTGACTGCAGTGAGACTAGTTGTATACCTTAATAATGAGGCCAATATGAAGATGAATCAGTCAGTACAAGGCTTATATGAACTTTTTGCCAAAAACTTGATGCAAATCAACAACTGTCCCTGTCATGGGAGGAGAGTCACTCCTATCTGGCTGAAAGCAAACTACCAGACTCGAAAAAAAAAAAAAAAAAAAGGAGGGGGGGGAGTGTGGCAAACTAAAGGAGCATATAATTCTATAAGGAAATCATCCTGGATTATGAACTCCCCTTATCCCCCCCACCCCTTATGCGCACACACACAGACAAACCAAAACCAAAAATTAACAGCACAAGAAAAGAACATCAACCATTGTGGCCTGCTTAAAATGTTGCAGAAAATACGGACTTTAAAAACTCAGGTGTACTTCCCAGGCTGATTCTGATGACTAGTCTCTTGAACCCTAAGTTAAAAACTTTTACAGCTGATGCAAGACATTTGGAAGAAAAACAAATAAACAAACAATTACAAGGCACTCCTGATGGAAGTTAATTTATTTGAGACATTCAGTTATTTCCAGTCTTTCTTTTCTTCTCTCAAGAAACAGGTATTTGTCAGATCCAAACTCCAAAATAGCCAAGTTTTTCGCAACAGGGTTCCTTTTCACCTTACTTCTACTTAAACAGTTTGCACAAATGCTTTGTCACCTCCTGAGCTTGATGATGGGTCTGGGCAGACATTTAACTTTCATCAATAATGTTAGACAGAAATCCATAGTATTTTCTTCTCTGATTCCCTACAGTTTTCAATGATGCCCTTCTCCTTTACTAGAGAGACAAATCAGAGACCAGGGCTCTGAAGCACTGAATGGTCTCCTACTGACAGACTAGTAAATGTCTAGACACTTGTCTCTCATCTGCACTGCATTGCAATGCAGACAAGGTATAACTTGTATCAGTAGATGGAAAGTGACTAAGTTAATCTGGACTTTCTGGAAAAGAAAAGTCAATCCTGAAGACACTTTTTTTTTTTTCTGGTTAATATATTTAAGTCTGACCTGCCTCTCATATATGAAATGCTTTTTATTTCCAAAGGCAGTGTTAAGAGAAAGAAGATATAGTGATAATTTTCTCAGAAAGCATCCACTGCATTATTTATGGATATTTTTATTCTAAATTTCTATTTTCAGTATTAGTTTCAGGAAAGTTTCTCTGTATATCTTCAAAGACCTTAACTTTAAAAAATATAATTTGGAAAACATTTGATGTTCCAGAAGTAGAAAACACAAAGTAGAAAGATAGAAAATCATTTAGAATTATGTATTTTTTAATTTCCTTTGAAAAATCATTATTGATTAGTTTTTCCCTCTAAACGGTCACTGCTCCCAGATAAGTGTCCTGCCTCAAATGTCAAGATTGCTGATTGTGATTAAAAGGATGATGTTAAACAGAGAGGCTTTGCCAGCAGTCCAATCACTTTCAGATATGATGCAAACACATACAAATATTAATATATATATTATTTAATGTAACAATGTTTTATAGGCTGTAATTCTATCCAATAAACAGAAGTCACTTTCACTTGATAAATCAGCATTTCATTTGCTAAGTCAGTGTTCAAGCTCCTGGTACTACTACATCAAAGATGTTTCTCTATTATATATAGTCCAACCTTTAGTGTTGGATGCTAACAGATATGCTCAAGAAAAATAAACATTTTCTTCTGAATAATACAACCTCAATAAAACCAACTTTAGAAATATGAACGATTTAGGGCTCCTAGATTTTCTTCAGACATCACTATCATATTTTTTGAAAACGGAGTGAAAGACAACATATTCAAATAAGAATCTCACTAAAAAACAAAAAAAATCATGTAAATCATTTCAATATGTCCTAGAGCAATATCTTAAAGATTGAACAGAATGAAATCGTGATTAAACAAAGGTTATAAATCAAATGTGACTGAATGGATTAGAAAGCATTGGTACATGGCTGCAGCAGACAAATTGCATTGATTCCACAGTTGTTGCAGTATTTAAGTACCAATCCAGCATCATTAATTTGTTTTTCTCCAGTAGCCCTTGCAGAAGAGTACTATCAGTGCAACAGAAATGAACAGATCTTGACAAATGCCACTTCAGAATAGATGGAGGCAATTTCCTGTTCAGGTAACTCCAGACCCAAACACTTCAGCTCTGCCTGATATTTCCAATGAACGCCCAACACTTATTAGCTCTAAAAATCATTTAGGAATTGAAAGCTATCAGTTAAAAGGTGAATAATTAATGCAGAAATTATCTTGAGCATATTTATCTGCTTCTGTAGAAATCTACATAGGGAAGATTTGTTCTTCTGTTACAGGGAGTGCACACCATGCTTCATATAAATATAAACATTTTATATTCAAGAATGTTGATAATATAATATTTTCAGCATCACTAATGAAAGGTAGGTCATTACTATACTTTACAGTAACTTAGTTTCTTTTAACATAGGGTGAAATGTTAGAGAAGTTTCTTATAAAATACAGAGACTGATGGCAAGAGAGTTGAATCAAATCTTGGGGCTATGTTATAAACGTGGATTACTTTCAAGTAGCACTTACTTTCTGTGGATATTCCTTTTGTGGAATCATCCCTCCACCCCTGTTTTATTGTATGACTTATGAATTCACATTTTTATCTGGTAATGTTTTCACCTTACCCATCTGAAGTGTAGAATGGTGTATTCTTCTGATTAACTACACAGCTATCTGTGACCTCTCCTCTAGCTTTGCTAATGGCTATTTTTGTTTAATACATCCTCTCTCTATGAATTTGATTATTTTCTGTAAAAAGAAGTCTAATCAAAGCATCATTTAAATTACTGCAGTTTTGATTTAGATGTTCCTAAGATAAGCACATTTACATTCAGTTAATATTTTTAACCACTACATTACACAGTCTTTTGACAACTGTTTTGGGAAAAAAAAATATAAATAAATAAATAAATAAATAAAAAGGTTCAGTCACTTTCAGAACAGGATTTAGGATTTTAGTTTGAAAAGATTGAGACAAAGTATAGACAAAGAGCATAAAAAGGCAATAAGCATGTTGCTATTGTTCTGCATCATTTCTATCTACTACATATTTACTTTGAACATCCAATATGCGTTATAGTAAATAGCCTGCACAACTAGAAGTGCTTTTATTAAATAAGATGTTAACCTTGAAAGGTCATTATTTTCAGTCAGGTTTAACTCCTGTTCACGGCAAATCCATAGGCCCTGTTCCTGAAATCATGCGTATGCTTGAACTTGAGGATGTGGGCAACATCACTCAAGTCAAGTGTGAAGTATACAAAAACACAGTTCCATGTTTTACTGTTTTCCAAATTGAGAAGCTGCTGCAGTGGAAGACTGATTTTTTCTGTCATTTCAAGCATGCTTATAACTTATTTTAAGAATATAGTGAGATTGCTTCTGTGAATCTAATTACTTTAAATATTTGAAACATTACTTTAATAAAACAAAGTTAATTATGGGACATCTTTAACTCATTGTCTTGGCTCCAAGGCATTTACATTTGCTTTGCCCTGGAACCATGAAGGAATAATTTCGGATATAAAAATTAATTTCAGAAAAGGAGAAAAAATAAATTCAAAGTAGAAAGGTTTACCTTCTTAACCCCTTAATTTGACATGTAATCACAAGATTAAAGACTTCTCAGAGCACAGCAGCTTTCCATTGTTTATGCCCTAACAAGAAGCAGACTCTGACAAGGGTGGCTGACCTGACATTCTTCTCAAGTTTAGTCTTTCATGACATATCTGGAACAAGATCTCTGTTCTTCCATTTCCAGGTTTGAATGCTTCAAATTACTTTGATAGAGATCTTTTTAGCTGACGGTCTACATTATTCTCTGTTCCACTTCAAAGGAAAGACTTTTAAGCTATTAGAGTCAAAGCTATAAATCTGAATACTTTGGAAATTGCAGGGTAGAAAGACCAGGTATCATCCCTGCTTGGAACTAGGCTGGATCCCAAATCCTAATGGAGAGGAAAGGGAAATCCTGGCTTTGTTGTGCATTAGAGAAGAGGACTTCTATGTGAGCCACTGTATTGGAAACTTTTTTGGTTTATGAAAACATCTTTTGGGAACAACCTAGGAACTGCAGACTTCCCCCAAAGGTCTCCTGGAAAATCCATATCACAAGAAGCTCAATAAGGCAATAAAATAGTTAATAAATAAATAATAATAATACTTTCTCCACCAAAGAAAACTGCTAGTTCAACCAGTGTATATATTTTGGAAGAAAGCTCTGCATAAGCTTCCATTCTAAAAATTAGCATTCTGTTTTTACAAATATTTCTTCTTTATATAATGAGTCAATACCATCTCTTTTTAAGACATAGGAATTGCAAAAGACAGTTTACACAGAGAAAGTTATTGAGGCCAAGAAGTACACAGAATGAATACCCTGTCAGGAAATTATTATCTGTCCCTCTTGGACAAATGTTCAGAGCATGATAAGATGTGGCACCATCAGATTCACAAAGCAGGTGAATGCTGCACCTAGCAATGCTAGCTGGTTTTCAGGCAAGTTGTGCGTTTGGCAGATGTTAGAATTGGGTTTGCCAAGAATCATAGAATGATAGAATGGTTTGGGTTGGAAGGAACCTTAAAGATCATCTAGATCCAACCACCCTGCCATGGGCAGGAACACCTCCCACTAGACCAGGTTGCTCAAAGTCCCATCCAACCTGGCCTTGAACACTTCCAGTGGTGGGGTATCCACAGCTTCTCTGGGCAACCTGTTCCAGTGCTTCACCACCCTCTGAGTAAACAATTTCTTCCTAATACAAATCGACCCTTTTTTGGTTTAAAGCCATTACCCCTTGTCCTATCACCACACTCCCTGACAAAGAGTCCCTCCCCAGCTTTTGTGTAGGCCCCCTTTAGGTATTGGAAGGCTGCTATAAGTTCTCCCCAGAGTCTTCTCTTCTCCAGGCTGAACAACCCCTACTCCTTCAGCCTCTCTTCATAGGAGAGGTGCTCCAGCCCCCGATCATCTTCGTGGCCCTTTGCTGGATTCACTCTAATAGGTCCACGTCCTTCTTGTGCTGGAGGCCCCAGAGCTGAACACAGCACTCCAGGTGGGGTCTCACAGGAGCAGAGTAGAGGGGGAGAATCACCTCCCTTGACCTTCTGGCCGTGCTTCTTTTGATACAGCCCAGGATGCAGTTGGCTTTCTGGGCTGCAAACACACATTGCCAGCTCATGTCAAGCTTCTCATCAACCAACACCCCTAGGTCCTTCTCCTCAGGGCTGTTCTCAATCCGTTCTCTGCCCAACCAACCCATATTTGTGCTTGGGATTGCCCCAGATGCGGGACCTTGTACTTGGCCTCATTGAACTTCATGAGCTTTCCATGGGCCCACCTCTCAAGCTCGTCCAGGTCTCTCTGGATGACACCCCTTCTCTCCACTGTATTGATCGCATCGCACAGTTGGTGTCATCTGCAAATTTGTTGAGGGTGCACTCAATCCCACTGTCCATGTCACCAACAAAGATGGTAAACAGAGCTGGTCCCAATGCTAAGCCCTGAGGAGCATGACTCGTTAATGATCTCCACTTGGGCATCAAGCTGTTGACAGCAGCACTTTGAGTGCAACCATTCAGCCAATTCGTTACCCACCAAGTGGTCCATCTGTCAAATCCAAGAATGCAGAATTTAACAACCCTTAGTGGGGAAAGCAGTATATTTAGGAACAACTAGACTGGTAAATCAATTAATGGAATCTCTTTATTATGTTTGGAAGGGAGAATCAGTAAGAAGAAGCAGAAGAAGGAATATGGAATTTTTTATTCTAATGGTACAGTGGCGTGTAATCTACACCCTTCTTTTAATCCTTTCAGATGTATATTGGGGTGAGATTCTAGGGTTAATTCAATTTTACTTTGAAATAAATGTAATCTTCTGTCTGTAATTATGTTCACCTGGCAAGCTGAACAGTTAGAAACAAGGAAAACAATAAACAGAAATGACTCTAGTGACATCTTTCTAAAAAGAAAGTTCTGACAAACTAAGAAAAGAACATATGTGTGTTCCTCACCGGCTTTGTTTTCCATGGGCTTGACTCTGCTCTCTGAAACAGTCTGCTGATCAACAAGCCACCTGGAGGGCAGTTCAGGTGTTTTGTTTTGGAAACAAATGATGATTCCAAGCTACCTCACACAGGGCAAAATTCATCTTCCAGGTCCAGCCTTGTGTAGTCCCTGTCACTATTTGTCATTTTGTCTAACGCGTGTTTCTTTATATGTGAATTCAAATCAAAACATTTTTATGTGGTTACAGACTCTAGAAAAACAACAACAACAACAAACAAATAAACAACAACAACAAAAACAAACAGGAGGAAGTGCTTTTTCCCTGATGTATCTTGGTGCTAGAAAGGACTGGTAGTTTGTCCACAGACATTTAAATTTTGCTAGAAAGCTTGGTCCCTTATAAATCTGGTTTATACCTATCTATCACTCTTTAGCCCTGACCTGCTCAGTTTTCAAGGTTAGTCAGGTTTCCCAAATGAGGAGTCAGGGGGTGTGCTTGAAGCCCAACAGCCATTGGGAAATCTGAACACTGCAAGTCTCTAGGAGTGCAGCTAAAGAGACACTGGATTATGTATTCCAGAATTCTAGTTATATTACCTCTGAAAACCCAAACTTGTAATTGCACAAATTGTAATTGCTGTTAACACAGCTATGAAAACAAATATGGTACAAGATTTTGCTCACATTTATGCTTTTGGAAATAGAGAAGCAGCAGCCACCAGATGAAGATGAAAGAAAGAAGGAATTAATAATCATGACTAAACAGTTATAAATTTGCAATATTCAGAATTTATCAGTCTCTTCTAGTACAAAATACCTGTATTAGTAGAACAGAAAAAGAAAGGCAAAGTAGCATAGTTGTGGTTCACTTTATCAGTTAAGGTGGTCAATTATTCCTTATGTGAAAAAGGAAAGGTACAGAGCCATCAGGTCTCATTACTGTATTTTTTAATGTGTGGGCAGAACGACCTGAACTCTAACTTCCATATTTCACTTTTTGCATTCTAACATTCTGTCATACAATTGGGAACAAGTGAGAGTGGACTAAAAACTGTCAGTTAGGAAACTGAACAAGAGAGACACATGCCTTGATCTGCATGAAACTAAACTTCAGTGCTGATATAAAATCTAAAGAACTAAGCACGTGCTCATTTAGAAATCACAATGGTTAACTGCAGTTTCCAAGTGGCACGTGGTCACACCAAAATTCACCATGCAGGGAAAAAACTGCATTTTAAAGCCCATTATTTAAGAATGAGTGACTGCAGTTTACAGTCTTTGCTCTGAAGACTAGTATGAACTGCAGTAGTTACACCACAAGATGTGAAATAGATGCTCTAGTAGGAAGTACATTGAAAGTTAATTCATTTCTTTATTAAGTAACTTTTTATACCTATTTTTCCTTTGATATTTTATTCTTCCAAAGGCAGTGAAGGGCAAGGTCTTTTCTTTATGTAATGAAACTAGGCTAGGTCTGGAAATGTCAAAAATAATATTTGTCCATGGAGACTGTTAACTGATGTTGATTATGATAACACATCTGATTCATAATAAGATCAAGCCTTTTGTCTTAAATAAAAGCATCATCTGCCACTATTCTTTCTGAAGGTCAGTATTTAAGTGCTTTTAAACACATCTATTTCTTCAGTGTGCTTCTTGGCAGTGATTGTACTGCTTACTTCTTGACCTTCAGCAAGGTAAATTTTTTTTTTTTTCCCCTCAAGTATGCTTTGGACAAAATATAGTAAAACTTCTGTATCCCAGCCTAATAAAGGATAGGAAGCAGTACTACTTCCAACAAAATTCTGCTTCAGCTTTAACTTATGTTCAATCTCATTCAGAGATTCTGTCTTTTTTTTTTTTCAAAATAAAGTCACTGTTTCATCAACCTCTAGTTCAAATTGCCCATAGATGATAAATATGAATGACATAATGGAATTTTCTACACTAGAGCCCTTTTGAGGGCAGAGCCTAACACTGTGCATGACATTTCCCATAGAAAGCAAAGAGCATCACAACAGACTTGCTACTTTCTGTCCTAAGTTGCAATAAAATAATAATAATAAAAAATAATAAAAAAACTTTGCCCTTTTGACTTTGTCTTCTGTAACATTATCATGGATATGAATATAAGCATTATATATATTACAGATGCATGTGTTTATATGATACATAAAATAAAATAAAAACACTTACTGTTTTAACTGTACAATTTATAGATAAGTAAAGTACGAGAATCCATTCAACACATTATTACTGGAAAATACAATCACTAGAGGGGATAGACATGACATAAGAGTTTACAAAGAATAAAAAGTTTATATTCAATTACAATGCTATGTAATAACAATATAACAATATGTAATAACAATAGCTATAAGGCTATTTTACTGAAATTTGTTTATTACACAACTGTACAGTTCACTTTTATTTAGATTGTAACTAAAAACTATCCTTTCTTATAAATGCATGGATATTTTTTCCATAATTTTTTCCTCATGTTGTTTATACAGAAATTGCTACCATGAGTCATGCTACCTGTGTCAGGAAGGTAGAGTCAAAAGCTTTCTAAAAGCATAGCTGTAATTTCTGCATTATCACCACTTGATACGAACCTTACATTAAGGAAAAAGAAAGAAAAGAAAAAAAAAAAGCTTTGAGTGTTCCTTATTCTTTCTCTTAATCAAACCTTTAAAAAGAGAAAGAGAGATTTCACAATAAATTCCCTCAAAAATAAGTGATTTTTTTTTTTTCACTGCACCTAATTCTAACACAAATAAAGGTAAAGACATCTCAGTTCATCACTATGATGAACTAGTTCATTTCCACATCCAAGTGATAAAATGGATTAAGTTTACCACAACTAATTTTTTCCCCATGCGTAAGTTTATTTATTTTCAGTGAAAATAATTAAAGTTTAAACATTAACTGAAAGTTGAAACAGTTAAACATTAAACTGAAAGTTTTTAAGTACCTCATTCTCCTAATTAGTTTGTGAGACAGACAGACTGTCTTTTGGGACAGACTTTCCTCCTCTGGTGCACAAACAGTGCTGTATGTTAGTAGCTGGGTAACTGGGAATTGTTCTGGGGTCTGACATGCAGGTGGAGAGCCTGATCCATAAAAGGAGAAATGAACTGCACTGTCCTGGTTTCAGTTAGGACAGAGTTAATTTTCCTCCTAGTAGCTGGTAGGGTGCTATGTTTTGGATTAGGATGAGAAGAGCGCTGATAACATGTTGTTGTTGTTGTTTTCCTGTCTTAACAAACTGTCTTTATCTCAACTCACCGGCTTCACTTTCCCGTTTCTCTCCCCCATCCCAGAGAGGGAGGGGAGAGAGTGAGTGAACGGCTGTGTGGTGTTTAGCTGCCAGCCGGGTTAAACCACAACATGCACTTACTCAAAATGAGAATTGTTCTGAAGATGAGGAACATTGTTCTGAAGATGAGGAACAGATGAAAGAAGAAATAAAAATAATAAATAAAAATAAAAATAAAAATAAAAATAAAAATAAAAATAAAAATAAAAATAAAAATAAAAATAAAAATAAAAATAAAAATAAAAATAAAAATAAAAATAAAAATAAAAATAAAAATAAAAATAAAAATAAAAATAAAAAAGGAAAGCTTGTAGGTAAAATTAAAAGTGAAGAAAATGGGGTTGATGCCATTCAACACTTAAAGAATCCTTCAACTACTCCTGTATTTTGATGTTAGAAATGTATCCAAAAATAAGAAAACTTTTTTGGTTGATCTAAACTACCTGGATTACAGATTCAGATCATTTTTATTTAGGAACATTCTGAAACTTAAGATGCATTTTATTTTCTTCTCATTTAAATTTCTACTTCGGGTAAAATTCTAAATTAATCTTTACTGCATCTTAATTCTGTTGTAAGAGAATATCCAGTAATAATCCAGCCTCCCCACCTCCAATTGAGGTGACCAAGGTTATTTCTTTCTTCAAAATTCTTCCCACATTGCTATTTTTCTCTTTAAATATTTTATATTTTTCCTACTCTTGATTTTCATTCCTATGCAGTGTTATTATTTTGTATCTGAATTTCATTAGGTATACCCTAGGGTTTTCTATAATATTCTGGCTGCTTTGTCATATTCATTTTTTGAAAAATTATTAAAACAAACAAACAAACCATCCACTTCTAGTTTTCCAGTTAATTTATTCAGTATAAAACAGACGTAAATGACAATCGGTAATAGATTTCTTCTTACTGAAAAGGAGTTTATAGAAGAGGTGGAGGTGGACCTCAGAGATACATGGTGAAAGAACAATGGTCACCATCAACAAGGTAAATTCTGATGAGGAACAATGCTGTACAATGACAATAGTGAAGCCCAGTAACAGTTTGCCCAGGGATGCTGTGGAATGTAATTTAATAAGTTGACTGGATAAGACCCTAAGACAAACCAATGTAACTTTGTAGTTGGCCTTGCCTGGGATTGGAGATTGAATTAGACGACCTGCAGTTGTCTAAAAGTTCCTTCCAACCCTTTGCTCACACAGTGAGAAGCTCACACAGTAATCTGTCTCTCATTGAGGGGTAGGTGCTTTTCTTTTTGGTTCACACTCATCTAGAATTTACAATCTAGGATCTCTGTGTGAACACATACTCTGATAAACAGGGGTTAAAGCAATTGGCTACCGATGTATCTGAGCTCTCAACCCATCTAAAGGTTTTGAAAATCTGTGCTAAGTTTCAGAAATAGCAAGTTAAGAAGAGTCTAGCACCTGCCAAGATTGTACATTCTGTCCAGAAAACAATACTATTAAGCATAGTTGTTGGTCCTCAGGCACATGGACAAGAAAATAAGAAATGCATTTTTATCTCAGCGAAGCAATCATCACTCTATGAGTACTTCTCTGCAGCCCAGATGTAATTTTGATAATGATAATACTGCATACTGCAGTCAAACAGTGTCCTGATTTACCTGTTTAATCTGTATCTTAGAAGCATCTACAAAATAACATGAGAAATTACCATTTAGACTGTAATACTGCTTTGTATGGTCAGACCAATGAGAGCTACGATAGCCTTTCAGATCAAATGTATAAATCTTTCCACCTTCTTATGAAATCCATACCATTAATTTATAATTACAGTGTTTTGGAAACAGGAATGTTTCCTGAGACTAAGACAATGGATACTGAAAAAAATAATTTTCAGATCATTGCCACAATAGTTTGGAAGGATAAAAAGTACTGGAAAAAAAAAAAAGTGGAAAAGAGCTATATGTAGCAGTCATCACTGAAAGCTGTATGTGCCATAGAGACAGTATCAACACCAATAATCAAAGTAGGGCTCAAGCCCTGTAACAGAGCCAAACCTGATTTTAAATTGCTAACATACTCTCTGGCACTGATGTGGCTTGGGTCAACAAGAACTCTCCAGAGAATCTAGAACAAGGCTTGGGAGTAACCCTGGGCAAGATTGCATTTCCAAGAGGCGATTTAGGCGTGACTGTTGTTTTGGAGGGTAAGGTAGGTCATCTGTACAGATTTGAGCTGTGCTTTACCAGCCAGCCAGAGAGTGGTCCCTTGCCCATTTCATTTACTAGCACACACGTAGCTAGGGAAACTAAAGTGCTTTAAAAAATCATGTTCCTAGACCATTTGTTTTTGTCAAAAGATTTAGCAACTACTAAGAAAGATTTCATGAGGATATATCTCCTGTTGTCTTCTTAAAATATATATTTTATTAATTATGTTCTTCAAAGAGATTTTAAAATATGCTGGATTTTTTTTGGTGGATCCAGCCTTTGGCGGGGTTGTTCTTGTTGTTGTTGTTGGGGTTGTTGTAGTGACTGAGAAAGTAATAAAAAAATATGAAAGTAGCACGGTTGTTGTTATTTCAAGATACAAAACAAGCAAACAATCTAAATGTCCCCAAAATATACAGCTTCAGATTTGCTGCATAAGTTAGAGATGAAATACTGTAACAGAGAATACTGCTATTGTGTCAGCTTTGTGAGGAACATGAGGTAAAGGTTAGGGGATCAGAATAAATTCATAGCTTGCCGGCAGCCCAGGCTGAGATAAATAACTAGCAGCTTCAAAATTTAGAAATATGCTTAATAAACCAAACATTTCAAATAAAGAATACATGAGAGCTTTGAGAAGAATATTTAAATCCTAGCACAGCAGGAATTCTACTATAGGTTAGCAATGGCATTTATAGATTAGAAAAATACTAAACTAAATTCCTCAGAAATGTAACATCATTGAATTTTTTTGAGTCCACCATCAATAAATCTGACCTGTTTTATAGTATGTAGTACATAATTTACTGGAATATGTTTTCAACATTTTTTCCCCCATACCACCACTTTTTAAATTCCAGAATCAGATAGTTCATATTTTGTCACCTAGAAATTGCAACTCAGAGAATGAAGTGTTCTAAAACTTGAATGTTAAGAAGTGATTTACACCAGACAAGGGGTCCTTATAAGTTGATAGTCTGTAGCTGACAGTAGTCATTATCAGATAAGGCTTTAGAGGAGTGCCTTCAACATCCTGTGAAGAAAAATACTGATACATACTACAGGCAACATTATTCTTTCCTTTCCCTGTCAACCTCAGTTTTAACTTTCTCATTTCCAACAGCTACAAGCAACAGTCTGCTTTAAAGAAGAGTACAAAATCACTCCAAACTTTCTATTAACACTGCAGAAAATAGTATAAAACTCTATTAGCTCTTTTCTTTACCCTGTGTCAATTGACTTCACTTTTACTAGTAAGACTTGAAAAAGAAAAAACAAACAAAAAAAAAAAAAAAAGCATTTTGGAAGAATGGTTGACTACCAGGAAGCTTAACAACACACATTGCTGTCTGCATGAGTATGGGTTGCAGCTGTAACAGGAGAAGGGAAAATGCAAAGTGATTATAGGAAGAACAGCCACACAGGACAAAGCTGAAGTGGTGAAAACAGTTGCAGAAAATAAAAAAGAAATTTAAAAGTATATGAAAGTGCTGAAAAATATGCAGAGTAAAAGGGCTGGAAAAGAAAACAAAACACCATACAACTTCTGTCAGTGATTCAAAATCATATTTCAAATTAAGATAACTATTACAGAGCAAGGATATATTTTATATGAATTGAAAAAATGGCTTAGAGATGTTCCAAACTTTTTGCTCACACTTCTTTCTTTCATTCATAAGTACGTTGGTATTTTGGTCACATTTCACTCATACCAATCTGATCCTACTTTCACTGAATTATGGCTGCTTAATTTCAGCTGGCACATTGCAATTTGGCTACTGAAGGATAAGAAAAAAAGAAATTGTCAACCACACAGTTACTGCAGTAATAAAAAAGTTTCTATAATTTTCTAATCAATTTCTTTACTGAAACCTCAAGAATGATATTTAGAATTTGATTATATCTTTATTTCCAAGTTTCTACCACAATTAATTTTTTAGTGTATGAAAATTACCAATATCTTAAATACATTTATATTTTTTCCCCAAATACAAACATGTAAACATAGGCCTCCAAAAAAACAAAACAACTGGACATGAGAATTGAGTTCACAAGTTATGAAACTGTGTAATAGAATGTTAAAAACAGAAATAGGCCACAGAGCATCTACACAGAACATCTATACAGAGTATCTATCATATCTATCCTGCAATTTGCTACTCATTGTAGGTCTCAAATCTCCTCCACATTTTTTCAAACTATGTTTAGATTTACAGGGTAAAAAAAATCCAAAGAACACAACAGCCATCTTAGATAGAGTAAGAAAAAGAAATAATAAGTCTTGGCAAGCAGAAAAAATGAATGCAATCCAGAAAAATACACCAGGAAGAAAAAAAAAATTAGTGGCTAAACACACCACACACAAGAACCACTAAGTACAACACAAAATATAGTTATCTTAGAAAGCAGTCTAGACAAGACAATATGGGTCCTAGTCTGAATTATTGTGCTCTACTCAGAATTGAGACATCTTCCAGAAGTTGAGCTAGTCAGAATTACCTCATTTATCACTACACTTCAGCTGGCACCACCAACAGTTCTGGAGTTCTTTGGTGGTAATGGAGGTAATACATCGAAAATACATGAAAATATAATTACAATATACATATATAATAAACATATATATAAAGTGCAGTCTTATGAATGGCTACCTGAAGAGCCTTCCATTTATATTTAGTCTTCTGAAACTTACTTTACTTCAAATGACAGAAACCAAAGAATGGATGAGGTTGGAAGGGATCTCTGCAAGAAATCTGGTCCAACCTCCCTGCTCAAGCAGGAAGTCACCATAACCTTTGGAAGTTGCCATGACATACCTTTTTTGAATCCATGCTGGTCGCCCTGGACTATGTCTTCCTTGAAGGAAGGAGACCCCACAACCACTCTGAGCAACCCATTCCAGTGGTCTGTCATCTGCAGTCAAGAAGCGTGTCTTAATGTTCAGAGAGAAACTCCTATGTTTCAATTTGTGCCCATTGCCTCTTGTCCTGTCATTGGGCACCACTGAAAAGAGCCTATCTCCATCTTCTTTCCACACTCCCTTCAGGTATTTATACACACTGATAAAATTCCCCCTGAGCTTACTCTTCTCCCAGCTGAACAGTCCCAGCTCTCTCAGCTTCTCCTCATAGGAGAGGTTCTCCATCATTCATCTTGGTGGCCTCTCACTGAATTCTCTTCAGTATGTCTATGCTTCTGGTACTGAGGAGCCCAGATGTGGCACAGTATTCCAAGAGTGTCCTAACCAGTGCTGAATAAAGGGAAAGGATCACCTCCCTGGACATGCTGGCAATACTTTGCCTAATGCACTTCACAATACCATTAGCCTTCTTTGCCAAAATGGCACACTGCTGCCTCATGGCCTCATGGTCAATTTGGTGTCTACCTGGACATCGTGTTCCCCCCACCCCCCCAAGATCCTTTTCTGACAAGCTGCTTTTCTGTAAGTTGGCAGCCAGCATATATTTATGGGGTTGCTCTTTCCCAGAAGAAGGACTTCATGTTTTTTCTTTGTTGAAATTCCTGAGGTTCCTGCCGGCTTGTTCTGCAGTCTGCCTAGGTCTCTCTGGATGACAGCATGTCCCTCTGGTATATCAGTCATTCCCCCTAGTTTTACGTTATCTGCAAAATTGTTGAGGGTACACTATGCCCCATTATCCAGATCATTAATGAAGACATTCAAAAGGACACAGTATTGAACTCTCTAAGGTATTCACCACTAGCTATTTGTTTCCAGCTAGGTTTTGTACCACTGATCATCCCTCTCTGGACCAAGCTCTTGCGTTAGTTTTCAAGCCACTTCACTGTATGTTCATCCAACCCATACTTCACCAGCTATTCTATAAGGATCTTATGGGAGACAATGTCAAAAGCCTTACTTGAAGTCTAGGTAGAATACTCATCCCTCAAAGACAGTCATTTTATCATAGACGGTTATCATGTTAGTCAAACATGACTTCCCCTTTTTTGAGTTCATGCTGACTACTCCCAGTCATCCTCTTGTTCTTGTGCCTGGAACTGTTTTCCAGGATTAGTTGTTCCATCACCTTCCCAGGGATCAAGGTGAGAATGATTGGCCTGTAGTTCAGAAAATTATGGAATTCAATAAAAGTGAATTACTGACAAAATCAGCTGACTAATTTCTGAAATTATTGCAATGATTTAGAGGCTTGACCAAATAACAGATCTGTGTGCACAAATACTTCGCTAATGTAAACAGCTGTGATTTTCACACCATCAGTTTTAATTGGCATACAATATCTCTATCCAGGTTTAAACCATTTGTAAAGCTGGGCCAGTGCTCATGTAAGCTAATCCTAAACAAGTTATTCTGTGATTTGAGAGAATGTGAGTCAAGGGAAAATGTTTCCATAAATTAGTAGAAAGTTTGGCTCTCTGTTCTGTAACAAAGACATTTACTGAGAACCTCAGTAAATTTTGAGTGCTGAAACAGCTACAGCATTTCAGTAGCACACCCCTCTTTTTCTATTGTGCCAGTACATTTTTATCTGTCTAAAAGACAGAGTCATATCATATCCAAGGAAACTCTTAGTGATACAAAATACCAAAGTTTATAATAATCGGATCCGTATCAAATTGAAGATTCATTTAGAAAGTCCTGGGTGGGTCAGTCTACCATTATTTTTGGTATTGCTTTATTTTAAGTAATCTAGAAGAAGTGTGTTCTCTGGAGATGGCACAGCTGGGAGGCATTGCAGCAGGAGAAGTAGTAGGTGGGGTTCTTAGAAGAGATGTATATGCATGTAAAAACATATATACACATACATACATACATACGTTTGCACACGTCTGCCTCGCTCCCAACTCTGTTAATAATACATGCAATGCAATTCCACATAAGCTACTAATAATACTACTAATAGAGGAATAAACGAGCATTCAGTTATGGAAAACAAATATTCTTTTAACCGCTTTACCTGATATCTAAATACTTTAGCTTTTGGGGCAGTTCAAATGTGCTACATCAACCAGTTTAAGCTGTAGTAGCTAGTGTAGTCAGCACTATAGTTTGTAAAAGTGATGAATTCATATTCTAAGAACTCTTTGAAGCAGGGTGCTATGGATAGCTCATATGCAATATATTTCAGAACATCAACTAATGCTTATGACATCTATGAAAGGCAAACATTACCATCCTTCTCTGAGATGTACTTCGAATTCTGTGTTGTAAGTTATATTACTGAAAGATGCCAAAAATAAACAACTTCTCTACCTTTTAGCACCACTCAATTCCAGGCAGCTATGTAATTTTCTAGCTGGGACATGATCAGCTTGGGAAAGAAAATACCCTTAAAAAGAATGGAAATATGATTGTACATTAGAGATCAGTTACTTATAAGCACCAAGGGTGAAGTTCTTCATCTGAATAGATAGAGACAGCAAGTAGCAAACACCTTCCAAGGCTCATAAAAAGACATGACATGATAATCATTCTTTATCTGCTTTATTCAAATTTTCTGATCTTCATTCTCCTTGCTGGGCAATTTCCATTAAAACTGGATTCTTTGGCTACCTTTCTAGACAAACAATTGATCCAAACAGCCTGAGACTGTGGAGGTAGTAGATTGAAAATCACAAGGGCTTTCAGACAAGAGTGGACAAAGCATTTCTAAATGGCTAAAATTAGTCTGAAGCAGCCATATCTCACTGAAGAACTGTGTAGCCTGTAAACAACTGCTTTGTGTAGCTTGAAAACCATTGCTCTCTTTCCTATTAAAGAAAGTAGAGCCTAAGAAAAATCTCATCCATGGACCTCTCAAAGGCATAAGTGTGAACATAAATGTCTCCTGCCAAATAGCAAAGAAATATTCATGCTTAGGTATGAGAAGTTTTTTTCACATTTAAATATAAATGAATATGGCAATTATTGTTTGAGAGGGAAATCTTTCATGTGAGGATTTCACCTAACTCTGCATGTGTAGATCAACATATTCCACTGAGGTTCTGTGAAGAGTAGGCCTCTGTGCACTATAGCAATACAGATAAATAACTGTTATAGGAAAATCTGTATTGCAATGATTTACATTAATGAACAACAGGTGTTAAAACACATTTTAAAAAACTGAAATGTATGTAAATTAATTATGCAGCAAAGACCCTGGGATGTTCTACAACCTCTTTCTGTTGTACAGCTGGAACTAGGCTACCCTAAAGTGGGCACTGGGAGGTGATCAGGACATCTGTGTGCACTGTGCACACCCCTTGAAACTCATGCTGTCTGAGAAAAATTACAGCAGTTAATACAGGATTAGAAAGCACAGAGGTGCCTTGATCTATGTCTCAACTATATATCCTCTTTTGTGTGCTGCGATCCCTCCAGCTGTAGATAAAGAGCTGAGACAATATCAATTAAGCCCTTCTTTAATACATAGAAATGAAGATCCTTATCACTTCTTTCTTAGATGTTCCCACTTCAACCCTTATAGAAAACCTGACAAATAGATAGGGCTTTGAAGCATATCCTGAAGGTCAGCACGGAAAAAACAAAAACAAAAACAAACAAACAAAAAAACACCTTGGCATAAAAACAGCTAAATAAAATTCTGACACCTTGCCACTATTATCTGTTTCCACAAAGGGTAAATGAGGTCATGCCTAACTGCGTTTGTATCAAACTAAGTAGCACAAAATACAGCTTGGAAAACCCTTTAAGTTTGCTAAGGTCCTAAATGGTCATTATCTTACACAGGACAAATTAAGGGACTAGGAAAATCTTTAATTAAGGTGAAGAATAAATCCTGCCTTGTAATCCTTATATTTGTTTGGTTCCAAACTGGAGCATAAATAAAATGGATGGATTAAAAGAAGGAGAAAAGAAATAGAGGAATCTGCATCTCTGTGAAGCTTAAAGACATAAAAACATCGAAATCTTCCAAAATAAATATATCAATTTCTTAAACCAAACAAATAGAAAAGAAAAATGTCTTCTATTAAATATTGTCCTAATTAATTCTGCAAGTATTATTCTAGTGGTTCTGTGGAGTTAATTACTAATCAGTTTAGTATAATTAGATATTAATATCCTCAGCAATATTTTCTAGTAATTCTTAAGTTAACAGTATCATTGCTTGATAGAAATTGAGGCCAGATCCTGCAATCCTGCAAGAACAACCTTATTTCCTGCTGAAGAAATATTAGACAGCAGAGAAGAATCAGGCCTTAAGATTAAAACTTTGATAATAAAACAGGTTTCATATATACTTTTTGAAGCTATCTGAAGAGTTCAGGTGCACATTAATCATATAGAATCATTCCAATCTTGTTTTCAAAATTTAGAGCACAGTACAAATGTATTCTTATCCCAGCACTTACAAATGCACTGTAAAATATAAACTACGGGCTGATGTCATCTAAACTGTCTATAACTGGAGTCATATGGGAGGTATGAGCAACATGCAGATTTTCCTCAGAAACCATGGCCCCCTCTGGAGACATACAGCCACATAAGGCAAAGCATGGCCAATGCCACTTCAGTTTCCTTTCAAATGAAGAATATAAGAGAAATTCTGAGCAGAATACTGAAGGTTGGGAGGGAGGTTATGGGAAATAAATTGACACATGAACATGTCTTGTAGTGTTACAGGTGAATACGATTTCCTTCTGTGTTTTAGCCTCTGCCATCCCACAGCTCCATTCAGACTACGCGAAATTCCCAGCAAGACTCCTGATACATTCAGTAACAGAGTTTCTAATATTTCATGTAAGTCACAATTATAGGATCACTTTACCAAGTGCTGCATCAGTTTCATATACTACAGACAGGCATAATACACGGTTAAGATGTAGAATGTAGATAGAGCTCCAAGTATCACCAGACAAATATCAGTCTTCAAAACATTTCCTGGGAAAGCCATAGGCACAGCCTAAAATTCAGTGGGATGTTTAGCTGACATCTTTCATAGCTTTTCTTATAGAGTTCAGTACACACTTGTTATATGAATATTGTGTAAATATAAAAAAATCTATTGATATTCATAGAACTATAGAATCATAGAATGACTTGGGTTGGAAGGGACCTTAAAGTTCATCTCCTCCCTCCTTCCCCCTCCACCCCCACGGGTAAGGATGCTACCCACTAGATCAAGTGGCATACTGAGAGTGTGAACAGCAGTTTTAGCTGAAGAAGTTTCATGGGGGGGAAGGTTGAAAATTTGTTTAATGTTAAACTCAAAAATCTCATGGAAAATTGTGGATATGTTTGTAAGAATTTCCTATCTCAAGATAATTGCTTTCAGCAAGGTTCAGCCATGGGACTGGATATTCTGTGACCTTTTTGGCAGCAGTAACTGCAACCAGAAAGGATACCTTCAGTGACAGAAGTAACAAGGACCAAGTACCAGCAACTCAAAGAGAGAGGTGTTAAGAGCTCTGGGGGTAGATTCAGATTCTGCAGAACAGAATCATTGTTGGGGTAATAGGTTAACCAGCACCCTGTGAGACCTTAGTGTAGAAATTATAAGCACATGATCATGACTGGTGGGAACAATGGATATATAGGACGAACAAACTGACGAAAATACACATTGTTTTATACAGTAAATTAAGACTGGTAGGAAAGTGGTCTGTGGAAACACAAGGCCAAGAATGTGGTCTTGACTCCTCGTTGACTGGCAAAAGGCTCAGGTACAAAAGTTCTTTCAGATACATAGGATCATCGGTGACATTTGCTGGCATAAAGTGGCCAGGACCTTCAGATCCAGAGGAGTCAAAGGAAAATTAGAGTTGTTTGCTTCATCACAAAGCCAGCAATATGCCTGACAGAGACTTTCAGCTCTACTTAGGATCTGAAGGTCCACTGGGTTCTGTGAAAGTCTCAGTTTTTAGAGTGTTATTTTTTCAAGGTTTTATTGTTTGTTCTTATGATTCTGTGGTTTTGAAAACTGGGTACACAGTACGCTGTGGAGAATAAACCAAGAAAAAAATGCTGTAGCAGCTGATAAGAAAAGGAACAGAAGGCCAAAAGCAAAACAGAAGGAGAAATGAAGAAGAGTGAAAGATGTTTTTGCTGAGAACATTAGATAGAAAAACAACTGCACTGTGAAATGTTTCTGGGTCCCCACAATGACTGATCATGCAGAATTCCACTTTGACTCAATGATTGATGAGATACCTCATGACACTTTCTGTGCTCTGCTTAACTTGTTCAGGCTGCAAACTTGAGAAAGTGAGAGATCCCCTACACATATCACAAAGTTAAAAAGTAAAATTTTGCATTTGAGTGACGAGGCAAATGAGGAACCTCTACATGAATTTGTACATGAATTTCACTGTAAAACAATAACAGAATTTGTCACAGCTCTAAACTGAAACAAATAACCAAGATAAAACATGTTAATATCAGTATCTTATATTTTCATTCCAAATCACACAGAAAGTTGCCAGATTCCTTCACAGATTGTAAATAGTGCTGTTCATGGTGGTTTAAATACAATCATGAAAACCTTTATCTAATTTACAGAGCATGAAAGAGTTGAGTCATGCACCAAGGCAAGCACAAATTTTAATTATTTCAGGAAGACAGAGCTGTCATTGATCTGAAACCAAAAAAGTGGGCAAAGAATCATAAACTCTTACCATTTTTATTCCCTTAGTTGGTATAATATATGTGTGCCTGCTCAAATATACATGGACACAGAAACTGTAAGTCCAACAGCTAGATAGATGACTTACTGTTCAGAGAATGAGTAACATTCATAATAAGTAATTACTAATATCACCATGAAAAAAACACAGACAATGAAATATTTAAATATTTATACCTTAGCATAATTCCAAGAAAAGATTCAAATTAGCAATTAAGACACATATTTTTATTTTTTTTTTTTATTCTCCTCAGACCAAAACACTCAGAATAGCACAATTTAAATGAGAAAAAAAAATTCCATACTTTAGACTTACCTCTTACACAAAACATTTCTCATCGTTCATAAGTTTTGTGTAGTAAGAAAATACTCTGCTACTATTATCAAGTCCAGCATCTTGAGACACAGTTTTAGAAATAAATTCTATTACAGTTAAAGACTCCAAGTGATGAATTCACTACTTTGTTCAATAATCCATTACAATGATTAATTACTCTCACTCTAAGAAGGTATGATTTATTTCTAATTTTCTTTCACCTAAACTCTATCATCAGACATTAGAGCCTAAGCTTCATTCCTGCAGCTCCATCTACCATGACCAAAATTCTTGTTCATCTTTTGAAAATTTTAAAAATATTTTTATTATTATCATTTTATACATTATTTTACTGTGGCGAAAGATCTTGTAGTAGGCTTCTGATGTTAAAATAGCCACCATCAGCTTTTTTCCTGCAATACAATTTAAATATTTTACACTTCAAATGGCTTAACATTGTTATGTATTCCTGAAAATATTTTGCTTCACCATTACCTTTCTTTTTTTTTTTTTTTCTCTAAATTAAATGATGCAGACAGAGTATAAAGCATTCAGAGAAACACAAAAAATAAGTGGCAACTGAGATTATTATTTTCTTTTTACTTTCATCATATTTCAAAAGCAAGTCAGAGAAGAAAATCTGCAAGTTAAGGCAAAAATATTTACCATCTAAATTCCAGAAGTTTTTCTGATGTTTCTTCACTGTTTTCACACTGATGTACGTCTGCTGTCCTCTGTGGAATCTCTTCTGATTTACATCAACAAGAGAGTTACAATACACTAAGTATTTCTATATTTTTACAGATTTAGATGTAATTTATTCTGTCACATTTAAAGTCATTAAGTGTAGACTCAAAGTACTGTCTGAGACCCTACCTTGAAAGTTTCTTATGACATAAAAGTTTAAGCAGCAATTTTGCTCAGGGCATTCTTTTTGAGAGTAAGATCAGTATAAATATTAATATCATACACCTATATTTTTAGAATTTAATTTTTAGCTCAGTTTTATCACCACCTTGCAGATAACCAGTTATACACTGTACTATTTTAGCTTAGTAAAATCCCCTGTGCTGTTTATCATAATGCATTTTACGATTTTTTGTCATGATTTCAAAAAATTTTTCAGAGCTCTAAATACTGCGTTATTTATTATTTTTTTTTTCACACAGAATCACACACAGAATCATCTACGTTGGAATAGACCTCCAAGATCACCTAGTCCAACCTCTGACCTAACACTAACAAGTCCTACACTAAACCATATCACTAAGGTCAACATCTAAACGTCTTCTGAAGACCTTCAGGGATGGTGACTCAACCACTTCCCTGGGCAGCCCATTCCAATGCCTAACAATCCTTTCAGTAAAGAAGTTTTTCCTAATATCCAACCTAAACCTCCCCTGGAGCAACTTTAGCCCATTCCCCCTCATCCTGTCACCAGGCACGTGGGAGAATAGACCAACCCCTACCCCGCTACAGCCTCCTTTAAGGTACCTATAGAGAGCGATAAGGTCACCCCTGAGCCTCCTCTTCTCCAGGCTGAACAATCCCAGCTCCCTCCCCCGCTCCTCATAAGACTTGTTCTCCAGACCCCTCACCAGCTTCTTCTCTGGACTCTCTCGAGCATCTCGATGTCCTTCTTGTAGCGAGGGGCCCAAAACTGAACACAGTACTCGAGGTGCAGCCTCACCAGAGCCGAGTACAGGGGGACAATCACTTCCCTAGACCTGCTGGCCACACTGCTTCTTATACAACACAGGATGCTGTTGGCCTTCTTGGCCACCTGAGCACACTGCTGGCTCATATTCAGCCGACTATCAACCAATACTCCTAGGTCCTTCTCTGCCAGGCAGCTTTCCAACCACTCGTCTCCCAGCCTGTAGCTCTGCTTGGGGTTGTTGTGCCCCAGGTGCAGGACCCGGCACTTGGCCTTGTTGAACTTCATACAGTTGACCTCAGCCCATCGCTCCAGCCTATCCAGATCCTCCTGCAGAGCCTTCCTACCCTCGAGCAGATCGACACACGCACCTACCTTGGTGTCATCTGCAAACTTACTGAGGGTGCACTCGATCCCCTCATCCAGATCATCGATAAAGATATTAAAGAGGACTGGCCCCAGTACTGAGCCCTGGGGGACGCCACTAGTGACCGGCCTCCAACTAGATTTGACTCCATTCACCACAACTCTTTGGGCCCGGCTATCCAGCCAGTTTTTAAAACCCAATGAAGCGTACGCCAATCCAAGCCCCGAGCAGCCAGTTTTTTGAGGAGAATGTTGTGGGAAACGGTGTCAAAAGCCTTACTGAAGTCAAGGTAGACCACATCCACAGCCTTTCCCTCATCCACCAAGCGTGTCACTTTGTCATAGAAGGAGATCAGGTTCATCAAGCAGGACCTGCCTTTCATAAACCCATGCTGACTGGGCCTGATCGCCTGGTTGCCCTGCAACTGCCGCGTGATGACACTCAAGATAATCTGCTCCATGAGCTTCCCTGGCACTGACGTCAAACTAACAGGCCTATTGTTCCCCGGGTCTACCCTCCGGCCCTTCTTGTAGATGGGCGTCACGTTTGCTAGCTGCCAGTCAACTAGGACCTCCCCTGATAGCCAGGACTGCTGAAAAATGATGGAAAGCGGCTTGGCCAGCTCCTCTGCCAGTTCTCTCAGTACCCTCAGGTGGATCCCATCTGGCCCCATCGACTTGCATACATCCAAGTGCTGTAGCAGGTCGCCAACCATTTCCTCGTGGATTATGGGGGCCACATTCTGCTCCCCATCCCCTTCCACCAGCTCAGGGTACTGGGTATCCAGAGAACAACTGGTTTTGCCGCTAAAGACTGAGGCAAAAAAGGCATTAAGCACCTCAGCCTTTTCCTCATCTCTTGCAACTAAGTTTCCCCCCGCATCCAGTAAAGGATGGAGATTCTCCTTAGTCCTCCTTTTTGTATTGATGCATTTGTAAAAACATTTTTTGTTATCTTTAACGGCAGTAGCCAGATTGAGCTCCAGATGAGCTTTGGCCTTTCTAATTTTCTCCCTGCACAGCCTCGCAACATCCTTATAGTCCTCCTGAGTGGCAAAATTTTCTTTATTCCTTTTACATCTTAGCTACAGCTGTAATGACAATCTCACATGTGTTTATAAAATTAAACTTAACCTGTGTCTACTTTGAAAAAAAATAACCTAATCCCTAGAAAGCAATGAATTAATTCAAAATAAAAAATTGTAATTTTTGTGCCTTTAAAAACAAACAAACAAACCATAGTCACTATCTACTATCCAGTCACTATCCAGTGAAGAGTGGAGCTTCTTCATGCTCATTTATTTTTACATTACTATTTTTCAGCCTACTTTTAATCGTCTCCTTTTCAGCTTTCACAGCAGATTGCATTCTCTTGTAGAAGAAGGAAGGAACAGAAATATTGTCCAATTAATGCAATGGGAGGCACATCTAAACAATAAGCTATGGATTTAGGGGATTTTACAACACAGCAACATTTTAACACATGGAATTGTAATTGATTTTATTTCAGTATCTTCTTTCTGCTAGTAGAAATACCAATATTTTGAGGGATAGAGGTCTCTGTCACCAAAAGTATAGATAGAAGGATGCTGGAACAAATTCCTTTTTATTTCAGGGACAATGCCCACAGATTGAAACAGGAGCTTCAGGTTGGACATCAGAAAAAAAAAAAAATAAATAAATAAATCAAAATCTCTGGAACACACAGCCCAGAAAGGCTTTAAAACCTCCACCCTTGGTGGTTTTCAAGCCTCAGATAGAGGCTTGAAATGTAGAGCAGGGATACTTGTGCTTTGAGCATTAGATGATCTTCAGAGATCCCTTCCAACATGCTTCTCTGTGATGCAGTTATTCTACAGTTCCATACTGCCCAAGAATGCTTTTATTGTACAGAGTATGTACCTATAATTCATTATATTCTATATTAGCCCCTACTTCTCCTAAGTGTAAAGTATGTAAACTTGGAAATAGGCCTAGAAAAGAGAAAGAGGACAGAAAATAAGACTTTTTCTAGAAGACAGTAGCAATTCTTTCAATGCCTTAGATGTTGGTATGCCTACAGAGAAATCATAAGAGCAAGAATGATTTAGGCAATGACCTAACTGAAATAACAGTTGCTTATGAACAATTTGTATATCTAGAATATGAATAAATAAGAGATTAATGGCTAATGGATTGAAAAAAGGTATGTGTATGGATGACTACAAAACTGTTTACATGCCATACCTGCTAAGTATCATTGGTCTGTTATCAGCATGGAAACAAATACCAAAAGGAGTTCTCAAGCACTCTGACCTATGCCTGTTTTTGAAAATATTTTCATTAATAACCTTGGTGACAGAAAAGTGAATATGCTTATTAAGACAGCATAGACAGCAAGAGCATAGACATTACAGGTACACCGGATAACTGGATTAGAATTCAAAAATGTATTGAAAGATTGTAGGAATTTAGAAGAAGGATAAAATTCAAAAGAGAAATGCAATATGATCTACTTCAGGAAAACAAAACAAAACAAAACAAAAAAACAACTATGTCACTACATGACAGAGAAAAAAGGGGTAAACAGGTCTTTTGCTGAATGGAAAGTATCATACAGCTTTGAAGAATGCAGTCACCATATTGGGTTGTTTCAGCTGGAATATAACTTGCACAGCACATGGAACCATCCTAGTGATATGGGTAGGATCATACTACTCAAGATGGCAAAGACCTCAACTACAGTACCATGTCTCAAAAAAAGATATTTGTACCAGTTAGAGGATGATATTTAAAATGGTCAGAAGGATCTTGGAATGAAGTCTGAGACAACTAAATTTGCTCAACTGTAGGAAGAAGAGAATATGACAGTAGTGCTTAAGGATGTAAAAATAATGCTTGAAAAAAAAAAAGAGGAAATATATTTTTTTTCCTCTGCCCATAGCTGATAAATAAAGTAACTGATATTGCAGTGAAAAATCAAACAGCGGTAAGGATTCAGGCTGAAAACTAGAAAAAAAGATCTAATGATAAGGACAGTGAATGTTGCCCATGGATGTTTTAAGTGGGGGAGTCTTTAAGGACAGGTTCAGGAAACACCTGTCAAGCATGACAGTCATAATTGATACCAGACTGGAGTGGAGAAGTTGAGAAGATGACTTTTCTTGGTCTCTTCCAGCCCGAATATTATGAATATATGATATATTTATTTATTTATTTATTATATTTATTTCTCCAGAGACAAAACCCCTAATAATTCAAGGGATTTTTTTCCACCCAAGTTTTGTTTTTAAAGGTTGCTGGTAGGCTAAAACTGTCAATTGAATTCTTCAGCTGCAAATAAAAACAACTTCCCAGATACAAGTATATGACCATTTTAAAGTTATTTATGCAGAGGAAATACAAATGTACATTGCTTTTCTCTATGTATATACTTGTGAAACTAAAAATTTGGCATATAGCCAAGATTGTTTGTTTCCTGTTGGAGACAGTAGGAAGGGCAGAAATCATCCCTGAAACTCTTTGGTGACCCCCTTCCTCCATTTTTCTCCTCTTTCCCCAGAAAGGCTTACAGTGCTTTTGCAACTTTCAAATGTCTGAAAATTTTAAAATGCAATTGCCAATGCACTTTTTGATATATATTTTGCAAGACGCCAATACATGACTGTTGACAGAAAAGGAAAATATAATGGAAAAAACGTTGTGTTACAAAAAAACAATGTAAACTGGCAAAAGTCTTTAAACTAATGTCTGGGAGGTACTGAAGTCTCTAATGGCATGTGTTAATGATGGCCAGAGAAAATGCCCATATTCAAATGCTTCAGGCACAGTACTACAAAGGAACTGAACTTTTCACTAAATAATTTATGCTAAAATATGTATTTTCTGACATTAGATTTCACTGCTTGGAAACAATTGACCTGTTTTACATAATATTCTTATGCTGAGGATCTGACTGTAAAAAAGGCCTAGACTAATAATATGTTTTTAACATAAGCTTCCATTGCATATGTCAAGTTAAGCTGCATCCTAGAGTGTTTTCCACTAATCAGTATGTATGGACATAAGTGTTAAAGCATGTAAAGCCATAAAAATTATGGAATTATCATTGTCTTTTGAGATAATAAATATCTATATAGATCAGAATTCTTTTTTTTTTTTCCCCCAGATTACCGTGAGTGTTTCAAATGAGTGAAACTGGAGAACAGATTTTCAGAAACACAGCAGCAATTATTGAAAGATTGAAAAAAAAAAACAAAACAAAACAAAGGAAAACAAAAAAAAAACCACCAACAAAAACCACTAAGTGACCAAAACCACTTTTACAGTTCAGAAGTCTGTCATTGCAGCACTTTGCTTCAAATAACATTCCTAATACACATTTTTTCCCAGTGTAGTCTGTGAGTTGAAACTAACTACTCTTAATATCTTGTGCTTCTATGGTAGATCCAATCTATATATGTTAAAGTACTGTAACAAACACTTTTTGAAAATTATTCCTTTTCAAAGATGGGAAACTGAAGTATTTAGTAGTTCAATTTTAAATCTATGGTCACAGTGTGAAGGGAGAAATAGAAATTGAGTTTCCTGGCTATTAATAAAATACATACAAATAACAAATACTAAACACAGTATTTCTATTCTAAAACAGTTTTCCAGGAAAGTGGACCATCTACATAGTATTAAAATACATGTTTAAAATATATAGGAAGTGAAAATACAGGTTACCAGTTATCATAAAAGGAAGGGATTCATCTGACTCATTAATATAGGATATGTAGGTACTGGATTAACAACAGACAAGTGAGATTGTAAAGTGGATTATACTTAAACTTTGCTTGGAATCTAATGACAAGTTGATGGATGATACTATCTGCCTGTTCTCTGGTTCACAATTTAATTATGCTTTTAATACAGTTTAAAAAAAAAATCTGGTAGAAAATCTGAGAAATAAATCCAAAGAGCAAGAAACATTTAGCCATTTTCCTATAGATCTATAAAAATCAGATCAATTTGGGATTTCAAAGTTGTGTATAACACTTGATAAATCTACTATATTTATGTGCTACTTGGAAAAAGTAAAATATTGAAAAGGTCACTTAGAATAAAACCATAGTGGTATGAAATGCATAGAAGTCTGTTGATATTCGAAATTGCATTTCTCTGTTGATCTTCAAAGAGAGCACCTAACTCCTTTCCCAGTCTGTCTGTATATTTTGTCTGGAATGAAAAGGTCTGATTGTCGTATATATTGTCGTATAAAACTTTTGCAAGTATGAAAGTCAGAAATCAGTTCTCTTGGATGAAATCTTTGTCATCATAGATAAAAGGTCAGTGCAATCTTATCACAATATAGGATAGATAAGGTTGACCCTTCAAAGAAATACTTTATTGCTTTATGGGCTGCAAAACAGTCTTTTAACACATTAATCCTTTTCTCACCATTTTATGTGAAAATACATTGTTATTAAGAGGGGACATTGTTATGATGCAGTATTATGTACCCCTTCTCTTAGGAAAGTTCACTACAACCACTTATATTTTATTGACTGGGTAACTTTCAGTTGGATGCTTTTTGGATGGTTATGCCTTTCATAACTATTACGATTTCAGGCATTCATATTCAAATAAATTTTTCAGACGTTAAATGATAGAACAGGAGTTTGAAATAGGAGTTCTTATTTCAAATATTTGCAACAATGATGGGAATGAATTTAACAACTGCAGTGAATTTTTCAGACATATTTAAACATATAAATTTCCCTACGGGACCTAGAAGCCCAAGGTCTTTCTGTGAAGATCTTGAAGACAAGAAAATAATCACTTCCCTCTGCATCAAAAGCAACACATGTAATGGATACTGCAGCCCCTTTGCTAAGCAAGGTTTCTGTCAAGGTGCTTACATACAGAAAATACGACTAGTTCTAGGTAGCTATGTCTGAAAACTCTTGCTTAAAACAGTCTCATAAATAATAGGTGACTAAGGAAGACTATATTAGATCTTTAAGCACTCCTTCCACTTCCAGAAGAGACAAATATTTTTCAAGCGCATAGCTGAAAACAAGAGGATATAGATATAATAAATGTATACTTTTCTGTACACACAGAGGCTTACAGTTGTACTTCAAAGATTTTATTCATCTGTTGTGAAACAGAATTTTGAATGACTAAATGAAGTTAAAAACATTCTTAAATGAAAACAGATTGTAACAAATTAATTAGTGCTTAAGATGCAAAAAAACTAACCAAAGCTTTTCAACATGACCATACTCTAAATCAGTCCTTACATTACCCATCTTCAGTATCTAAAGTTATAATTTAATGCCTGTCACAGAAAACTGTAGAAATGAAGTTACCTATAAGTGCATATTTTTGAACAGTACAGGACAGTGTTTCAAAGGTTCTGTTGGTTTGGAGCGCATTTTGTAATTTAAGAAAAAGGAGATGATACTAACCCATAACTTAACGTTAAAGAGTATTTAATAATCAAAGCTGTTTATGAAGAAGCAGAAGCTCCTATTAATGATATTGTAATTTTCATGCTCTGGTCTCTATGCATTGAGCAGAAGGTAAAAACCTCAGACTTTGTTTAAAGAAAGTGCTGTCAAATCTCTTACTGCAGAATAAGATATAATTTTTGAGAGGATATATGTGTTCTAGAAACATCTGTAGCTTATCCCATGTATTATTATTTGAATATTCTTTAATTAAGTACTCTGTATTTTACTCATGTTTTTAAAGTCCTTTTGTGGTTCTCAGGTCTTCTCAGCTTGTAATTTACCACCTGGAAAATACTGCTGCATTTAAACTGTCTGTGTTAACATTTTTCTTTTTTCAGAGTTGCCTTCACTATATGTACACAAAGGAGAGATTCTTTCTCACTGCCAAGCTGAAATACTGAACCTCAGTGCTTACTTTAGGCACCTGAACTCCTTATAGAGATTTCCCTTCCTCCTTATACAAATGGTGCTCAAAACAGATGTTAGATAACACTTAAATTCACTGAGATAGCAACTAATCTGGTTTATGTATGCAACCCACAGTCCACCTCTTGTCACTTGTCTTTTCACTGTGAAGATTAAGGCCTTATAAATACTGCATTTCAACTTCGGACCAGCCCATATGTTCTCTTGAGGTTTCTCCATTAAATCTATGTAAAGTTCAGGCCTTTCAGCAATCACATTAAACTCTCTATTGTTAAGGAGTTTTAATACCTATTTGCATGTATTACTGTACTAGTACATTTTGCTGCACTGGTTTTCAGAAAAAAATTACCTCGGCAATTAATCCCAACCTTCTTTAGCTTTGTTTATAGGAGGGGTGAAGAAGTGTTTATTGCATCTGAGAGAGCAATGGTTTTTTTTGTTTGTTTGTTTGTTTTAAATCATGCGATGGTGGTTTTGTTTTGTATTTTCTCCCCAGCTGTATCACTTAGCATTTTCACAGCTCTACACATAGAGTCTATCCATCAGTCCACCTTACCATGGATTTTTGGAGTATGTATTAATGATAGACATAAGAGCTCCACTGTTGTGATTTTTCTGGTGCCACAAATTAAGTATTGTTAAATGTTGAATTAATTTCCTATGGCAACGTATTTGTCTTTGAGATTTACATTAACCATAGATCTCACTCACCCTAAATACAGAAAGCTCTCTTTTTTTTTTTTTCTTTCTTTTTTTTTTTTAATTTTGAAGTATGTTAGAAAATATACATGCAATCATACATTCTTACTCATATTATTTGTCTGGCACTTATATAAACTAGCCCAATGCTGTCAAATCTTTATATTAAATATTTTCATAGCTGGTAAATTAGATGGCGTAACTCCATAGCTTCTGTGCTGTAGACTGTCAACCAATGCATTTAAAGAAGTCAGTGCTGCTGAAAAAAGTGGGTTTAGCACACCCAATTTCTACCTCAGCAAAGAAAGGATGGGTTACTGGCTTTATGCAGGATTTTCCTCATACAAGCTGCTTAAGTGGGTCACTATATCTTATTAGCTTACTGGCTCAAGGGCAATTTAAAAATTTGACTTAATGTTATCTATGTATATAGCTCTTTAATCTTATTCCCACATATTTACGTTAGTCACAGAGGAAAGTGAATAAATTTTCTGTGATTGGGAACCACTGGAGTTCACAGGGAAATCAATGTACCTCTAAGAGTGCTGTCACTGAGCACAACTTTTATGAATGGGCTACGCACTTTGTGGAAAAGTTCTCATTGCCACACTGGATCATGATTTTCCTTATTTTTTTTTTTTCTTTTACACATACTCCTGGTAATTTGACCATGGCTGTTTAGTCAGTATTGTCCTTACAGCAGTCCTTGCTCCTTCTCAAACCAATAAGGGCCTTTCTGTACATTTTCATGAGAGCTGGATCTGACCACTGGGATGAACATGACTAACAGGCCCTCTGGCGAGCTGACACACCACTATAAATATGTAATTTCACAAAGACCTCTACTTCCTTCAACTACAGCTGCCAGAGATAATTTGCTATTTCCTTCCTCCACAGTGCATGAAGCAATGAAACAAGGGTATATTCCTATCTCAGTGTGATGTCTCCAACGTTCTCATGCTTGAAGATAAGAACAGAAATCTGCATGGAGAGTGCAATCCTTGTCAGTAGAAATAAATTGTGAAACCAAGGGATCTTACTTTTAAATGACTCTAAAGAATTTCTGAGTTAAAGGTAAAGTACACTGAGGTATATATGATGAAATCTATAAAGATTATCCTACCTAAAAGCTGCAGCAAAATATATACATATAAATATATATATAAATATATATATATATAGTGTGTATATATATGAAAAAAAAAAAAAGTGAGACATCACTACTGGAAGAACAGACTAAATTTCTCCCGAAATTGTAAGGTTCCTGAAAGTGAACCTCAGTGTTGAAAGGACAGTTTCCTAATCACATGGGTTTTAGAATTTAAAGAACAAAACAGCAAAAGAAAACTAGTTAGCTAGACTCAGCTATTTACTGAATGATAGAGTAATAATACAACATGATGAAGCTAGAAGAGTGGGGCTGAAATTAAGCTACTGTATTGTCTGGAAGTATTTCTGTCCATGGATCCGAACATTTCTTTAAACTAGTGCAGAGAAACAGTATATTAAGAAAAGAAGGAAACATTTTGTTTTCAACTGTAATATTTTTAACAGAAAGAATGGAAAACGTTTGTTTGTTTGTTGTTTGTTTGTTTTTAATATTAGCAACCACTATTCACTAAATAACGTATCATCTATCACAGCACAATTCCACTCATAAAATGTCATGGCTTAAGGCTGTTAGTATGATCTACTTCAGAAACAGCATTGCTAAACAAGGCAAGATCATGAACAAAGTAAGAGCTAGTGAACAAAATGAAACAATGTAAAGCTGCAGAATTCAAATAGTTCTACTTTAAAACCCTATTAAAACTATAGAATTAGCAGAAAGAGAGAAAAATGAAAAGCAAAAAATCTTTTGCTTAGCAACTTCTGCTGTGTGTGCTTAGGTGAAAACAAAGGAAATATCAATAAGAGAAAGATACAGTGCTAGTGAAGGTGATGGTGAGACAATGAAATACATTAGCAATGAGCCATATGGCTCTTCAAGAGCCATAGAATCATAGAACAACTAAGGTTGGAAGAGACTTCTGGAGGTTATCTGATCCAACTCCCCTGCTCAAGCACTGACACCTAGAGCAAGTTGCCCAGGACAATTTCCAGACAGTTTCTGAAGGTCTGCAAGGAAGGTGACTCTACAACCTCTCTGGGCAACCTATTCCAGTACTGACACCCACACAGTAGAGAAGTGCTTCCTGATGTTTAGACAGAACCTCTTGTATTTCATTTTGTGCTCATTGCCTCTTGTCCTGGTACTGGGCACCACAGAAAAGAGCCTGGTTTCATCCACTTTGCACCCTCCCTTCGGGTATTTATAGACATTGATGAGAGATCCCTCTGAGCCTCATCTTCTCCAGGCTGAACGGTCCCAGTTCTATCAGCTTCTCATTATAGGGGAGAGAGGGAGGGGACTTACTGTTACTCAGCAGTAACTAGTTCACTTTGTACATAGATATTATCAAATCCCAAGAGCAACTGATAGAGAAAATTTAGATATGTTGATAACCTCCATTCAGTCTTCAAAACTGGTATTGGGAATTCCGTTGTGAAGAGCATACTTTCTAATTAATATAGAGCAAAATGTGCAGGTACACGACATGGCAGATATGCTTGTCAGACAGAACGTTAAATTCAAGTTCTGACTTCTTTGACTTTCAGATAATGTGCCAACCTAAAGGCGTAAGCTACATCTTTATACTGTTAGCCCCTTTTCACTGTGCTTTAATATGGAACTGGCACTGTATGGCAAATAATCATAAGCACATGTCAAGGGCTGGCATTAAATCAATGTTGAAATCTCTGGCATTAAACAGTAAGAAAAAGAGGCAAGTTTATATCAAAATTAGATAGACTCTGAAGGCTTAAGGTTCCCATCTCTTCTATTTAGCATAAAACAAACCTGAGGGGTTATGCAATAATACTGTTTCTCTTGGAATAGAATTAATCAGATATTTAAATTTAGACATCTTCAGTGGTTTGTAGTAAAGAATATCTCCAGAACATACAAATCCAGCAATAGCATAAAGAAGATCCACTGAAATGTCCACTCATTATGGATGGAATTCCTAATCTCTCTTTTACAGAAATGTTGCTATTTCCTTACTTTTGAAGACGTTCCTAAGAATTATATTATAAATTTTCTGTTAATGGAGGTAATCCACTAATCAATATGTCCAAGAAATTATTTCAAAATAAATACTTCTTCTAGGAGTCCTGCAAGAGGTCAGTGAGATCGTGTAATGGAAGCTTGATGTAGGTGCTCTCCCATGGATGTAATACACATCTCTAATTTAGGAATTCCTCTAGTTCTACATAAAACTTCTAGAACAAGAAACTAAATTGTTTCTCATGCCATTGGTTAGTTCAGTCAGTTCAAGATTCAAGAATCTAACCACTACAATCTTGCAGTTTTACAGGAAGCTAAGAGCATGATTTCCCACTTTCTCTCTTGATTTGACCAGTTTATGTGTTAACGTTTCCAGGCCAATACCTAAAAGACATTTTTTAAGTCTTGTATTAAGCAAGAGTTATTGTCTTGCTCCTGAAGAAAATGCTATTAATTTCTTATATTTTGCTGCTCTTTGAAACAAATTTAAGAATAGTTTCTGCTCCTAAAAAAGCTAACCACATGTAAAAGTTTTAGTGAGAGAAAATTTGCATTTGATAAGAATAAAACAGTTCAGGAATTCATGTTTTCTGAATCTTAGAGGTGGTAGTTTGCACCTTTGAAGTTTTTCAGCTGGGGCCTGTTGGCCTGGATCTGAGGGATTTTTGACTTCTGGGGAATAAAAAGTCAGGATAGGTCATGAATGTGATGTTCAAATATAGAAAACACTTGTGTGTATATGTATACATATCTGCTGGAATCTTCTGCTTTGAAATAAATTATTCTACTTTGTTTGTTTTGCTTTACTTTTGTGTTGCTAAGTTCTTTAATAATCAGAAGAACCAGTGGCACATTATTAGATGTCATATTTTAAAAGGAAAACTGCATACAAATCAAGGATTGATGGTGTGATGGATGAAGGGGAGGAAAACATCCAAGGACACTATCTTCAAGTACTTTTGAGGACTATGAAGCTGCTTGTAAAGGCATTTACAGTATAGCATGTTGTTGTTTCATACATTGGACAAACATCCTACTTAAAACATGTTCATGTTTAAAAGAAGTAATTTTTGCAGCATATCTACTTGTCTCAACTGTATTTGCTTTATCTCATTAAGAGGAAAACATTATCTTTGTTTGCTATGACTTTGAATGAAAAGATTTAGAGTCTGTCTTGGTTTTCTTTCATTGATATCTTACACATGATAGAGAAAGGAAAAAGAAATGCAAAAATTCCCAGGCAACAGACAGGCAGAAAAAACACCTTTAGATAGCAGCTGTTATTCTCCTCCCGGTACTGCATTACTGGCATTTTAACTTTCCCTTTTTGATGGAGATATATTTTACTGCTGATTTCTTCCCACTTGTAATATATAATGGAGCATCAGGAAGAAAAGGTGTCTGTTGCTAAACTGATCTAACTTATTATGAAGTGGACACTTGGTAACTGGTGCTATCACTTTAATTAAAGTTTTATTTTCAATTTTATTTTAGTGTGGAGCTATCTCAGTCATCATGCATACAGATACATGCCTTACCACAAAGCTTGAGGGTTGTTTTTTGTTACTTTGTTTTGTTTTTATAATACATGAATAAGTAGATAAAAATAATCAAGTATTCTACCTGGAGATGGTCACTTCCCATACTCTATTTAATAAGAATTTACAGTTTGTTATCTCAGGTCTGGAAGATGGCTGGTGAGAGACAAACAACTGATACGCTCAATTCTATTTTCTAGCATTACACAGTGAAGCTAGAGGGAGCCATTTTTATTTTTATTTTATTTTTTTTTGTCTCTTTTTTATGCAATCTATATGTTTTTAAAATAAATTTTATTTTAAGTTTGAATACTCCTTCAAGCAGCTTGTAGTTTCACTGTAGTATGTTGAACCAATTTTCTACTCCAGATAAATCTACAGGTAAGTAAATAAATATACCGTCTCATTCTTAAGATCACATTGGTAATTAAAAAAGAGAGATTAAGCAAGAAAAGTAAATGCCAGATACAATGTAATTGTTTGGGCAATGTAGAATTCTGATCATGTCATCCAGTTCCTGTCTTCCTCAACGTAAAGTGATATAATCACAAGAAATCCTTACAGGAGGATTTTACAGCTAAACGTGATAATTTTTCTACATATTAAATGCATTCTTTAGAAAAGTGTGAATTATAGCTTTAGAAACATGTAAGCAGTTGTGGAAACAAGTCAAAACAGTGTAATGCTATTGTTAAAATTAATGACACTGAATCACCAAACCGTAGATTTTTTGTTGTTGTTGTTTTATATATTTTTATTATGCTTCATTCTGTTTCTAGCTGTTTATTTCTCAAATGAAATTAATTAATTAATTAATTAATATGCTGACAAATTAAATACAAATAAAGTGTAATAAGGAATACTATTGCCAGGATATGTTATTTGAACAACTTACACTCCAGCATAGAGGGCAAAGGACTATACTGTAAAGCATTTTACACTCTTTCCTAAAAAAGTGCACAAACACGAAAAATTAATATTCCATTTTGATCAAAATAATACATGGCAATTTGAACATAACGGTATTGCTTATAGCACGTTATTTCCTTAATTTACTTTTCAGTTGAATATTTTGTGTTGCTGAGAAGAAACTGCCTTATTTCTCTGGAGTGATTTATTAATCACTTTATTCACAAACTACAAGATGTAACAGATTCCATGATCAGAACTACCTATGGGAATATAGGCAACTACAGGTAATGTGCATGCTCAAGTATGTAGGCATTTTCACGGAACTGTTTAAATATGCATAAAAATAACAGAAAGAAAAAAACTGAAGCTCACTCCTTTGCTAAAGACTTAGAGATGAGGTTGATAAAACTGAAGTTACAGTTTTCAGCTTCACTTTGGTTCTCAGTTGTGTAAAATGGTCACCATTTGGACTGGGATTCAAATCCTCCATTTCTCCATCTCACTCCATTTTTGCAATATCCTAAATTTCTGAGGTTTATTGTTTAGTTGGCTGCAAATAAGAGGACATAAGTATTTTTAACAATGAAAGCACTTGCTGAGAAAGTGGATAACTGGCAGTGGGAACAATTCAGCTTACTTTTCTGCCCTTCCTAATGAACAATGTAAAAGTTACAGAAAAGACAGAGATCTACAGTCGGTAGAGTGTACAGGCGTTTTCTTTATTATCTGTTCATAGACATCTAATGCTTTGGCAGTCTTCCAAACATGCATATATAATACAGGGAACCACTTTTCCCATAAAAAAGAAGTGCTTTCTGGCACAAATTTCAGACTTGGTTGGCTATCTTTTAAATCAGCAACTAAACCTCAGCCCCTGCCCTACCATCACGGATAAAGTGGTCTTTGTTGCTCTGGCAGAGCTGAAAGGAAGAATTGAAACTTACTCTCTCCACCCCCTTCTCTCCCGCGTCTACCCCCTCAACTTCTCTTAGATCACAATTCCCTTATTAGACTTTTTTTTTTTTCTTTTTTTCCCATTCCTGATATATTCTTTTCTGAATCATGAATGCTTTCACTTAAATGCTATTAGTTTGTCTAATTTTGTGTCTGGAAAAAAAATAATAAAAAAATCCATGCTTTCCCTCAGATGTAACTGCATTGATTATATATTACTTTACATTTTTTGTTTCTAGGTAGATTCATGAGTAATAACCAAAAGTTGCTTCTTATTAGAAGGCAGTTCATACTGTGAACTTTGACTGTGGTCTCAGGCCCTAGGAAACAGGCTTTCACAAATTACACACAAATCCTTTGCAAATGGTACTTGTTAGCTTCTTTCAGTTGCAAGGTTGAATAGATATGGAAATGATCGGGCCCAGGCAACACAGACCTATGCAGAGGTCATGTGCCTTCAGCTGTCAGACAGCTAGTGAGTCCAAAAATGAGCTTCCAGCCTGCCATGTAGTTTCCAAAAACAAAATACAGTGCCTGCAGAGCTATGAGTCACATGGATTATTAGTGAATTTTATCATTTTTTTTGTTGTTGTTGCTTTTTTTTTTTTTTTGCATGAATTATTCTTAACTATAATTACTCCCTAATCTAATATAAACAACATTGGTTGTCTCTAGTCCTCCACAATAATATGATTGTCTCTGTCTATAGAAAGAGAACCACAGAAAAAGAGGTTCCAGGTAAACAAAGGTAGAAAATGTGGAGGTCAACCGCACAAACATATGCTCAACTTTGTAACTGTCTATTAATTTAATTGATGCCTGCTGTCAAAGCAGAACTGCCATCAGAATTAGCACATACTAATCACATTAGTTCTACATATTGCCTTTGCCACTGTGAAGAGCATCATTTGTATGTTGTCCTGTTGGAAAACATAGTCTTTACCTGGACTGCAAGACTGGTCCTTCTTACTATCTTTTCCTCTCCATTTTGGACTAAAATTAATACAGGGTCTTGATACAGGCTAACAAAGGAAAGTCACTGACTTATGTTCTAAGCCATTGAAATATAATCACCCTAGATAATATAGAAGCTTCAGCTGAGGAGAACTGGTTTATTAGTGTGGAGGTTGCCTGGTAACAGTCATTTGGCAGGTGCCTGTTATCCTTTGATGAAAGCTGATCAGGGAGTCACACTGAAGATTGGATCATTATAAAAGAACAGCAATTTGCCCTTATGGTTTAAGTTGAGGGTATCTAATACAGCAAATGTCTACTGAGATAAGTAACTATTTTTCCTCAGTGTAGAGGGAGAAATTTGGCAGGGAAATGACTGATCTAGAGCATTATGAGGCCCTGCGCAGGGCCTCTAGGGGTTGTCCTGGTGCCTCCTGGGCTGCTTCAGTCACGGCACTGAGGCGTCTTCCAGTTCTATCCTGCTCTGTGGTCTCTTCTGCTTTTCTCTCAAATAAAAGCAATTGTGAGCTTAGAAACCCTGCATAATACCTAACATGCTCATCTCAAAAGGCTGTGATCTTTACTGAGACTCTAGGGGGAGAGGGATTAAAAGCATGGGAGAAATTACTCTGTAGTTTGTACAGATAAAACTGTAGGCTCCTGTACCCAAAGATGAGGCTAAGTATTTCAGAATAAAAGGTAATCTTGCTCACATAAGAAATGTCCATGCTATCAGCAACTAAAGTCCCCCAGAAGCTATTTAATAGGTAAGGAGCAGGAGCTGCTTGGTCAGTTGCTATCACAAGGCCTCATGTTCCAGGCTAGGTGGATACTTTCTTAATATGGAACTGTTTTTTCACCTTCCAAAGGCCTCTAGGATATGACATTCATTCTGTTACCTGTTACACTACAACTCAGGGGAAGTTATTAACAGAGCAAAGGCCAAGACCCAAATAGCAGATGCTACTAAAGTTATTTTTGGCAGAATGTTTAAGAAAATGGTTGGGGGGGGGGGGGGGGGGGGGGGGGGGGGGGGAGCTCATAACCTGCTTAGGTTCCTGAAATCCATTGATATCTACATTAACTGACATAATTTTTCAAAAGAAGTTAAAACTATATTGCTGCCTGGAAATACTGTTATCTACAGAGTCTAGTTACTCCCTAAAACTGTTCATGATTATCGAAAGAGGCATTCCTATGCCTATATCTGGTGAAAGAGCTGACATATCCAACTACATCAAAATCACAACTGCTCTATCCTCCTTCTAGGCTGTATTTCAAAAAGGAAAATAAAAATGATGTAGTAACTAAGCTCTGTCAGGTTTCGACAAAAGTGTGTTACTGTGGTCCCGGATGGGAAACCCAACTCTCAGAAAGACGTGTATTTCATTGACTGACTTAGGTAGGGTATGTAGGGTGGCTCCCAGAACACACCAGCTGGTCTTCATATTCCTTCTCTCTCCTAGCCGTGCTGCCACATCTCCTCCCTCACACTGGCCTGAGTTTTCTTTGAAGTCCATCATTAGCTACTTCAACTCACTGACTACAAATAAAACTTCTGGACTTCTCTTGCTGAATCAGTTTTCTACCAGGACAGTGAATGAAATCACAGTGGTGCCTTATGGGCTACAGAGAAGACAGAAAGTACGTCAGGAGTGGAGAAAAGACAGGAGAAGAGGAGAATTTCTCTTTTGCCAGAAGTGAGCTGTTTGACTAACTTACCTCATGTCAGGCTACATTATTATGAATATTCTGGCTAACAAGTCAACTTGTTAAAAGTCTGCTTTGTCAAGCAAAGTTTAGGCAATTTTGACTCTGAATCTTCATTAATCAGTAATGTAATTTCCATTCAAAAGGCAGATGACTAACTTCCAAGTATATCACTGCTTGCTTAACAACAAAATACCTTTATTGCTGCTTAAAGTCAATACCAATAAAATAAAATAAAAATAAAATCTTAGAGATATTCACTTTAGGAATTCTGCAGTATTGTTCACATTTTGAGCAAATGAGTTTTAGTCATAGAGATGTCAAAGACATCGTATGTTAGACTTGGAACTAGAGTTGTTGCACTGGATGGTGATATATTTCATATAAGATAGAAAGCAACTTGATGACAGGGTTACCAAAAGCCCTTGATGCAGAGGCAATTAAATGAGACAGTCAAGGCTCTGCCAACACCCTTTGCAGTAAGAACCACTCACCCCCACACAACACTTTGTGCGAATGTCATGATAGAAAATTAATTTCAGACTTTGTACCCAGCCAGTAACCCTTGTGGCAGCTTCTTTTTTTTTTTTTTTTTTTTCCCAAGAATGTGAATTTGGGCAAGGCTTTCATGGTAAAAAAGAAGATTTTTTTTAACTTTCTTTCCCAAAAATATATTTGTCACATCTTTTGCTTCTCACAAGAATTTCAAAGATCCAGTGAGTTTTCTAGCTAATTTGAAGTCTATATCTTATCTAAAATTGAGAAAAAATATTAATTTGTCCGCTTTCTGTGACCAAGGGAGAGATTAAATTTTCTTTGGAATATTTTTTTCACATTATTCTCTCTCTTAAAATCCTTTACTCCAGTGACTGAATGAGAGTGTCTTGTGGGCACTTAGTAAAGTCTGGAATAGAAATCCTCATAATTTTTGATTTTATTGACACAATAGCTTTACTTATTCTGGAACTGTTTTTCAAAGTTATTAATGCACTTGAAAATGTAGATAGGCCACAGTGAGATTGACAAATGCCCTTGAACAATTTGAAAGAATTTCTATTTCATTGCTGTACCCAATGTGACTGTGAAAAGTGCTTACTTGCATCCTTGAGCACCTTTTACAAATTTGTAAACTTCCCCTGTTTTAGAGTTCAAACATATTAAAAGTGCATTTTGCTTCACATGTTTCTCAGGTACCTAGACAGTGCCATGCACATTTTATGTTCCACAGTAGATTTTTTGAGTTTACTTGGAAATATCACAAACAACTGAAACAAAGCACTGTTTACCATATTTCATCAGTGGGATTTCTCTATCTTTTTGCTGAAATTCTGTACTGTTTACAGTAAAAATCTACGAAAATTCTGTAAGTAAATTATTTTTTTTATATGCATACACCAAAACAAAAGTGGATTTTAACAATCTGATTATGGCCTTCATTTGAATTAAACATTCATTTTTAAGACAGAATAAAAATTAAAACATTTATGTTTCACACCCAAAGCTACAAATTTAAGATAATCTGTGTCTGTTAACAGTGATATTTAGTGGACATATATGATGAACTGTTCAGTATGACGAGCTGTTCAACTGTTTGTTGTTTCCTGAAAACAAATATGTTTGGGCGTCTTCTTTGCAAGGGGAATATTAGTTTTCTGTAGTCAGGTCTGACTTAGCATATCCCTACCATACCCCACAAATACCAACCTAATAGCTTTTAAAAGACAGAATCCTCTGAGACCTCTTTACATGCTGCATCATTCAGCCATTCTTCAAGACAAATCTCTGAATATGCAAGATAGGAAAATGGATATACTGTTTTTGGGTCATCTTGAGAGCTCTACAACATGCTGGAAAAACTCTCAGCTAAGATCTGAACTTCAGGAGTAGTCTTTTGTTTGGCTATACTTTCAGTAAAGGTGTTTCCAGAAGATGAGCAAAATTACTTGTCAACAAAAGTTTGTGCATGTGTTTGTATGTGCATGTCTGTTTGTATAAAACATTTTGTTTGTTCGTTTGTTTTGTTTTGTTTTGTGTGTTAAACCTAAGCTGAAAGGGATAAAGTAATAAAGGAAAAAGAGAGATGAGACTATTGTACACATAATTAGTGAGCTCATATCTGGTCTGCAAATCTGAGGTCTCATCTGCAAAAGATTATTAAAAATTTGGACAAGGTTTAGAGAAATGCCACAAGAATGACTTCAGATCTGGAAGAAATAAAAATATTTCAGATTAAAAAGTTGAGAAATGTCATTTGAAAGATGACTTGATCATGATGATCAAGGGCCCAGAGAAGCTGTGGATGCCCCATCCCTGGAGGTGTTCAAGGTCAGGCTGAATGGGGCTTTGAGCAACCTGGTCTAGTGGAAGGTGTCCCTACCTATGGCAGGAGGATTGAAATTAGATGATCTTTAAGATTCCTTCCAACCCAAACCATTTTTGAATCTATGATTTACAGGGGGATAAAACAAATGTCTCTTCGGTCTTTGAAGACCGTGAGAGATATTTTGTCTAAATTGTGAATCCAGGATAGAGATGTGATCATGTAATTTTTTTTTTTAATATTATTATTTTGTTAAGATTATCAGGGAGGATTTTAAATGAGGTTTAAGTTGTTTTTATTTTTGTTTGTTTTGTTTTGTTTTCTTACACATACATTACTTAAACATCTAATCAATAGATTTAATGCAGGAACAACAGCAAAATGCTATTCCCTGTCCTCTGCAAAATTTTTCTCAAAATAATCCTGTGGATACCTTCTGGTTTTCTGTTAAGTAATTTCTGGAAAAATTCAGTTCAACACTAGACAATGAACAATGTGTGCTGTATGCATTATTAATGAAATAAATATTATGTCTTCTCATCTTTGTAATAACTAAAGCATACATATTGTAATGATTTTTTCAACATTCTTGCACTCTTTTGAAAAGGAAATACACATGCTGTTTGGCCCCCACAAATTCTCTGAGTTAAAATTTTCAATTCAGTGGCAAGGGAAATCCTGTTTCGTTAGTACGTGTAGAACTTTGACATGTTATAATGACTATACATATGCTTATTTTTAAGTCATAATGATCTGGATTATGATTTTCCTACTCATAAATCTAAAGAAATCTTATTTTTCTATTTGTCACACAGCATAGTGTCAATATACTGAAACGTTTTACAGATAAAATTAAGGAACGTACATTAAGGCTAAAATTATTCATGGTATAAAGAAATAAATTGGAAGCAGAGAGGTCCTCCTGAGAAGATCCCTGCATCTCATCTTACCTGTCTTCTGTACTAAAAAAAAATGTACATGGCTTTCCTGGGAATCTTTAGATTTAGAGGAGCCTTCAGAGGAGGTCAGAATTGTCTATAGCTGAGGCTCCAGCTCATCAGCATAAGTTCAGACAATTTCATGTATGCTTTCTGGTATGCCTCTGCATACCTCTACAGGCAGCTGTCAATCAGGTTCTTAATGAAATACCATTTTGAATTTTCTCTGCTAAAGCACATCCACTGGCCAAACTGTTGCTGTTGGTATCCAAAAAAAAATGCCTTGGATTTTATCGTTTGGGAGATGGAAGCAAAAAAAGTGTGAAAGCTGTTCTCTGACTTGACAGAGAATGTCAAGAAAGAATGTCAAGAAATGGCTGAAAGAATTCAAAGCCATTACAGCATTCTCCATTGCCTGCTTAATAATACTGCATCATAATTCTGTGCACTGTAAAGCCACTCTGTACACTGAGAGGTAGCTGCATTTCAGTGATGGATGAAGTAATTCATCTATGTAGCTTATAAAACACTTAGGGTTCCTCTGGGAAAAAAAGGCACTTTAAAATGTAAGGTATTAGTATTTCTCATGTGTTTAAGTTGTCAAATCTTCTTACTTTCTTTTCACTCAAATCAACTATAAAATTCACTTTTGTAGTGTAACCCACAAACACTAATTCACTTCAATTAAAAATCTATTGCCTGCACATCATTTCTAATGGAGTCAGCTGCTAGGGTAGAATACCCTCTTGAATCTTCCTTATACAATAGCCTGTGGTGGACCATTCCCTCTCATTTCTACCCATGTGCAGAAGCAAATAGTTCTTTCGACTGACTCACAATCTAAAAAACCTTTTGCTGGGGTCAAAAACATTTGGATTTGTCTGCTTTCTTCTTCAGGATTTGCTACCAGAATGATAATGAACATATGCAAGGTTCATTATGCACATACTTTCTTTTCCTTGTTCTTCCTCACTCTCCTCCCACTCTGCATGAAGATTCACTAAGTATAGGATGCCACAAATGCCGTTTTCTAATCCTTTAGCCAAATACCATTTCAGTAATTCTTATATTGCTGAAGACAGCTTGTACAAGACTTTCTAGTTAAGTGCTTTAGTGTGATAGGACTGCATTCAAGGACTGTGGCTGGCATGTATGTCAGCACCTTCTGTGATTTAAAAGAGGGCAGATTAGGAGAGCAATAGTGAAGCTGTGCCCCTACATTCTATCCAAGTGCTTGGGGGGAGGGCACCAGCACATATGCCCTCACTACTGAAGTTGGAATGGAGCTGGGTATAGATTGAGGTTGGAACACTACAATAAAAATAATTATATAGACATTATCATATGATTTTGTTAAATACTCTTCACTTTCAATTATTCAGTCAAGTCAGACTGAAAGAAACATAAACAAACATAAACAAACATAAACATAAAAACATTAAACATAACATTACATAACATAAACATAAACATTAAACAAAGCAATATTCAAAAGATTAAAATAAATTCTTTAATTTAGAAATTTGTTGACATTCAAACAGCTATGTTTCAGAAAATAAATATTACAGCCTAACAGCTTTTTTGACTGCTAAAACTGCAAGTCACCATGGCTTAGAAAGTAGCTGTAATAGCATGTTCTGAAGATATATTTCTCAGATCTAGCAAATTATTTTTATGTTAACCATCTTAAGAATGTGAAAGCAATTGGTCAATAATCCATATTCTTTGAGATTTATTTATATTTTAATTAATTGTGAAACTTAAATTGTAGAAAAAGATCACCTAATGATGTGCTCTGAGTCTTAACGGAGGACCATCATGTGCATTCCCCAGCAGGGAAAAAAAAAAAAAAAACAAAAAAACCCACAACTGAATTAAAGACAGGGATTTAGCTTTAACTCTGAATTTCCTGGCTTTTTCAGGCTTAAACAAGACCCTTAATGTTACTTTAATGTAGTTTTTGGTGGTATAATTCTTCTTAATTCTGTCCATTGCAGTCCTTTGATACTTTATGAATTACTTATCTCACATTAATAAGGCTTAACATGGAGTATTAACCTCCTATACATTCCTAATTAGTTTTTAATGAATTTTAGTTTCCTTGTTAGAAAAAGAGCTAGCTAGCTAACTACCACAAATTTAATCTCCATTACTGGAGCATAAGACAACCACCCCTGGGGATGCATGTCCTTGAGATTTGCACGTTAAACAAGCAGCTTTATGAAAAAAAAGTCAAGGAAACTTAATACATGTGTCTTGGTTTATCTTCTCAACTTTGATGGTGTAATGAGTCCTGAACTATTTATAACTATATACTACAATATACTACATAAGCTTTAAGAAATTTCTATAAGATGTTAAAATATCGCAAAAAAATTAAAGGCCAAATTGCTATCTTGCAGCCTGACACACTGTAGCAGAAAGGGAAGAAAAGATGAATTAATGTATTTTCTAATACATGTTCTAATTCAACAGTAGCAGCAGTCATTACATTATAAGCAAGGTAATATATATATATTTTTTTTTTTTTGACATGACAATCATACTTATTTCCCTGAATTGTTTTATATGCGAATGAATTTTAAGAAATGTATAGGCTATAATTTTTCTTATTTTATTTATTTATTTATTTATTTTTGTGTGCATGTGTGTGTACAGTACAAGCAAATGTTGCAAGTAACTATTTCGCAAGGGAGTAGCATACGTGTAGGTTACAAAAGTCTTTTCTGTTTTGGTCATGCTTTAAATAAATATAAATGGGAATGCATTTTATTTTACAATAAGTAAAACAAAATGAACAACATCTCATTATGAAATGCAGCAGTAGCTGAGTAATGAATTACAGATAGATTTTCACTGGCAATACAGAGGATGCTGCTGAAGCAGCGCACAGTGCCAGGATCTAGTCACAGAAGCACGAACTCTCAAAGTCCTTTGACTCTGTTATGAAGGTGCTACAAGGAGGATTTTCTTTATGATAGTTCTTCAAATTCAAGGTTTTATTTCCTTGTTGATTTACCAAAGGCTTCTAATTTTGCATTGAGAAATGCAGCAGCTATTTGTCTAATGCATTTCCTGAGAGGTTGAGGGGAGGAGTGGCTCTGTGGGGATGGTGTAGGTCTGCAGCAGAGGGCTCAGTTTCTCAAAAATTTGTTTTCTCCATCATTGTTCTACCAAGGACACAGGCACTCTTGGCATTAGACATATGATCTTTTCTAACAGGAAGACATCTGCAAAACTACAGTTAATGGAACATCTATATTAAAGTGGTAGGCAGCAATTGCATATATTTGACAGTTTTCTAAGTGGAAGTAGACATTTTCCTACAATATCACAAATTCTGTTCACTTCTTGTCAGCAAACCGGAACAAAAATGAAATTATAGTGTCCCACTCAGGGAAAAAATATACATGCACAAATACACATAATTAAAACACTTTAAATGCAGACAATCCAGTATGAAATACAACTCAGTTGAATTCATTTAAACAATTTTTTTCTGAGTTGTGAAATCCTTTCTGTAGTGTTTTTACATATTTTCAAACAGAAAAATTATAAATATGTAATGTTAGTCATTAATGATGGGAATAGTCACTATTCTAGGCAAAAACAGATAGCAGAGCATGTTATAGCTCTATTTCAAAACCAAAAGCATGGATTCTTCCCTTCAAATCAAAGCCAACATGAAAATCTGCATATGCAGAGGGACATCTTAGTGGGGCAATGGCCTAGCACAGTAGTCTCTGCATTAAAAGTGATTTTCACTCATTAATCTTTTACTTACAAACTGCAGTAATAAATACAGGGTTATCTTGCATTCATTAATTACACTGAACATTGCACATTGCACAGGGAGACCTATCACTGTGTGGCAGCTGATGGGAAACAGACCAGCTGAAAATGAAAGGCTATCCAAATCCATGAAATGCTAGAGGCAACTTAATCACTGAGCCTGACACACAAAGTACAGACAGCATATACAGATGTGGTTTAACTGGGTTCGCAACCTTATTAACTTAATTCATCTAGGGGTTAGCAAGCAATAACTTGTACAGTGCAAATCATCAATCCTCTCCATTAGAGGCTGTCATCAGCCCATGACCCATCGATAACTGGTCTCAGCAAGCACGAGGCTCTCTTGCTCTCACTCTGCGTGATGGTTCAGGGAAAAGGGAGTTCCCTCTTCATTACACAGAAAAACAGCAGCTATTTGAAAGTGCTCCCTTTTCCCTAAATCCAGCAGCAGGTTATCAGGGTGTCATGAGCAGGCCAGTGCACTAGACAGCTGCTATCAGGAAGAATTATAAATTCAGTTAGCTGCCTTCATCAACCCCTCAGTTTTCCAGATGGCTAAAAAAATCATATCTACTTCCCAAATTCAGAGAAATGACACTTTTTCCTCAGACAGTTCTGAAGACTAATTTAGCACCTGGACTGTCATAAGGGCTTATGCAGTTGTTCTTCTGTTTATACAGAAGACCATTACTGCTCTCCTCCTTCCTTGACACCTTCTCTCTCCATCTCTCCCACTAACAGGAATGATGTGGTGATCCAGTTATTAATTCTTCTTCCTGTAGTTTCCTAAAATACTCAGTTTCCTACCTCAGAATACTCATATCTTCTGTTAACGACAGAAGACACAGAGCAGCCCAGGATAAAGCTAGAAGCCTATAAGCTTTTTCAAACTTGCAGTTGCTAAGCCTTTCTTCTCATCAGTTCTGTGCTTATAGGGGCAGACAATATTACCAGTCACAGCAGCAATATCTGAGGTAAAATATAAACATCTCCAAAGGCCTTAACTATTTTCTGTAACAGGAACATATCAGAAAGTCTTAAAAATATAAAAATACAATTCTGTCTGAACAAATTTCTGCAGGAAGAATAGGAATTGCAAAAATGCTTTTCTGCAGCTACATGGTCTATCCTTCTTTTCTGTTGCTGAGTACTTTCAGGGATTTTTTATTTTATCTTTTTCCTGGAAGTGACTGCCAGTGTGGTAAGGATGGATATCTTGGATTTTATTCATTATAAATGGTGTGCACACATGCTAATTTTGCATCTGCAACCGCACCATCTATTTGAGACAAATCAGGATGATTCAACATTTAGTTCAACATTATACCATTATGTTGACCTTCAGATTTGTTTTATTACATTTTCAGTATTACTGCATAACTCTTAATATAAGTTTTTGCTAAGTCTTAAACATGCTATTTCTTTAAAGCATGCAGAAGCTTCCACAAAAGACCATGTTAACTTATTGCAGTGATTAAATTACAGTGATTTATGGTGCTTTTTTTGTACTACTTTTATTTCCTTTACTATCTCAGCTGAATTGGCTAATATACGTTCTTTCAAACTATATCACAATGTATTCATTTTAAAACACTTTTAATTCCGCACTACAGTAGTTCACTAATGTGGGTACAACAGCATGAATAAAAACGTAAAACTGAAAAATGCAATTTTTACAAAATGGAAGCAAAATCCTCAAGTGCTGAAACTTTTCATTACTGTTTTTGGCAAGTCATTCTGCAAGTATTGATCTTTTTATATTTTACAGGCTTTCAAAAATAAGGCAATATTTAGTATTTAAACCATTCAGACTCTCTTCTATTTAACACACTTATCAGTGATGACTTTGAGAAAATTGACTAATAAATGTTATGTGAAAAGGTAGGAAGCAAAAGAAACAAAATTAATGCATTGCCACATGAATAGACATTCATTTTGAATAAAACAGAAGTTTTCTACAAGATGGGGGGCCGAGTCTATTGTTACAGTCAGTAGGTGTGGACTGGACTGTCCATCAAAGTTCATTTTCAAGGACAGAATGAATTCAAAATTGTATTAGAGCTTATCAATCAAAGTTTGAGCAGAGGGTTGTAATAGATGACCTCCACAAGTTCCTTTTTAGGCATGTAGTTCAGAAACTATGAGTTTCTAAAAGACTGCAAAGAGGAAGATAAAAGGATTGAGGAAAGGAAAGAAGAAAACGTAGATTGTAAAAGGAGCTGGTAACAAGCTTTTCCATCGGAATGAGCATCTAGTTGGCCCACTCCAATGATAAGCAAAGGGAAAGAATAAAGAAAATAGTTTGGTGACACCAATGTTGTCCAAGATGTGTGCAAGCAGTTCTTTCTGTGCTTCTGTCAGTGGATTCTAAAATTCAAGTTGGATCCTCAGTTTATATTTCTCTCCCTCTTGAGTTCTCAGTGTCTTCGGGGATTTTTTCTCATATTGAGATGATTACTGTTGTTTGCAGATTCTTCACTCAACAGTTTCAGCATGATGACACAAACTATTTAATGGCTTGAATGGTATTCAAATGAGCTCTTGACATGACACTTAAGTCCCCACGAGATTAGTTAGGTTAAGATTAGTAATTCAACACTATTCTTCAGACCGTCTAGCGATGTGAAGATTTTACGTTTTGCTAAGTATCTTTCCTGTATATGGAAAGATATTCTGATTTTTCCCAGTTGTTATTTTTCTCATTTTGATCAGCAGTCCTGTGCTGGGCATAACTGTATATTTGTGATTTGGCCAGATTTGCTTCCTTTGCTGGAAGCTGAATTATGCAAAAGTGCCATGCCCTTTTTGCTTTGTTCTGTCACTATCACATACACATAATTTCTGAAACATAGATAAGAGAGGTTGCTGATTTACAGAAAAGGGCACAGAATATCCCAGATCCACAAATACTGCTGTTAACCCTGACGGATAGCATACTCCCACTCAAGAATGATGTTTATTCTACTTCTTTATTTTGGAATAGAAGTGTATGCCACCAACATTGTTAAAAAGGAGAAAGAGGAAGAAAGAGAGGGACTGGTACAGAAACAGCTGAAAAAGAATCATTATAAATTTATCTTTAAAAATGTCTGAAAGAATCAGAGAAATGAAGGGCTTTGTCTTTTTATCACATTCAAATTTTCCTCGATGAAAGATTTCCAGAATAATCAGTATTCTTAATAAGACAATTGAGAAGAACCTTTCTATATTGCCGTGAAGATTTCCTACTTTTAGTGGCAGTTTTCTTCCCCACCATCAGATAAATTAAATTTTGAATAGGGCACTCATTACCTATAGAAACACCTTTATACTCAAAAACAACTATACAACACATCATTGCTAGTGAAGCTTACAAATAGTTATTTGGTTACTTAGACATCTAACATGCTAATTTATTTGAAATCTTGTCATTTGAGAAAGGGCTCTGACTATTTGTGGAGTGAGGTAATGGTTCCAGTAATTAATAGTCACTGTAATCTCATCTATATGTAGTACATCACTGGAGAAGTCTGCACATTGCATGTAATTTCTTTATTCTGCAAACGAGAATGGAATTGTAAAATGCAAACATTTTTGTTCTACCTCTGTAATAATATAAAAACATTGCACATGAACTTCATGTCCAACGCTATGAATTGCTTTATATATATTTTAAATAATTCTCAGATGATCTTATTAATATTTATCTCTCATCTTGTTTAGTTATTACCTTTACTATTCTCAGAAACACCAAGAGCCTGAGTCACAGAAAACGGATGCTCTAGGTGATTCATTACTGTGATTCATTCTTTCAGCCAGTGGGCTCCACTTACTGAGATACATTCATATCAGCCTAAAAAGCTTTCTTCACTTTTAAGAATATGTTTCTATAAATTATTTATAAAACATTGCCATTTTACCACAACTTCAACTGATTTTCCTCCTGTTCAGTGGTATGACAAAGTATGTTGTAAGAATTACAGGCAATCATAGTTCAAGGTCCAATCCAACCCTGTATTTATGGGATTTTCAGATCTGTACTGAAGAGCTAGCTCCACATCAAGTTGACCTTTTGAGTCTAAGTGTCGCCATCATTCTTCATAGGAAAGAAAGAGTAGCTCAAACCAAGTGATTTTTGTCATGAGCTCTAATTAACTCAGATTATTCTACCATTGGTGCCAGGCAATAGCTGTAGATGTATGGGGTTTACATGGCAAGGTTTTGGTAGTGGGGGCCTACAGGGGTGGCCTCTGTGTGAAGAATCCAGAAGCTGCCCCATGTTAGATTCTAAGGGCCAGTTTCAGATGGCTCCAAAGGGACCTGCCGCTGCCCAGAGCCAAGCCAATAAGTGATTTTGTTTACTCCTCTGGGAGAGCAGATTTAAGAAATGGAAAAAACCTTCTATGACACAACAGCTGGGAGAGGGGTGTGAGAAACAGCCTTGCAGAAACCAAGGTTATTAAGGTTCCAAGGTTCCTCCTACAGAAGGAGGGCAGGAGGTGCTCAAGGTGCTGGAGCTGAAGTTCCCCTGCGGCCTGTGGAGAGGCCCCTGGTGGAGCAGGCTGTCCCCCTGCAGCCCATGGGTCCCACACGGAGCAGATCTCCACACTGCAGCCCGTGGAGGAGCTCCTGGTGGAGCAGGTGGATGTGGCCTGGAGGAGGCTGTGGCCCATGGAGAGCCCCCGCTGGAGATGGCCCCGGGCCGGAGCCGCAGCCCGTGGAGAGAAGTCCATGCAGGAGCAGGGTGTCTGGGGGGAGCTGTTGCCCATGGGGGACACATGCTGGAGCAGTTTGCTTCTGAGGTATGGACCTATGGTACGGACCAATGTTGGAGCAATTCTTGAAGAGCTGCTGCCTGTGAAAAGCCCACACAGGACCAGTTCAGGAAGGATGGCATCCAATGGGAAGGACCCCACGTGGAGCAGGGGCAGAGAGTGACCGTGAAGGAGTAGTGGAGACGAAGTGTTAGGGACTGACCACAGCCCCCATTACCTGTTCCCCTGCGTCCCTCTGGGGGAGGAGGTAGGAGGGAGGATGGGGGTGGGAAAGGTGTTTTCAGTTTGCTTTTTTTAGTTGTTGTTGTTGTTTATTTGTTTGTTTCTCACTTCTCTAGCTTGTTAGTAATAGGTAATAAATTTTATTAATCTCCCTATGCTGAGTCAGCTTTGCCCATGACGATAACTGTTGAGTGAGCTCCCTATTCTTTAATCAACGCTTGAACCTCTTCCATCATATTTTCTCCACCTTTCCCTTTGAGAAGGGGGATTGAGAGAGTGGTTGTGGTGGAGCTCAGCTACCCATCTGGGTAAAACAACCACAGTAGTATAAACCACTGCAGATATTACAACTTTTCTTAATTGCTGAATTTTAGGATAAGTTAAAGGTAAAGCAATATGAGCTGAACAGAATTGTAACCTAGGCCATCCCTTTAAAATTATTTCTTGGGTAATGAATGAATGTTCAGTCAGACAAGAACTTTTTCAGCATTTTTAATTTGGAAGAAACTGAATTATTTACATCTTTCCTACAAAATAGTATTTTTTAAATAAATGAATAATGACCACTTTAGAATAGCAATGTTAACTTCGTGGATCAAATCTGGTATTTTTCTTTTGAAGCTTTCCCTGAAGGAAGTAGGTAGTATCTAATTAAGCTGGCACTTCATCTGGATCTTAAATTATTTGACTTACAGGTATAAAAGGGGGCATTCCATTTGCCTAACCTAATCATCTAATTTCCCTGGGCAGTCAGAGGAGAAACCCAGAAAATTTATGACAGTAGATTTAAGTAGTATAATACTTGAATTATACGGGTATTTCCAAATATGATCCCAATCCACATAAGTGAAGTGCCACCTTCTTCAAGAGTTAGTATAGTCAATAGGAGGTTTTCCAGCCTCTTGAAATCCAATGTCTGATCCTAGCCTTACCTATGGAGCTGGATGCCCTGTTGTCTGTGATATAATCATAGATTAAAACGACACCTTCCATTTTCCTTAAGTACCTAAACATAAATCCATGTGAATTTTGCATGACAGCTTTCTCTCTCATTTCTGTTGAAACTTAAAGAAATGCGCAGCCAAAAATTCCAGAATCATAGGCCCAGACACCGTATGCCTGAGTCTTAATCTAGTGGTAAGAGTAATCATTATGGGAGGATATAAAGTTCAGATCTTCTATTATCCAAAAAGTTATATATTTCACAGTGTTAAACACAAAACAAAATCAGACCTGGATGAAGCATTTTCTAATTAAGTGGAGCTGTATCAATACAGTCTAGGAATGCAAGCAGTTCACAGCCCTGAAAACAAGGCAGATAGGCTGATATCTTGAACTCAGAAATCTTCAGCAGGACTTAGGTAGACCAACACAAGCTGAAGGATGGGACTGTAATTCAAGATCATAAATTCATATCAAAATCATGTGTGTTTGTTTGTCTAAAAAAATATACAAATTGTCTATCCTCTGTTATAGGCAATGAAGAAAAGCTTACATGCACCCCAAAGGGAATGTGATGGAAGAATGGAGATAAGGATAATAGAAAGGATTAGAGAGTAATACCATATTATTAGTTGATTAGAAAGTCAAAAGAACCGGGGAATGAGTTTAGATTTCAGGTCACGGAGAAAGAGATTAGTAAGGGGAGTTGACCTTCATTCATAAGTAATGTCCTGTTTTTAAGGGAGAAAACTCCACACATGCATCAGTACTTGTAATCATAAAAAGAGATAATAGTGTTATTTTCTGCATCTGATGGTCAACCAGTACCAATAAAGCATGAAAGACAGAGCTAGACTGCCTCTTGAGGATCTAATTTAATATCTATATATCATAATGAATACCTGAATTCACAATCAATCTCACAAGTGGGATAAAATTTAGAATAAGTATTTTGGTAAGTGTAACAGAAATTCTTCCCCTACTGTTTAAGCTTTTTCAATAGTAAACATCTCAACTTTTGCTCCAGATTAATCCTTTATTGAAAGAAGGCTTAATTTTAATTATGTGTAACAGGGAAAACCTAAACAAAATTTTTATAATGAAATTTCAAATCTAATGGTGTAAGAAAATAATAATAATAAAAGCAACTATGTAAACAAGTCATTTTGCATTTGAACCAATTAAAAACATAATATATAGTCAACCCTCCATTAGAAATCTGGTTAGAAGTACATGTTAAGATCTGTTTTTATTTTCCATGTGATTTAAAGAAAAAGCTTATGTAGTTGGCATTACGTAGCCTATGTTGACAAGAATTCATATTCATTATCTCCTTTATTCACTCAGACCATTGCAACAAAAGTCTTTAGCCTGACTCTCTCAGTAGGAAAAAGCAAATCTGTGCTTTGAGTTTGATACTTCTTGGGTTTAATTCTGTCAGTACCAGTGACTTCTCTTTACTTGACTGGAAAGAAGCTAATCATAATAAAGGTCCCATCAGAGGAGTGGCCACTACTATGTTAAGCACTGAGGCTACTAGGGATACCTATAGTAATAAACTAAACAAAAGTTAAACTAACTAAAAAGGCACAGGACCATGATTATCTATACTGCCATAATGATGGTACCAGCACTGGTACTATTTTGGTTCAACGTAAAGAATGGCCTGTCTTAGTTCAGGAGATATTCTCATTGTGTTTGAGAGGGTGGTTGCACACTGGAACAGGCTCCCCAGTGAAGTAGTCACTGCACCAAGCCTGTCTGAATTTAAGAAGAGATTGGACTGTGCACTTAGTCACATGGTCTAAACTTTTGGGTAGAACTGTGTGGTGCCAGGAGTTGGACTCGATGATCCTTATGGGTCCCTTTCAATTTGGGATATTCTATGATTCTATGATTCTATGTGCTTTTTTGATGCATCCACCAAGTTTTATAGATTAAGAGGCTTATCTTTATTAACATGACCAGTGCAAAATGAGTCAGCCTCAGGGTCAGAGAATGGCTCCTGCTCCACTTTCTTGATGGTATGGATATATCCCTACAAAAGAACTTTCTCAGTTTACAAAATGAGCTCCAACAAGTGCTGTAAAGATGAAGAGGCTTATTGTCATGACCTGGGTAACGAAAGCCCAGATAAACTAATGCTTCAATAGTTATCCTTAAGTCCCACAAAGTGCTGAACTCACATATATATATATATATATATATATATATGATACATATGCAATATAGAAAGGAAGGGCATAAGCCTCAATCCATTATGCTTAAAATAAAATAAAATAAAAAAATCGATGGAAGTCTAATGAAAACATGTAGCTCCAGCTAGTGCTTCAGGATACTTCTGCACAGTCATGATCTGTTAGATTTTTGTTACAGCTGAGCTGAAGAGCTGAAATGCGTTGTGGCAGAATGATAGCTTTTTTTTTTTTTTTTTTTTTCCCTACTGGACACTTCACATCCATTTAGGTTGAAATTACTATAAAGTACAAATTTAAAATAAAAAGATAACAATAACATGAATACACTAGATCTTCTTTTCAAGAAAGAATCTTAACATTCATCTCACTGTTTCCATCTTCATTTTTTTTTATTTTTTCTTAAGACGCAAGAAATTTTTCAATTTAAGATAAAAGAAGTTTCATGGAACAAAATTCTTGAAATAGTTATAATGTAAAGATTTCTCTTCTATCATCAGGTATAATTTTGTTTTAAATGTTAGGGAGGAGTTAATACTTAATATGGTATTTTGATAGGCTTATATGAAGCAAGTCAAAGTACTTTCATGCAATGTCTTAGAAATATCTATTTCTATGAAGTTTTATTTATTTGCAATTAAACTAAAAAGGAAAAAAAAGTAACTATTGCTCCAAAGTTGCTTCTGTAAATCAATCTCATAACTTAATTTGAGGAAAAATCCAATGAACCATTGGGCTTTTAACATCAGAAGCTTAGATGGATTTCTTCCCCTATTGTTTAAGCTTTTTCAATAGTAAACATCTGAACTTTTGCTCCAGATTAATTAGCTTCCTCTGTCTCATCTTGATTAGTTTTGGATTGACAGCAGTTTGCAAGACTTATTCTTGTTCCTTTATCTTTCACATCAGACATTTATTTTTCTCTTTAATTGCTTTCTCAGAAAGGTTTTGTGAGATGTTTCAAATATTATTCTCGCTGTCTGTAGACTGTTCTTTATTTTAAGATACTTTTGTTTTCATTAAATTTGCTCTCTTCTTTAAACCTCCTACTGGAAAACATTATCTGTAACACCATCTTATAAACTCTCTCTGTTGGTGCAGATGATGGGAACCATCAATAATGCAGCTGTAATACATCACATCAATTAAGTCACACCTGAAGAACTCTGAATGAGACAGCAACCAGCTTTTCTCTTATTATGATGTCACTTGGCTTATTAATTCCGCTTTAATAGTTATATTTCTGTATTCTTGAATGAGAAGGGTTATGTCTTTTTATTATTAACATATATATTATTAAATGCTAACAATGTACTGAGCACTCTACAAGTAGGCTAAAAATAATGTTCTTCTCTTCTGTGGTCCTAAATTTTGCACTGAGAAAATTTGTTATACCCTAGCTGGAAAAAATATATATATATAAATAAATAAAATCACGCACCGAAAAGCAAGAAAAAAAAGAAAAGGAAAATACATTTAAGAAAACAAGAAAATAGGAACCTCTAGAAGAAATTAGTCTTTGTAGCTTTCAAAAGCATACTTAAAGAACAGTGACTCCATATCAGTGCTATAAAAATCTGAATCTTTCCTTCACCACCAAATCACATGAATAATTCTCAGAATCTCTTGGTCATTGCCCTCTATCATTAAAGACAGGATTCATGTCATCCAACTTTAAATGGTTGTAGACAGCTGCATTTTGACTTCGAAACCTAGACTTCCTTTACAATCAAGGAAGATAAGGAAGCTGTTCAAAAATACATTTCATCTTAACTACTTTAGATGTCCGTTTTGGAAGAAGTACACTTTAGAATTTTCTCTTCTCTAAGATAATGACAACAAAAGGGGTGGAGAAGATAAAGTCAGATCTTTGAACGGAAGAGATGAATCTCATTCTGCATACCTAAATACTATCTAACAGACACTTTCCTTTGATTGCTTGCTTTCATGCATTCCTTTGAATACTTAAAAATAGTCATGCTGTAGAAAGCCCACTTAAATATGTCCCAAATCATCCGTCATCATCTTGGAAAATTATTATGATAAGCAGTTGTTATTCTCTGATGAAAATCATTATTTGCTATAAATCCAGTCTTTTTGGTGTCTAGTGTTTATGAGTTTAATTGGGGGGGGGGGGGGGGGGGGGTGTTAAATCTTAGATGTCTACTCACATCTTCAGTAAATTTCTGTGTTTTCATAAAGATGGACATAACACACTACCTGAAATCAAACTGTATATTTTCAAAGATCAGGTCTGGTTTCACCTTGCAGATGCTTCTTTACATGGATTTACAAATGCCCCTTTGACTCCTGTATTTCTGCTAGATAGATGGATTAATTAACTTTACCTTTAAATTAATGTTAAATTCATAGCTTCTATTTTCATAGCTTAACTTCTTGTGATGAAGAACAATTTTTATATATGTAGTGCATTGGCCCTAGACAGTAGCTAAGCACCACACAGCTGTTCGCTCACTCAACCCTGCAGTAGGATTGGGGTGAGTGAAGAAGAGCATAAGTGAGAAGAGTTCTGGGTCAAGACAATAATAATTTAATAGATGAATCAAAAGAGGAATGAATATATAAAATAAAACAAAGTAAAATAAAACAAAGAGTAAAATAAAACAAAAATGCACATACACAAAACCCCCCACAAAGCTATTAATGCAGACAATCACTCAGCACCTCTCAGCCATTCTCTGAGCAAAGTCTACATCCTCCCAAACCCTCTCGCCTCAGATTTTATTGCTGAGCATGACATTATGCAGTATGGAATGGTCGGTTTAGGTCAGCTGTCCAGGTTGTATCCCCTCAGCTTACTCGCTGGGGAACAGATGGGAAAAGAGAAGGCCTTGATATTGCACAAGCGCTGCTCAGCAATAGCCAAAACACTGGTGTTTTACCAACACTGTTTTAGTCACAAATCCAAAATACAACAATGTACAGACTGCTACGAAGAATATTAACTCCATCCCAGCCAGAGCCTGTATAATATATAAAGTTATAACCATTAGCATTAAGATGATTATTGATCTACCTAGTCATACATGTAATTTATTCTCAGTAAAAACATGCATTTGCATGAAAATAGGCATAAAAGTATCAGTAATTTAGAGGAAAAAATACTACTGTTATATTGTAATCATCCCAATGTCAGCCATTACAAAGCAGAATAATGATTGTGTTTACAGGAATCTGAACAAATCAAGATACAAAAATGCAGCTGAAAGAAGGAAATGATCTCAGTCCTGTGTTACAGTACTATGTAGGAACTGCAAGGAATTGTCTGAGAAAATTTAATACTTATATTCTGGATTACATGCATGTATTTTAAAAAAAAAAATTGGTTATCATAATCCTCCTTCTTACAGTATTGAAAAGACTCATTAGTTTGAAAGGCACCAGGAGTGCAGCGAGTACTACTATCTGAATAAATTAATACTGAAAAATGCTGTATTTATTTTTTTTTTTTTGCATGCGTGGAGACAGACAAATAATGTTTTTATGAATGGGATAGCTTAGTGCTTTTACAGTTCTTCATACCTAGTTTGACCTTTGCCTGAAGTGTTATACAGAGAAAAAACGATGCTATGTAAATTCTCAGAGCTCTTGGTGGTGTGTTACATCTCCTTAATAATATTCCTTGGAAGGAGTCAAGGAACATGACCATCTGAAAGCCACATAAATACACCGGTATGATGTAACTTCTCCAGGTCTGAGTTCAGTAAGTTTTTCACTTTAAAATAATCTTAACAACAAAGATAACGTGTTGAGTTAAAATATAAATAATGCAGTCGCAAATACACATACATCACAGTTAAATATTATATATTTCTTCTGTCATTATTGTTTGTTCTCATCAGCCAAAGTCTTGAAAATACAAACCAAATATCACTGCTTCCACACACTATCAAGTTAGACTTTTTTATTTGACAGCCACAACTGACCATGCGATACTTATTTCAGAGGCACCACTGACACCTTTATTGTATATCTTGAATTCTTGAACCCCAGTGTGCATGTCAGGGTGGATGGACACTTCTGTCACACTGCTACACAATGATACAAAAAAGCTAAACCAAATAAACCTAACTCCAGCTATTCAGGTGTGCCTCTCAACCAGACAAAAGCAATCTTATGCATTAAATTGTATCAGTAAAACACAGGGAGGCATTTTGTTGTTTCTCAGTACTTCAAATGACTGTATTTGACAATTACTGGCACTGCAGTAAAAGACTCAAAGACTGGATCATATAAGGCCAGTGGATTCAAACACCTTTCAGAATAGAGCATGCCTTTTCTGTGACAGCAGGTCACAATGAGGTGGGGAGCTGATCTGGCATTGACCTGGTTTTGGACCAAGGTACAGCTTTTGATATAGAATTCAATTTAATTTCTTTAGCCTATTCTGAGGTGGTACAACAATTTTTTCAGGCTTAAAATTTCTTTTGGCTCAAGGTTAGGGTGTCATACTTGAGTGGCAATGGATCAGTGATACTTATCTTGAAAATGCCTTACATGATGAGGAACAAACTTTGTTGTCACAACGTGGTAACTATGCTAGTCTTCCTTTCATAGGAAATAAGAACAGCAAGAACTAAGTTATTTGTTGTTGTTAGTTCAAACTTACAGAGCTCTGATGCCTTCTTCAAAAATATTTATGTCTATCCATTACATCTCTAATAAAGTAAACATGTATATACTGAAATAAATTGTTATATATCTAGGTATGTAAAAAGAGGTTTGTTAGAAAGATATAGATAAAGTGATAGCCCAGGCAACAAGACTAAATAGCATGTGTCTCTTATTATCCATACCAAGAGCAAACTTAAAGTAAAAAGAAAGATGAATCTTTTCATACATTTGCTTAACTGTGATAAGTACGTAAACATGATTGAAATCAGATAACTAATGCAATCAGAAAAAAATGATACAGTGCAGATGTAAATATTAAGGTAAGAGAAAATTAAAACCAGTAAATATGAACCTTTCTTTTTCATGCTTAAATCTTTGCATAAAGAAAGCCAGTAAAGCCTTTTTTTTTTTTTTTTTTTTAATGGAGTCCCAGAAACATTTCACTCTGCACATCTGTACATCTTGTAATTTCATCCTAGTCTTGAAACTGTATGTCACAGGATGAGAAGAGAGCCTTAATTCTTGCTATTTACAGCTTGGCCAGAAGTGAAATGTATCATGCATTTAGGAAACAGCTGCTTTCATGGGTTATATCGACACAAGTGTTAACATTTTCACTCTTGTTCCAGTTCTCATATATCAGTTAAAAGGTTTTTACCAGTATGAAAGGAGGTTCCAAAATTCAATACTTTGGCTAACAGATGACTCTAGGGCACAATCGAACACTAATTTCTGAGTCCCACATTGCAAATGGTGATGAACAGTTGTAAGGGAGAAAGAAAATGTCACCTGGAGATACAGCTGTAGTGATGTGCTACAGATAACCTGGCAGGGAGGGAGCCTTCAGTAGTATTATCCTGTAAAGCCTTCTGAGTTCTCCAAATTACATTTGCTTCTCAATTACCGACAGCCTAGAACTAGCAGAACAAAAAAAAACCCATCTATCTCATCCTCTCTAATGTCTGCCTCCTGAACTGTGAATTATTTCACTAATTTCTAATTTCAGTTGGACCTCTACAAGTTTGAAAATTGATCAATATTAATTATTGATCAATATTAATTATTAAATTAATATTGAATTAGGGCAGGAAAAGGAAGGATATTGGCATCAGACAGATATGGAAGCACAGTTAACATAACTTTTATTTTTAAACGAAGATTTAAACTGAGACTAACTGGTATATACATATCAATACATATCTCACAAAACCACATAGTTACAACACTGCCTCAGTGGACCCTCTCAGAACTACTCCCTACACTTTATGTTATTCAAAATACCTCATGCTACTATATGTTTGTATACAAAGGTCACAGAACTATTGAGCCAGTCAAAGAGCAGATACATTCAAAACATGCAGAAGCTGTGGCCATCAAGGTTTCAGTATTATGAGGTTCCAGAACAATGTGTCCAGTGATGTCAAAGGCTCAGGAAAAAGCTTCAAATTACATTAATACAAAGGTAGCAATAATAACTGAATAACATAATTTGGAATGAATGATGAAGTACAAATAACTGGAAATAGGATGGAGAAAGAAAAGAAATCCAGGATAGTGAAAAAAACAAAGATTGCACTTTAAAGCACTGCAATGAATTTATCTTTATTGACTCTGACCTCAGATTATATTATTCTGAATGTTGTTTATTATGTCTCTGTTACTAGGGAGCTTACCCAAATTGAACCTCTGACATTCTCATCTCTGAAAACTGATGGAGAATTTTTGCATTCATTAACCTTAATATGCTTTTATCAGTCTCAGAATTAAAAACAAACAAACAAAAAGCCAGCTATATCCTGAGCAGTAAGAGGTTCAGCTGCATAAAACAGTTACTGAAATAAGAACAAAAGGTGACAGCAAAAACCAGTTGATGAAATAGCTAGTGAAAGCAGACTTGAGTAGAAAAGACTGAGGCTGAAATAAAATAATCAATTATCAATGGCCAAGGGGCATTTGCTATGTGAAAAGAGGAGGGATTTTCCTTTTTTATTTCTTCTTTTCCACATATACAGAGCAAGAGTATATGCTTTCATGTCTGAATTACTGATTTCAATTTAAAGGGGAAAAACTTACAAAAAGGAAAAAAAGTCCCATGAGAAAAGCACTATGGAACATCTATTTTTTACTGTAAAGGGCAGCTGTTTTGTACAGGATAGTGTTCAAAAGGTAAAGATGTGCATTGAGAAAGAGTTTAAATTCCAAGCCAAGAAGCAAAAATTTGAGTAATTTCTTGCTTCATCTGGTATTCTGAAACATGAAATTTTGAATAATATTTTTGCCAAATTTTTCCATCCGTGAAGCTACTGCTGATATTTAAAGCCCAAAGTAAAAGAATTCTGTTAATTTAAAAATCACAGCAGGTAAACTATTCTAATTATTAATTTCCAAAAATGTTAAAAATAATTAAAATTGCTATTGTGAACACAAAACGGATCAATAAAACACTTACAGAGCCTTTGTAGGTCTATTAAATGACTCAGTAAATCTTCATTAGGTGCCTCCATATGCCAAAGTTAGCTTTCACACTTCTGCAGTGGGGTTTTAATGCTGCTGTTGTTCATGCAACATGGATTCTTGTTGGTTTCTGCACTCTGACCCAAGATAAATCTTTTTTTGTGAGGAAGCCTGGGTGCCAACAGTACCTGCCAGACCTGCATACAATGTGGCTACAAGCTCGGTTGTATCATGAAGCCTAGGGAACCTTCCTGGCATCAGCAATTCATGCACTTCAGTCCTACCACAATTAGCTTTGAAATCTCATTTTATTGTTGTTTGTCTGCCAGCAGAGGAAGGCAAGGGTGCCAGGAGGAAGATGAGGACAGAGGAACAGGAAATGCTTGTTTAGAATTAATAGGGCCCTCCTGTAGTTACTTCCTGAGAGTATCAGGTTTATCATAATATATGTAAATCCTATTTTTAAAAGTAACAATTGTTTACACTTGATTTTTCACTGAGGGAATGTTCAGAGATTCTAATTCCATCAGTTACTTAAGGCATAAATCCTAAGGATTGTAGAGATGAGCCAACTGTGAGCTAACAAAATAGCATAAACAGGTACATGAATTATCAAAACTTTCAAAATGTGACACCTCAAAATAAGAGTGAGGCACCTTATTCTAGTAAACATTTCTCACTAAAAGACCCATTATCACACCCAAAACTCCTTTAAAAGCTCATTTCTAGTCTTCATTATCCTACTACATGCTAGACTGAAGATATGAAGTCTACTATAAAAATATATTTCATGTGCTTTGAACTTTTAATATGTCACTAACAGTCTTGTAGTTTAGCACAGGTTACCTCCCTTCCTTTAATACTGTCTATGTGCTGTATGTGTTTGGGTCAAAGAAACACCTCTAACATGCCACCACCTCAGAAAAGTAGATTTCACAACTCTCTTCTAGGCAGAACTGCCTTACATAGGGCCTCTACTACAATTTAAAATAATAAAAAAAAAAAAGTAAACCTAACATTCCAATCTGAATTTAATAAATAATGTCAGTATCTTTTTAAATTTTACAATGAACTCGCACTGTATTATTTTTAAACTTTAAAAAATAGAGAAAAATACTAAATGCTACATGAAATTTAACTATTCCCTGCAAATGTATTCACTTAGTTCTATGTTCAAAAGAAATTATATTTATGCACATCAAAAACGAAAGGTAATTGGCCTCAACGTTTGAGGTCTTGAGATTCTTGAGGTCCAGAAAGAAGCAGTAGCAAAAGACATCTGAATCAAAACATGACATGAAGAAGTTTTCTACCATCCCTTTCCAGTCATTGTGAGTTGCTCACATAGTGCAAAAAAAGGAGTACAGTTTCTCTGGTGGAGTCATTTTATTTTAACTGCACCATAAAATCTGAAATTTTAATCCTCACACCACATTATAGTATAAAATAAGAATGGCAGTTGATTTTAGAGAGCCCTGTCAGTCTATTATGTAATTCATCATTAAAGGATTATCCAATTAAGCTCTCCAGTAGATGAAAGAAATCTTTATGTTGACCCTGTCTTGAGATACACAGACAGATCTAATAAACGGTTCCTGCAAGATTGAAACTGCAACATCAGTCAGACACTGAAACTGTGAAGTGGGTTTGAGCTTCCAGAGCTACCTGGTGAGCATCTCCACAAGCAGAAGGGGAGATCCAACAGCTTCAGAAGATTGTACTGAAAAAAAATCACACTGCGCAGAGGGCTCTCTTCTAGGCGGTAAAAAATTCAAGCTGCAGGTGTGTTTCTTATCTCCTGCTTGTGTTCCTACTCATTTGGTTGACCTGCGCTGAATATAGGTGCTTTACTCCACTTAGGTCTGAATCCATTTTACCAACTTTCTACCAAGTGAGCCTAAGGTTTTAGGTATAAAACTGCATTTTAAAAATTTATTTATTGTTAAAGCAATGAGGTGAAAGGAATATAAGATTCATGGAAGAATAAAGGGAGATTACAGCCTTGTGCAGTATTATATAGCCTGTCATATATGTGCAATTGGTTCAGAAGAAACCTGAAGAGACTCTGTAAAAATACTACAAAGGATAAAACAAATCACAATTAAAAACATATTTCCATGTAACTGATACATGTCACTGTCTGCTCTTGGTTTTGGTTAAAACAAACAAACAAACAAACAAAAAACAAAAAACATTTAACAGTGTGTAAATGAAAAAAAAAGAAAAAAGTGTGATTTCCTAAATAAATACTCCCAAGGCACCAAGAACAGCAGAAGATGAGCTGATCTGCAGATATTTTCAAACATGGCCTGCAGCAGCAGGCACAAAGTCATGCTTTCTCATGTCTTCCCTCTTTGCCGCTCTGCAAGGCATCCTCCTTTCCCCAGGAGCAGACAGGTGGTGCCCACCTGTGGGGCACCAGCTCCATGCTGCCATGGCCAGCTTTTTTTTCCCTCTAGGATGCATCTTCAGCCCTGCTTGAAATTCCTCTCAGCCTGGGAGCCTTTTAATCGTTACGATTTTTATCCTTTCAATCAAATATGGGCATAGCAAATTCGTCTTACCCTCTTGTGCATTTGCAATACAAGGCCAGCTCTGGGTGAATTTTAGGAGGGGTCCCATTCTACTGGAAGACCAGAAAGCAGCAGCTGTCTTCTGCCCATCCCATGGATCCCCATGAAGCTCACGTGGGAGGAGAAGGCCTCACCATGCCAGATGATGATGTTCAGCCAGACAGCAGAACCCAATGACAGATACACTGCCAGAGAATTTTAACGCCAACCAGAAGGACATGTAATGAGGTTTAAGCACTTCCAAGGTTAGGCAGCTGCCGAGCAGGGGTGTTTGGATTGTCTGGATGCATTCTTAAACCTAGAGTAACTGGCTTCTACCGTGAAAGCTAATTCTCTGTGATGTCTCCATGTGCCATTTGTACTGTGCCATCAGGGAACTCAGGCGTGCTGCACTTGCCTACCTGATACGAATTCTTTTTTGATAGTTACCAGATTGCTTATTAGTTAAAGCAGTATAAATGTGATACATGTAGTTTATATACCACCTGCATATTCACAGTTCTGCCATGAACTGGGAAATGATAACTTTTACAAACATTTATTTTACAGCAAACTGCCTCTGGGGAAAATCATATCTTTTGTTAAGGCAATAGCCTTCTGCCAAATGGAAATCTCGTTGCTGAAAATCCCCTTCTGCATTGTCCATATAATCTCTGTTTGTTTTTGTTGTTCCTTTGTGTTGGTGCTTTTTTTTTTTTTTTTTTTTTAATTTTTCATGCTAAACAATAATGCTCTGAGCATCAAAAGATAATGCTGACAGACATCCGGCAACAGGCTATATACAAACTAAGAAATACAAGGACAAACTTTTTTTTTTTTTTTTTGATTTGATGTGTTTGGCCTCTATGTAGAACAAGTTAAATAACCAGTCATGTAAATAAATCAGGTTATGATTATCTATTGTAAACTATTACAATATTTGCTATTATAATCTTATAGGATATTGATTTACAAACATTACTTTTACAAGGATATGTATGAAATAAGACTGGAAAATTGTAGTGATAGTGTCTTTATTCAGTGCTGATCAGTAGCAAGAATTATGATCAACAACAAACATACAGAACATAACATACCTCTCTGTACTTTGAGTATAACGGTATGCTGTATAAGTTAGAGCATAAGAAACAGGTGACAGCAGACTTTGTTAATGAGAAATTCCCTTCCTCATGTTCCAGTGCAAAAATACCTTCTGCTACTTCCTGTCCTGAAGAAAGGAGCCATTTATGCTTAAGATGGGCAAAAAGAACTGCCAAATTTATGGTGACAGTTGATTGCAAATATATGTGGATTACTGTTCATACATAGAAATGGCCTTGACTCTGAACCCGATATTGCTGTACCTAAAAGCTGATAAAGTGGGGCAGGAAAAAATGCTGCCTGTGCTAGACATGATTAGTATATTCTGTCTTGAAACAATGCAGTGGGAGCAACCTATATTAAGAGACTTATTTGTTTGCTCATCCTACAAACTCATCCTTAGACATGCAAGGCAGAGCTGCATCACTATGATTATAGAAATGAAAGAAAGAGGATGAATGTTTCTGCATCCTTCTTCTTTTCCCTGTTTTATACAGAAAGGGAGCATACAACTGAAAATCTACACAGGAAAAAAATGTGACATATTATGAATGGTTAATAAAAAATTCAGAGGTCAGTAAATTCTCGTCTTACAGTCTCCATGAGCAATTTTAATCTATCAGGTATTACACTGTTATTGGTATGCAATATTGTAATTCAGTGTGACCAATGGAAATGGTATTCAGCACTAAATAGCCGGGAAAGCAGCAGGTCCAAACTATCTGCATCTCATTTCAGATTTAATTATTGCAATAACATCTCATTTTCTTCAAGGTATTATAATTATCTCCTCATTTAAATGGAGTGGTATTTTAATATGAATGCAGTTAATGAGGCAATAGGTTGAGAATGTCCATAGCATTGGGTTTTTAAAGTAGAACAAACTATTTTAAAAATTGATCATCACTGAAAGTTAAATGCATTTTCATGCTGCCAAATGCAGAGTATACACTCAAGTGATTTATAATCATTTTTACAAATTGCAGTGGTTTTAAGTTAAAAATTGGTAATAAATGCAGCTATTAATTAAGAGTTCTTCTGCTGCATTTGCCATTTAGACCATACCAGGCCACAATTTAAAATGTAAATGTTCATTTAATTTGAAGACAAAGAAAAAAGACAAGTCTGTCACAGCAAGCTTTCAGTTTGATTGCACATTAATAAAAGTATGCTGGTCTTTTTAAAATTTATCTCGATGACATAAAGCATTCTTCAATATAGATGTATACAAACATTAACATTTTATTCTCTGACTAATACCTTTTGGATTATATTCCTTCAAAGCATCCATTATAAAAACAAACAAACAAACAAAAACTATTAATATAATTTATAATTGACTTTGAATTATAAATTGTTCTCTTGAAACTAAAATAAATGATTAGTATTCTGATTTGCAATTTAAACGTTCCCTAAAGCCAACGGAGATGTTCCTGCATAACTATGCAATAGCCCCATAACACTCATACCCATTACCCAGGATAAGACGTTCCCTAAGAAAATAAATAATTTCTTTTTATGTCAATGACAATATTTTGTCATTATTAAGCAACTTATTATAGGCATTTCAGTCTGCACTTATTATTTTCCTTAATATTACTTTGAGACACTGAAAGTGATTGATACCATTTGCTAAGCCATTTCTGCCTCCTATAAAAGCCCCAAACACCTGGTAGTTTTCAAGTTGACAATTTCTATTTGGCCAGTAGAGACCATCAACAAATTTTTTAAGTTTTTTTTTTTTTTTAATCTGATATAACAACATTGCACATTCGATACAGAGAATTTAAGATGACTCAGGACTATAGCAAAAGTGCTTTGTTCCCTGAGCAGCAGGGAACAGTCACGGGCAGATGGTTTTAAGAAATAAATTTTTAAAAGAACATGGTGATATTACCATTAAAATATTACATTATTTTTCTCCTACCCCATTTATATTTTTTTTTACTTTTGAGCTTTTTCCTAATGCTTTCCTTTCTGAAACCTGAGGGTTTTTTCCCTCTGTCTTTGTCACTGTCATCCTTTCCCCATTTTTCATTTTCAACCCAACAATATATTTACAGATCAGAGAATACTAGCCTTGCCAGAACACAGGTTTTGTTGTTATTTTTTTTTGTTTGTTTGTTTACTTGACTTTAAAATACAATGAGCTTTAGCTGAGCTCTTTATAATTTGATTAAAGTTGTTATCAGGTAACATCTTCTCTTCTAAAATTGCAGAATTAGCATCAGAATTAATATCTGAGGAGAGGAGCAATATGGGGATTGTCTCACAGAATGCTTTATACACATATAATATGGTGATACCACTATATACTTCCCAAAACTTTTATTGAAGCTTGTGTCTTTTTCTGACCCAACCACAACTAAATGTTGATAGACTGCTTCCAATCACTTCTGTGCTTTTACTGATTATTGGCTAGCTCTGGTTTGCAGTTTCCTAAAGCATTTACCTATGAGAGATTCCCTTTCAAATCTCTAATATATTTGTCCTTTCCTGTCTTTTCATACTCCAACCTGAGTACCATAAAACTTTCTGTAGCTGTTTTTTGTTGTTGTTGCTCTTGTTGCATACACTTTTGGTAACCCTCTTAAATCTGTTACCAGCAACTGCAAATCGCAGTGGGACACATACGTTTTTGCAGTACCTCCTGATTAAGATGTCCCAGAGTTACAGCTCTGTGTTTTGAAAATATAAGACTCTTTTTGCATACTCTGCTCTACATGACTTAGGCCTGCTGTGCTAATCAGTGACGGTGCTCAATAGCTATTTTAAGTTTTTCTTGTGCATTTTTTAAAACGGCAAAATCAATTTAATCAAGATGATATACAACAACCTTTTTAGCAACTTGGTATTGTCCAGAAATGTTCAGCCTGTGGAGCATCTATAGTAAAGACATATCTCATCAAAATCTCCTTGCACTAAAATGCAACAAATTCTGTCATCACTTTGGAAGCCTTTCTGATACTTGCCACTAGTGAACATTTATATTTTCAAGTTCAGTTGTAACATAGAATAACCACTGCTAAGACAGTGCTACCACTTTATCTCAAATGACTAAGCCAAAACTCTTTCTGTATTTGAGTACAGCCACAGAGGTATTGGATCCCACTAAAAGTATACTTCAATAAATATCTGGCTATTCCTTTACATTTTCTGCCATCAGTATTTTTCTTTTTCCTGTGCATCACAATGTAACACCATGTTTTTATCTGTCCAGGAGCTCAGAGCACAAATATCTATGATCAGTCACATACTTTGCTGTTTCAAATGCTCCATGCTGTTCTATTGAGTCTGTTGTTCTATATTCTTGCTCCCAAACTGGTCTACAGGCTCTTCTTCTGACACAAATGAGGTCAAAATTTGGACAGGTGTTTTAATACTGCCATATTATTGTTCTTCCCTTCCACTTCTGGGCCAGCCATTATTTTTATCTGTCCTGATCCACCAGAATCAGTCTTCATATTTATTTATTTATTCTGATAAATAAGCTAGCACATCCTGGTATCTTGGGAAGAAGGGTTTTCTAATTTTAGTTCTTTGGCCTTCCTTCTCAGTAAGCATGTCCTTTTCTATTTTCTGCCTCAAAGTCATAGTTCATGTCATTGGCAAAGAGGATGTTAGTTACAATATTTTCATCCCACTGTGCCTCTCCTGCATGAATGTGGGTAGTCTCACAAACAGACCGGCATTTTTCTTTTCCTCTGTGCTTGTGCAGAGCCATCTGTAGTGACAGAATAGCATTGCAGAAGTCATCAGTGTGCTGAACATTTCATCCAACTCTATGCGCAAAAGCCAAATGTCAGGTGCCAGATTCATAACTCCACAGGATATAAATATTCCCTCTCTGGAAAGGTCAGGCGAGATTATCATCAATATACGAAGCAGACAGTGACAACAATGTCCATTTCAGTACCTTCAGTTGTTTGTAGATCTATAATTTGCTGTGCAGTTGTTTTACAACCACCATAATGATTAGCCAATATGTAGTAACATTGTCTTCTGATTCTACAGTAGTGGCCTTTCATAGACTTCAAATCACATCCTTTCTTGAAGGAACAGTTTCCTTTGAAAATAGTTTCTTCCCCTTGGTTGCACAGAGCTGAATTGTTGCATTTTACATGAAGTTCTTGAGTCGTCTCCAACCTAGAGAGTTTTAGAGAACTCCAGTTCCCATGGAAGTTGTCTAGAATTTGTTAAATACTGTTGGGTAGTACTCACTGGGAGAGGGCTTTGTTTGGTTGGTTGGTTGGTTGATTGTTTTTAATTGACTTACTGTGGTTTTTGAATAGTTGTATCTGGCTGTAATTTATCCTTAAGAAGTCACACTGGCTGAAGAATAACCTGATGGTGTCTTAACACAACTGCTTGTGTTTTGATGTTGATGTTGTATCCAAATGTTCTCTTGACCCGGGTACTTAATATTTATATGCTCTAGGACTGAGGCCATTTTCTGATCTCTGTCATGCTTTCCACATAAAATTTTGGTGACGTCCTCCCTAACTTGTTTCTACTGTATCTGAGGCTGCAACAAGGCACTCCCACGCTTTCCTGTCATCTGTCTCAGAAATACAACCTATATGAGCATGGACACCTGACTGTCATTTGTCTGTACTGGAAGGGATGCTAATGGCAGCATAGTCTGTGGTTACCCACCTTTCTGGGATTTTCAGTCTGCCTCTCATATATTTGTAAGTAAAACCTAATGTAATATTAGATTCCTCTTTCAGAGTATGCCTTCTGTCAAATGGGGTCCCTTACAACAGTTTCCTCATGACACCCACATGACAGGACGAGAACTATTCACAACATACAGAAGATCTATTCCTTCATAACTGCACTGAATTTTTTAAGGATCTGCACAAGTACTTTAAGCTCTCAATTGCTGGTACTGAAGCAAAGGTGAGCTTTAGAGAAACACACACTTTGACCCCCACTTCTTTTATGCACAGGGAGATCTATGACCTCGGGCTCTTATGTACACTGAGTCTCCATTCTGGTTTCACTCTTTGCTGTAAAATTCAGACAACTCAGTACTTCAGACATTCCAGCACTTCAGTGTTTTAATGAATAGTGCTGCAGTAAGCACAACTGCAAAAAACAGAGCTTTCATGTGCATACAGCATGTTCAGACTCTGCTGTTTCCAGCTACATCAAAACCAACTTCAATCATGCCCTTAGTCCACACTAATCTATGTCCTTCATGAAAACGGTTTTCTTTTTTTTTTTTTTTTCAATTGTGTTATAACCTTCACTATCTTTCCCCCAGAAAAAAAACAAACAAACAAACAAAAAAAAAACAGTTACAGCTGAGAGTGCACATCAGAAATTTAGGATAAAGCATACGATAGAAAAAGTATAATTATTTTAGTATCTCCAAAAGTCAAACTGAAGGTTAAACTGAAAAGAAATTCAAGTATGTTAAGAGAGAAACACGTAGCAGAATCCCCATGCCATCTAAGTTCTTGTACCATAGTAACACCACAAAGAAACCATTTGCTTTCTGCTAAGATTTTCAGAGCTTGTGATTTCAAATCTTGTTAAAATGTGTTTTTTTTTTTTAACATATTGTCTTCATTTTTCTTGCTAGTTTCACAGTAGTGAAAGATAGTTCACACATTTCTTTACCTTGGCACATCTCAGAATACAGAGTGAAGAATGCCACTGTTTTTATGAATGCACTCATTTAACCCCTTCACTACTGCTTGCATTAGCATTTGAAAAAATGCCCTTTAAGCAATGAGAAATAAAACACAAAGTTTGTAAGCAGACATATCATCACTATTATTATTATTATGCAAGCTATGTCTGGCTTTTTTTCCTAACTCTATGCTTTCAGGTATGTAAGCCTTGTCCGGAAGCAGAAGCAGTGAGTTTAAAGCTAAAATATATGCTGTGAACCAATGCATAAATTGTAAGGTTATATCTGTCTTAACAAGCAGAGCAGTAGGACCTGATCTACTGAGTAAAGCAATTATTGCATAGGATTCAGTGTCCGCACTACATACATTTTAAGGGACTACTTTGGATTAGTTTTTGAAGGCCTAAAGTATTAAGATGAACACCTGGAGCGAATCTTCTGGTTTGGTTTTATTCCAAAAGAATACCTTGTGTGAATTCTGAGCTCACTCCTTCAAACACTGCAAGTGGAGATACATTTCAAAAGTACACTCCCAATCTGAGCTAAAATGACCATATAACTGCACACTAACTTCTGTAACTGATTGGTCTAATTAAGTAGATCTTAGAGCAACACCTTCCATCTTCACTTGGAATTGGCTCTACACCTGAAAGCTTACCTATATCTCCCCTCATATTCCTCAGCTTGTAAAATGTAAGATGTAAAATTTTCCTACAAAACTTCTCACATTTCTATCGTTAGACCATCATGGCTCCAGCACTGCTATTTGCTAAATCTGTGCTTGCTTATTCAACCTTGTAACTAAGCAAGATGAGAATCTGCTACCTACAGTCAATGTCGTCTGCTTAGTTTGGTGTGTGCTATAATAGAAACATGGACCAAAATTGAAATTTTTCTTTCCTGCAAGCCTAACTGGAACTCAGACAATAAGCTCATGGATTAGTAAGTGCATGGCAATTTTTATTGCAGAGACTGCTGATTATCACAGGCGCTTTTTTTTTTTTTTTTTTTTCCCCTTGCAGCTTTAAATTAGCAGGCAGAAATGGATTACATCACTAACTTCCTACATATCAAGATTCTTTCTTTCTTTCCTTTTCTTCCTGAATGGATAGTAAGATTGTATTTTGCCTTGAGAAGTATGGGCAGCTTCCCCTCACAAAGGAAGCTCGATGAAACAGCCAAGAAAACTTCTGGAAGACTCACTTAGAGCCAGAGGTAACATGGGAACAGGTGAAAAATGCTTCTAGTTAACCTATGCACAAGTATACTTATATGTGAGTAGTGTATCATTAGAGGGGGAATGTGTGTTTATTAACAGACTGCTAAACAGCTGTTGTCCATTGTTTCCATTTATGTATTTGATTTTAGACACTATTTATCATAAAACACTCCAGCTATCTATGCTATTTCCTTGTTATTATAATACATTTTCTTCTACATTACCATTTTCCCTCCTGGCCATAGCTGTCCCATGACTGCTCCTACCCGGTGGGGTGAGCAGAAGGGGTGCAGCAGACTGAGCGTGGGAAGCACTGATTTGCCGGAGTTCTCTTCCGGACCACTTCAGCGCTCCCCCTCACTGCATTGCTCTGGCTTTGTGATTTTTTTTTCCTGCTTTTCATGATAAGCCAACTTCTCCTCTCTGTGTAGAAAGGCTGTGGGTGTATTGTGCTTGATCTGGCAGTATGAGTGTAGAAGAAAAAAAAAAAAAAAAAAACTAAAAGATTTTTGTATTTTAATGGGAAAACTCCATTAAATTTTAGTAAATAAAACATCATCGATGATACAAGCACAGGTTAGGGGAGAGTGGTAAATTAGAGAGGATGCTGAAATAGCAGACAGAACAATATATCTTAGCATTATGCATCTTATCTGTTGTATAAGTCTCACATTTTAAAAGATAAAATTTGTAGCCCAAATGTACGCTCTTATCATTTAAACAAAAATGTGACATTACATTTATTTTAAGCAGACTATGTTAGCTTGTTTTTGGAATCACATTAAAGAAGCACAAGTGAGGTTGCTAGACTCTATTAGCCTAACACTTCCTTTCAGGCCAGGGCAACTGAATACCTCTCCATCTTGACCTAGTGAGATATGTGAAGTCTCACTCATATGAACAGAAAAACAGACTTAAAAGATTAGTCAGGAGGGTGTGTGCACTTTACTGGAAATGAGTCTCTTAAGATGAACCTGAAAACTTAAAATACTGAAGCCATTTTTTGAAAATTTTTAAGAGAAGACAATGTTTTGCAAATAACACCTCTACTTATTATTTGTACAGTGTAGCAGTAACGCAGTAGATGATGTAAAGCAGCTATTCATGTCGTTGCATTTGTGGGATTAGGGATCTGAATGCATACTGGCTCCACTTTGTAAACTGAATGTCTTCCCCATGGCAGGGAGATCAATAACACCACAAAAAAATCACACAATCAATTTACAAAATTCTTGTGATATGTGTCATTTTATATGATGTTTCATTTTGCAGTAATTTTGAAATCATGCAACCATAGCAAATGTAGACTACAACAGACTTAAAGATTTTCTGAGATAATTTCAAATGTTATGTATGAAACCATCTGACCCAAGAAGCCGACACTGGTGAGAATAATTAACTTTTTAGTAACCAACTATTATCTCCAAGATCAGATTCCTAAAGTATCAGCTAGCTGATCTGAAATATGCAGCTGGAATCTATCAAGAGTGATACCTGCCATTCTGTAGCAAATCTTGATAATTCAACATTTTGTTTAATCTTAAGCAAAATAGATGTATTTATTTTTTGATGCCAGCATGGATATTGCAAGATATCCCACTGACATTTTTGATTGAAATGACTTTTTTTTTTCAATTTAAAATATTTAATTTCAACTGATATAGGCTAAGGTCAGTCCCAATTGCCATGGCTCTTTATGCTTTTATTCCCTGCAACAGGCATAACTCTCAGTTCATTTAGATCACTTTAATGTCATTGATGGTCTTGAGACTTCCTACAATGAAGAGTGAAGTTTGACCAGAGAGCTACTAACAATGATACAGAAGCAGTCTGAGTACCATTTATTCCTCTGATCTCAGTGAATTTGGAAAGGAAGTACAAAAGTTGTGCTGCATCACAGACATAGCTTGCCTCTAAATCGCAAAGACAATTCAAACAGCTCAAAGCTACAGTGGATTTTGACAGCCAAAGTTCAGAGATGGAAGACACCACAGCCCTAGCTCTTATGAAGTACCTGTTCAAAGAGAAATAAAGAACTGACCAATTGATATAAAGAAAAACATTTCAGTTTGGTATATCAAGTTGAAGCATTAAAATTGGCTTCAACCTGACCACAAATATTTTTTAATGATTTTTGTAATTAATTCTCCCCACCTTACAGGGGAATTTAGTTTTTAATGAGCTCTATTTTCTGCTTTTAAAAACTGTACATAAGATTCTCAGTTTAGAGTCTGATGTTGCTCAAGCTTTACAAAAAAACAGGAATACAGCCAAGAAACATGGATACTATTTTTTCCAGTCTCCTTATATTGTACAGTTTTCATTACAAATGGTGAGAATTCAAGTTAATTTTTTGGCAAAATCTGAGGAAAGGAGGCTACCTGAAATGCCAAATTCCAAGAAGAGAGCAGGCAGGGAACTTGACATTTTTCCAGGCTGCAGGGGTTGCCTTCATGCCTGGTAAAGGCAAAGAAGCTTGTTTCCAAAACACTGACAAATCTCCCAAGAAGCTCTGCTCAGATTGTGAGTTATACTGGCAAATTTTTGACTATGTTTGTAAGTAGTGATCACTCTACATAGAGATATGCCAAGAATCACTGGAAACTGCTTGGGCAAAGTAGAACAAGAACAGCTTATAATGTGTTCACAAATGTCTCAGTTACAAGAAGCTTGTTGCACGGAGAAGTGGACTCTGAAGAAAATACAGCTTCAAGTAGTCTTTTTACCAGAGTCCCAGATGGGAAACAGAAGGTGACTCCATCTTATGACGCCTTCAGATATTAAGTCTAGATGTATGAGCTACAGAGGAAGCTCAAAGCAGACTCCAGTCAGAATCAAATTAATCATCAACTCTCTCTCTCAAGGGAGTTAAGGATGTCTAACCTTGATCTCCATTCAGGAGGCTGTTTTCCTAAATGGATGTATCTGATGTTGTTTCTTTAATATGTTTAGATTCATGCAGCTTAGCTTTTTAAAAAAGGAAAAAAAAGGGTGATGGAAGGAGAATGATTTTTGCTTTGTAAGTTTTCACAACCATATAATTAAGCCAAAAAGAAAAGCTTGTTTGCTTAGAGAAAAGCACAGAGTGCCCTGAAGGTTACCATGCCCTCACTGGAAGGTAAGATTTTATTAACTTGTTGACAGCTAGCCCCAGAAGTTTCTTGAAACTGCACAAAAATTGGAGCTCAGATGCCTGACAGCTCTGTTGTTGAAAGCAGCTCTACATGTGAATCTTTGCAGGTACATGTGGAGATGAATACACGTAAGGATTAAAGAATACATATTAAGTAGATAGCCTCAGCACTCAGAGCGATATTCTTTGTCTGCCCTCACTCTTGCTTAAGCTTGCTTGCAGTAACATTGAGCCATCTCCTTTGAATCCATCAGCCCCCTGAGCAATCCCAAATACACAAGCTCCCGAGAACTTCTCACCCCCAAAAGCCGCAGCTGTTTTAGTCAAAGTGCAGCCACAGATGAGCAACAGAATTATAACAGAGCTTATAACAAGTGAAATTCAAAATGCTGCTTGCTTTGCTGTTTGCAGTGATAACAAAATTATGAAAGCAACAACAAACACTGAAACCATTCAAGCAAACAAACTAGAATATACACTAGATTTTTGTGGCAGCCGTATCCAAGTGCTTTCTCTAGGCTTTCTTTTTCCCTTGATGTAATTTTTCCCTTTGACCACATCTCACTTTACATCAAAAAAAGTCATTCTTTCTTGTTGAATGTGCAAATTGGATGTATGGTATGAGATGAAGAAAGGTAGAGGTAACATGCATCTTAAACTGACAAATAAAAGAAGAACCAGAAAAGAAAATTAACTCAAATAATCTAGTTGCACATATTCAGAAATCTTTGAAGAGCTATGTGCATATTGTAAGTTGCAGCAGGCCTGCAGGCAGCTTTAATTTGCATGAATGGTTCTAACACAGAAGTGAAGGACTGGAGAACTAGATGACCTTGGCAGCTTTCTGAAGGTCATTCACTGAAATGCAGTTTCATCAGTCAGAATCAGAGGGACTCCTTTGATATGTTACATGTCAGCATTTTCTTTATAAAGATTTTTTCCTATCTTTGGCAAACCTAATCTCAGGTACATTAAGGCAGAAGCATTCTCAGTTGAAATTAGACTGTTTCAGAAATTTGAATATTTCTCTCTGGATGTTATCTCACTGAATTCTATTAACAAAATTCAACTTGAGATTTTAGTAGAACCTGTATTTTGGAACACTTAATACTGATACTCATCATTATGTTAGACAACATAAACTGTGTTTCTTACAAGATTGTGATGAATTATCATCAAATCAGCATGTGATGATCCATTGCATGCCCCCTTCCCTTCCCATTTCTGAGACACAGCGGCAGAAAATATGCAGGTAGCATGCTGCAGGCAGCAAAAGTGGCAGCATCACCAGGGTTAGATACCTATTTCCTAATTAATTCAAACTGTTTCTGCTCACTACCCACTGATTAAGTCTGTTACATTTTGGCTGAATACCATTAAGCTGAACATAGTGATTACCCATGCTGTTAATCTAGATAAACAAAATATAAATCATTCCATACATAAAAGATATTATACTATTAAAAAAGTCTTAGAAAGATCTTATAATGTTAAGTACAAGGCATATGCCAAAAGTTTAAACACAAAACTAACGAACTTCTATGAAGTTAACACCCAAATATCTATATTAACAAGGAGAACTCATTTCAGTTTTCTGGTGACAGTTCAAGTTTGCAATTAGATCAGTGTGTCTCATGGCTAGGAGGATGGGTAGGATAAGTGCAGGAGCCAATAAAGATGAAGAAAAAACACAAGTTAAAATGCCAAACATATGCAGAGCTAATCCATTGTTCCAACATTTTTCATCTTATAAAAAAAAATGGGCATACTGAACTTGAGAAAAAAAGATGATACAATGGAGAGAGGCACACTATGCAGAATTCTGCTCAGTTGTCTTGACCCAGAAACAATACCTCATAGGCTGATTTGCTTAGTCTTGGTTTGTAGATTTGCACTTGATACTCAGAAATGGAGACAAGCTCCTGAGAAAGGCTCAATATAGTATAAAATATGGTTTGACTATATGCCTAGCAAAATGGATTGTCACAGACATGTCACTTTTGCACTCTCTTTGTGCTAGTTCCCTCTGAATTCAGAGCCCAGCTCAAGGTCTGTGTCCTGCTATACATAGCCCCAGAAAATATTTTTTGGTGTGTGAAGGGCCATTCTTGTTAAGTAAATTTAGACAGCTGAAAACCACAAAAGCAGACCTGGCATAGAATCATAGAATCTCATGGAATCATAGAATGGTTTGGGTTGGAAGGGACCTTAAAGATCATCTAATTCCAAACCCCCTGCCACGGGCAGGGACACCTCCCACTAGATCAGGTTGCTCAAAGCCCCATCCATCCTGTCCTTCAACACTTCCAGGGATGGGGCATCCACAACCTCTCGGGGGGGGGGGGGGGGGGAACAACAGGAAGAGCTTGATTCATATTCATTGCTAAAGTATCTCTTAAAAATAGCTAAAACGTCCCTTCCTCATGTACTTCAGACAGAATTTTTCCTTTAGAAGTGATTGTAAGATATCGTTTGATCGGAGCCCAACAACGAAGGAGATCAACAAGTCTGGATTTCACATTGACCAGTGAATGCTGCTGCACATGTTGAAACATTTAAAACGAGAAAAATAATACAGTTACAGTTTCTCAGCATTTTGTGTAGGGTTCAGCTCCAAACTGGGATGTGCAAATGTGTCTACCTTTGCGTGAACCTAAACTCTGTTTATAGCCCTTGGGAAGCTAGTACAGTCAGTGGTGCCTGGAGAGCAAGTCCAGGTTGTACTGCTGTCTTGTTGATCATCAATTTGAAACATCCACATTTAGTAATACTGTAACATATTGTCTTCAGCCCAGAAAATCCCTCAACAAATATAAAATTTTGATAGATTGCCCCATCACAAATTAGAACTAGTCTGTTCTGTAGTCAGTTCTGCTGCTTTCCAAACTCTTGCAATTTCACAGGGAGTCTAGCATAACATTTTCTCCTTTAAAGCTCCAGGCTTTAGTATTCTCATAAAGACATGAACTTTTAACTGTCTTATAACTGTTCTTGGAGGAAAAAAAAATATGGAAAATGTTATGAAAATATGAACAATGCACACTGCAAAATGAAAAGTGATAAAATAAATATTCATTACCTAAAGACATATCATCAGCTTTGGTAAAGTCTTCAGATATTAACATGTACAACTACCAGCACTGGTCTTCCTTGATCCCACAGGCTTCAATACTGGCCTTCAGTGTCACGGTCATGGAAGTCACATGTATTTCCTAGATAACTAAGCTTACCTTCCAAATTAATCTAATGCAGATACCTCCTCTATACTGCCTAGTTTAAGAGAACAGCAGATAAATAACATTTTTTTTGTAATTATATCTATCAGTTCTGATGACAGACTATTTCCTGGGTGATGTGGGCAAAATAGAAGTATCTTGCAGTGTCCTGTGAGAAATCTGAATATATATCTTAAGTTGAAGATCATACCTAGCTCAGACCTTATGTTTGGTAAAGCTCATGGCTGCTTTGCACATACACTTTTAAGACTGATGTTCTACACTTGGTGAATGTACACTTCAACATAAATGGGCTTCCCCATCCTTTAGAATAATTAGTTACTAAATTTTCTTTATATCATCTTACATACTGCTTCATATATTTTGCTTCATATTAATTGCATTTTCCATGGTGGGTAAATTAAAAAAAAAAAAAACTTTTAATTTTTTTCCCTGCTTTTATTCATAAATCAGCATTGTCGTTGATCATAAGTAATTATCTTAATATTAATCATTATTTGCAATGTTATTGTAATGTTTCAGAATCAAAGAGGCAAATGGACAATTCTGAATTATTCTTTTTGAAGTCACTTTTGAAATCAAGCTTTTGAAATTTATTTTAATTATCTTCTGCTCAGATATTTTTTTCAAGGTTAAAATACAACTATTTTTTAAAAAATTGCCAAAAGATTTTTTTTTTTCATTATTTTTCTCATGGAAAAATGTATGCCTTTTCTTGATTTTCTTTCTCTGATTTCAAACAAGGACAAAATCTGAAGTCAGAAGAAACTGCATGGCATTTAACATTTTTTCTGTTAAAACCTCTACTTTGAGGTCTGTCCAAGATATTATTTGGCTCATACTTGCTTTGTAAGAGGATCTGTCATGGAAATATTTCTGGATAAGTAAAATTGTCCCTACTCTTACATGCTGTTCAAATGATCCCTTGCTAAAACTACAAACTAAACAAGATCATTCTGTGGGCTATTGTACTTGCTGGCAGTTATACCATCACGAGTGAGCTGCCTAATTACATAAGCAGCCATGATATTTCTGGGTCAGTTGACAATTGCATTTGGAGGCACAGGAGTCCCAAGGAATATATGAAAGTCACTACTGGCAAAAGCTACATCTGCAATTTCTCTGTATTTAACTTAAGGGGCAATGATTCAGTCATTCAACATTTGTCCGCCAATCAACCAAATGCCAAGTCATTATTATAAGCCTCTGGACTCAATATGCAGATGTGATTTTGTGCCTTCACAAACTAAGGAGCACTTTTCAGATATTAAGAAAAATTAGATCATTTATTGATCATTTATTGCACAACAGACAGGCTTTTAAGAACGAAGTCAGAATCAGATATACGTGGACATATTAAAAAATTGTCCTAATCAAAGATGTGCATTGAATGTATAAAACCAAATGTATGCACTGAGATGAGGGTAAGTTTAAGCTTTAAATGTGTATATCTTACTAAGCTGAACAGCTAAAATTCTTCTGAGCCTGACTGTTCCCTCACAGATATTTCTACATTTCTGATTCCTTCTTCAGAATTAACATTTTTTTCATGTATATATATATATATATATATATATATATATATTAAGTGAGAATAGAATTAGAGCCCTTCATTTTTATTTGAGCAGGTTTCTTGATTCAGGAAATGTAGTGCAGAAATACATTAAAATATTCACTTTTCTTCAAAGGGGGATCACTAACCATAGACTGGGATACCGTTCTACCCAGTATGAACAACGCAGGTATGTCACCAAAATGAGCCAAGAAGAGGACATAAACTGATGAACTCTATGCTCACTTTAGCCTTTGCCTTGGTTTTCTTTCTGCAGCCACTACCTATTTTTCTAACCTCATCTTCTGCTGGATTTCCTCCTTGGCATCTCTGAGAGAAATTTATGGCTTCAGAAGATATCAAAACCATACAAATGGAAGATGAAATATCTATAACTTTAGTCAGTTAGTTAGTTGCAGCAAGGTTTATTTTACTGTTAATTGGTACTGATGGCACAAACATGAAAAATTCATTAATTTGGATACAAATATTGCAGTCTTTACTCAAAACAAAACAGAACAAAAACATCAGTCTTACTTGGAGTTTGTTTGTGTAAAGTTTTATTTTAATCCTTACACTTCAAAATAAAATTTCCACCCCACTTTTTGCCCTCCAAGGAAAAGAAAAAAAAATAAATAAAATTATTTGTAGCACTTGAAGAAAAAAAGGTACGTAAAGCCCATAAATGAGTCAGACCAAACCACCACTTTAATCAAACTTGTAGTACTTGGCTGTAAAACACTCAAAAATAAAAAAAAAAGAAAATTTAAAAAAAAAAAAAAAAGAAACACCCTTAAGGATAATTGAACAACCCAGGTCTGCCACCATACAGGGAATAAATATTGAAAAAACAATACTCTAGAAAGGCTGATGCTGAGAGAATTAAATTAAATACCCACGGAAGTTAATTACTGGGAAAGTATAATGTGCATTGGAAGAAGCAAAAGAGAAGGAAGACAAATAAACCTGCTACCAGCTAAACTTGATTCCAACTATTCCTTCTATTCTCTGTAGTCTGTAAATTACAGTGACTAATCTGACAGAAGCAGATTCACAGTGATGTAAGAATAAAAAATCACCTCACACTTTCTCTACTTTATTGAATTTCATCTGTGTCTGTTTATTGGAATTCTTGGTAAGTACCTTGGTGGTACAGATTAGAAAATGACAAAACTTTTCCAAATCCCCCTTTTTCTCACTTCAACATTATTTTTAATTTGGAAAAGCCACCCACTATGCATCCACTCTTCTCCTACAGGCATGGGAGTGCCAAAACCAGCTGTGGCACCCATTTGATGTTAATTACTTCTCCACACAGATGAAAAACACACCATTCTGGATTGCCAATACCAATTTAGCATTTCACATAAAGTAAAGCCATAGCAAAGACCACATGAGAAGACCATCCTATAAGGAGAAGGCTGAAAAGTATAAAGCTTCAGTTGCATTTTTTGCTTCTCCTCTTGGTCCCCTGTTGGAAGAAAGACTCCTATTTCACAAAGTAGCCCAAAGAAAATGAAATAAAGTGTGAAAAGTGTAGTGATCCTAACTAGAAGACTAGTTGGAATGCACATGGCCTTCAGGCCTGTTGTGCAGCACATATTCCTTGGCTGCAGGATAAACTTAGATGGCTAGTTATACCAGAGGAGGTTGCAGGCAGCTCCTACCCAGTCCCAGTGATTACATCACCTGTGTGCCCTTGTCTTCACCTTAGAGTGAAGCAGCAAGTTCTTATGTGAACAATTCTTTCTTTGATTGCAGAAATAATGAACAGAGTTGTTTTCTTACAAAAAAACCCTCTAAGAGCTGTAAGTGGTGAACCTCTCCATGAATAGGATCTGCAGCATGTGCTATGCCCAGATTGGATGTCCATCCAAAGACACTTGGGGTTTTCACATCTGAAGGGAAATGAAATTGTCTATCCTTGTTTTCCTTTTTCTGCTATCTTCAGTGAATGCTATTCTAAGGAATATGTTATGGATTCTGAGTGCATTTCTTACTGGGATCATAAAGAACATTCCCACTACAGGAGTGAGAAAATGTGTCTGAGCTCTAACACATAGTCCACAGAGAGAGACTTGAAGTCAAATTGCTTAGAACACTAAAATTCTTGCTACAGCTCTGCTAATATCATAGTTCTCAGTACAATAGAAATGTATTTTGCTATTCTCCTTTTAAAAGTCAGTTATAAAAGTCATACACATCTCAAAAATTTAGAAACTTTCATTATAATTCTAATGCTTGCTTGTTCTCAGAAGCAGCTTAATCAAATATTGAAAGGTTATTTCTTTGAGGTCCCATTTTAAATGGATTGTAGTAAATATATATATATACATATATATTAGAGAGCTGAAGTGGACTATAAAGATTTACACAGAAAAACTTCAACTGCCTTTCACCAAACTATTCCAGTTCAGCACTATTCATTCAAAACCTCTATAAGAGGTATCATTCGGACACAATTTTGAGCACTGACTCTATCATGTCGTACTCAATGGGAGGGGAATGGGTATCGCATGCTTTGATGTTAACAAGACCTTTTACAGTCTCTCCCATAATATTGCCATACAAATGACTGGAATATGGACTGGGTAATGGTGACTTACAGTAGAGCCAACAGTATTTAAAGTCTTTTGTAAGGACCAGAATGGGTGGATGAAAGCACACTTTCAAGAAGTTCACTGAAAACAGAGACAGATGTAAAGGTGGACTGCAGCAGAATGAGAGGCAATAGACATAAGCTGCAACATGGGATATTCCAATTTCATGTACAGAAAAAGATAAATACATGACCAGGAGGTCAGTCAAACACTGCAACAAGTTATCCAGACCGGTGGTGGAGATATGTGCTTGGAGATATTCAAAACTCAGCTGTTTTATAACCTGTGAGAAACTTGATCTAATCGCTCTCCTTGGATAGGAAAATAATAAATCTTTAGAATGTTTAAAACCTGATTCTTGAACAGGTTACAGTACAGCTGGAAAAAGATCTCTCTTGTCATCCTACAAATGCTTCCAAAATCTCAAATATTTCTTTCCTGTCTCTTAACAGAATGAAAAAATAAAAAAAAAAAAACATTTAAAATTTTCACAAAACTTTTTTTTTTTTTTTAATTTGGTCTAGGTCATTTGGTTATGACCTTTTAAGACAATTGTTTCACTAGGATTAGGTTATTTTTCAAAATGTCATTTGCTGGTGAAAAAAGTGAGGCCTTTCATTTTGAAAAGGTCAAAAAGCTTTGACCTTTTCAAAACTCTTTTGAGAAAAAAAAACTGTCAAAAAAGTTTGTTTTGTGAATAGCTGAATGTAGTTATTACAACAAAACAACTCCATTGTGTTGATCCACTGTTCACATTAATAAACTTTGTTGTATGTCTTTCAGTAAAGACACCTGTTCTGACTCAAACAAATGGTGATTATTTCACTTTTTTTTTTTCCCCTCCTGAAGTGAAATTTCTTTTTTGTTTATGAATAGCAGCAATCCACTAGGAGATAATTTAATCTCTGTTATTAACATATACTTACTTGTGCCCATGACTTGCAATAACAATTATGAGTAAAAATGCACAAAATTCTAAATATTAAAATAACTTAATATTGCATATTGGTTATAAAGGTAAGCTAAAAAATAAAAACTTTCTTGCTCCATGATTGCGAGCATTTCTGTCTGACTTACAATGTTTTTCTCAGCCTGTCAGAGCTGCAGCACCTCTGGGCATGACATTTCTCTTGGATGAATGTCTTCTCCACAGTTTGTTAGACATTGCATACTGATGCATTGATTCCCCAAAGGTGACATCATTACAAGAGGTATTATCTTTTTCATGTTGTCAGAAACATGGTCCAACTTTTTTTTTTTTTTAAGCAATCTTGTCCTCTTATCTTTCACTTATCTTTCACTCCCCCCCCCCATCTTTTCATAGAGTATTTATTTAAAAAATAATATGATAATATTTTGTTCACTTATTGGCCCCTTCTGCTCCTTGTTGGAAACAATAAAAAATAAAGTCATATGTCTTGTGATTCTGAAACACCATGAAACATATACTCCACATTTTAGCTAATTAATCCTTTTTATTTATTTATTTTTTCAAGGTTCCTTTATAATACCTTTCCAAAGAAGGGGCTACATAAATATATCAGTTCATGTGTCACTCTAATAACTTACTTTAATTTCAGTTTTGATAGAATCCAAAATACTGAGACATTCCAAACACCCACATCATGTCCCAAGTTGCTAGTACTTTTTCTGAGTTACAGGTTATGAAGGAAGTAGATGTAATCAATATTTAACTAATTTCATTCCAATCTTCCAGATGGATATATGAAGATGGACTGTTACCTATTTATGCCCTTTCCAACTCATTCTGGAGTCACTGAACTTCTTCAAAAAAGCAGAGGCCCATAACACTGATTTAGATTGCAAATAACATGGTCTAAAATCATACAGCCTCATTACATAAGGAATTATGGAAAATTTCTTTGACAAAATCGATGAGGTGTTAACAATACTAATTCAAAAACTTCTATCAAACTGCATGAATCACTCATAGGAGGAGAGAGAAAGAGAAATCCTGTAGCTCACTTCAGACTATATTAAGCAAAAGTAGAAACTTAAATCTCATGCAGCAAGAACGAGGTGCCTCTAGGACAACAGTTCAGAATACCCCAGATAGGAGCAGATGATGAATGATTTTTACTTGCTAGGAAGCAGAGGGGATGCAATGGGTCAGGTATACCCATACTGACTGAACATAAGGCTAAATTATCCAACATAAGGTCAGAATGGGGCAAATCTGGTGACAATGAATGACAAAATTCCAACGGGTTGCCATACTCATTTCTCTATTTCTTTGACAACACACTATGTGTTTGTTTTACAGCTGTCCAGAAGTAGTCCTCACTTGAGCAAAAACTGCCAATTCTACCTGACTACCCCAAAATAATTATATCTTCTTTATAGCACAGTGGATCCTGGAGGTCTGATGCAGAAGAATGTACCCCCACTCTCCGACAGTCACTGTCTAACAAACAGTTGTCCTTCGCGTGCGCAGGCTGTGACAGAGAAACATCAAAATCACTGCAGGTGGATGCAAGGCTGGAGGGGAAGGGGCTGCTGAGTTCCTACTGGGGAAAACCCTGGGAGCTGCCAGCTCCCTCAGGCGCCCTAGCACCCACTCCAGAAGCACTGGTGCTCCCAACCTTGGCATCCAGGTGGACTTCAGAAAGACCACCGTAGCAGCAGAGAAAATGGGTGGATATCGGTAAGTCTTCTTGCTTAAAAATTTTCAGGTATTATTCTTAATGAGGCTGTACCGTATTACTTTTGGACTGTAAGCACTGAAAATATTTTAGTTGGACTAAACAACCATTTAGTGATTGTTTAGTGGTCATAACCATGTATTTTGACGTGATTGTTCAGATTTAAGTTAGGCTAATGATAGATTTTTCTCTCCACATATATATGATGTGTTTCCTTCTGCACAAGACAAGATTTTGAGCACAGCAATATTTAAGTAACGTAAATTTCAATGGGCTCTTAAACAAACACCAGTTCTGAATGATGCAGTTAGGCACAAGACAAAGCACCAGATAACCTCCCTGATAAAATAAATAATAAAAAATAATAAAAATAAAAATAAAAATAAAAATAAAAATAAAAATAAAAATAAAAATAAAAATAAAAATAAAAATAAAAATAAAAATAAAAATAAAAATAAAAATAAAAATAAAAATAAAAATAAAAATAAAAATAAAAATAAAAATAAAAATAAAAATAAAAATAAAAATGGAAAGCCTCCTCAAATGTACAGAGCAGGAGCATAATTTCTGCAGAAGTATCACAGCCTTTTTAAAGTCTCTCCCTTTGCATGAGATTTTTAATTGTATTAAATGTAGTATTAACTGCTATGGAAACTGTTACTGTTGCTGCAGTGACATCAGCAGTGGTCAAAATGGAGCTACAGAGAGACAAATGCAAACATAATGTTCTGCTCCTTGTTTGTTTGTTTTTGGTTGGTTGGTTGGTTGGTTGGTTGGTTTGGGGGGGCGGGGCATAGTGTTTATGCTTTGTTTTTCTTACACAAGCATGCCAGCTGAGACATTTCAGACTGGCATAAATGAAGCCACTCAAAAGAGTGGCATCATGGCTGCTGCTCTGTGAGGGGAAGACAACAGTAGCACAGTCAGACCAAGACACAGCACAGCACCTCCATTTTTATGGCAATGTCTCAGTATGTCCAGAAATTTCATTGCCTTGGCACTAAAAGTCTCTTTTCTCCTCCTCTTTTGACAGCCCCTCCACTCTCTCTCCAAGGTTCTGGGAAACACCCTGGAGTGCCCTACCACCCTACTCCTGCTTAGGGCATTCGCCCGGGTTGAAGAGCCAGCCGCTGCTTACAGCCTGGCACAGCTTGTTTATTTGTTTCCATCTTATAATAAATAACAACAGAAGGAAAAAGACCATTATACTTCTCACTAGTGCCTCAGAGGAAATAATGACGTTAGCACTTAAACCGCATGAACACTAGAAAGTAGCATTAAACAATCTTACATTGACTGAGGCTTTTCTCTCCTAGGTAAGTAACTAAGCCCATGCCTAGTTCTATAGAAGGTCTGGAAAAATCAAATAAGGGTTGTGGGAGGATAGGGGAAATATATATATTATATATATATATATATATATTTAGGTATCTCCTGCCTATTTTACGTAGATAGTTAGAAGTAAAACCGGCATTTTTTCTTTTAAGAAATATCATAAACTTCATTCTGCTCACTGTGACTGAAACCAAGAAGAACATTTGCCATTTGCCCTCTTTTTTTTATAAATCAGGAAAAACTCCAGTGCAACTTCCAGCAGGGAATTTAACGCTATGCGGGAGGCTGTCTGATTTTCAACAGCTGCTCCCTCCTCCCGGTCCTCACTGCGGGAGTGGTCATTCTGTAACCAGTGAGCCATAACTCCACAAATCATGCATGAAGGTTGCTCTTGCCATAGAGCTGGCAGGAAGTGGGATGCCGCAGAAGCCCTGCTTAACATTTCTCAGAAGCAATCTGACTCTGGTGCAGGCTGAGAATACCTGTCTGCACCAGTGCAGGAAGGTAAGACGTGAGAGGTTCTCAAACCCTGAGAGCAATTAAGAATTGAATGGAAAGCTTAATATGAGGTCTGTTGTGTCTTCAGTCGGAGTTTCAGTAAAACCAGCTATAAGCAAAGGTTGTATTGGATGCATTTCTCTAAGATAGGGCCTCAGCACAGCCCACAGCATGTTACGCAGTGGTTTCTGAATTACTAGTGTTGTATTTCTCTCAGGAAAGGACAGCTTAGAATAAGTAATGTCTAACTTTCTTTGTTAAGCAATGGGGAAACAATCCAAATATATAGAGATAAAATTTACTTCTGGAACCAGCAAAATTAAAATGAAATACATTTTGCAAGTGTTGCTGTTGTTGCAAATTCCATCTGTTCTACAAGCTAAAACCTAGGCTGAGAATGCCATTCAAAAAATGGTACAGGGTGCAAGCCATCAGAAGCTCACTTAAAAAAAAAAAAAACAACTTTTAAAGTACATTTTATACAAATGGTCTATATTATGAAGTTGTTATAAAACAAAACAAATGCAGATGAAGCATTCATGATGTAGAATCTATCCCCAGCCACCTTATGCATCAAGGAAAACAAACAAACAAACAAAAAAATGGAATGGAAATATCAAAGAAATAAATACAATCTAAGTTTTGTTATTTTTCTCTTAATTTGGTAGAATAAAATCAATTCCATTGTTTTCTTTTTATTTTCCGCAGTCTGTACCTACATAAGTAGGATTCAGTGGATTCAGTAGCTGGTTTACCTTAGCTGATTTTGAAAGCATGATACATCCTAATGACTGACAGGATGACAGAAGAGGTTTGACCCAACTACCACTTTCATAATGAAGTTTCTCTACTCAAAGAGAAATGTAATTCAAAAGTTGTATTACTTCTTTTGAAAGGAATCTTCCATACATTGAGACAGTGACCCTAGTAGACTTTTTTTTTTTTTTTTTTCTCCAATACTACTTACCAACAAGGACAAAAGGAAAAGAAGCTCTCTGAAAGAAATTATTTTCATGATGTAAGATGGCTGTTTTGTGAGAACAGAGCTAGGAGTGCTTCACGAAGCTAAAGCAATTGGATTAACTTTTCAAAGGAAGAATGCTCTCTAAACTAAAAAGACAGAAAGCTATTCTTACTTTGATAGCTCTATAAATGTCTTCTCATTTGCTGGCTGTATTATGGTTGCTACTGTAATATCTGATAAAGCCCTTTTTATCAGTAAAGATATTTCTTTACAAGTCAAAATATATACTGAGCTTTTGAAAATTTATTATAATTTGTAGATGAACACTTAATAATAGATTTCCAATTACTTGCAATCAACAACTGTTCTTAAACTATAGAAAAGGTACAAAATTATTACCTTTCAGCAATACATATATATAAAACATTCTGTTTCATATATTATGCTAATGTATTGAATACTAGTACATTTTGGGTATAGGTAACCAATTTATCATCTATGTATAATTAAAATTAATACAAAAATATTAGATATGATCTGCAAAAAAAAAAATAAAAATCTCTTGAATTAAAATTACTGGGGAAAATATCATAGAATGGTTTGGGTTGTAAGGGACCTTAAAGATTATCCAACTCCACCCACCCCCCCAACCCCACTCCCCCCGCCATGATCAGGGACACATCCCTCTAGACAAGGTTTCTCAAAGCCCCATCCAACCTGGCCTTGAACACCTCCAGGGATGGGGCATCCACAGCTTCTCTGGGTAACCTGTGCCAGTGCCTCACCACCCTCTGAGTAAAGAATTTCTTCCTAATATCTAATCTAAACCTACCCTATTTTAGTTTAAAGACATTGCCCCTTGTCCTATCACCACACTCCCTGATAAATAGTCCCTCCACAGCTTTCTTGTAGGCCCCATTTAGGTACTGGAAGGCTGCTATAAGTTCTCCACAGAGTCTTCTCTCTCCAGACTGAACAAACCCAACTTTCTCAGCCTGTCTTCATAGGAGAGCTCCTTGATCATCTTTGTGGCCCTCCTCTGGACTCATTTTAATACTTCCGTGTTCTTCTTGTGCTGCTGGCCCCAGAGTTGAACACAGTACTGCAGGTGGGGTCTCACAAGAGCAGAGTAGAAGGGGAGGATCACCACCTGCTGACCATGCTTCTTTTGATGCAGCCCAGGGTACAGTTGGCTTTCTGGGCTGCATGCACACATTCCCATCTCATGTCAAGCTTCTCGTCAACCAACTCCCCCAAGTCATTCTCCTCAGAGCTGCTCTAAATCCATTGTGGAGGGTGGAGACCAAGCCTGTATTTGTGCTTGGGATTGCCCTAGCCTAGATGCAGGACCTTGCACTTGGCCTTTTTGAACCTCGTGAGGTTTTCACAGGCCCACTTCTGAAGCCTGTTAAGGTCCCTCTGGATGGCATCCCTTCCCTCCAGCTTGTCAACTACACCACACAGTTTGTTGTCCTCAGCAAACTTGCTGAGGGTGCACTCAGTCCCACTGTCACCAGCAAAGACAATAAACAGTACCCATCCCAGTACTGACCCCCAAGGAACACCACTCGTTATTGATCTCCACCTAGATATTCTGCCCTTGACCGTGACTCTTTGAGTGCGACCGTCCAGCTTGTTCCTTACCCACCGAGTAGCTCATCTAGCAAATCAATGTCTCTCCAACTTAGAAACATGGATATAATGGGGGACAGTGTAAAATGCTTTGCATAAGTACAGGTAGATGATGTCAGCTGCTCTATTGGCATATTTTCCTCAGGCATTTCTTTCATTTGTTTTACTGAGACTCAGTCTGTCTGGCATAAGGATTATCTTTTTAATATCTTACAACCATTACTTTGCTCAAACATCATGGCAGGAATAAGCCACACAAAGTATGTTATTAAAGTAGCAGTGCATTGAAGAACAGCAAGAATATTTTGACTTAAAAAATCCTATTCTGATACACAGCTGTAAGTGATGCCCCCTTTAAAAAGCACTGTCTTAACATTAAACAGTGAAGGTAATTGCTGAAACTCTTATATTCTCAAATAAAATAAAATAAAATAAAGCCCACATAACTTACAAAATAGTTTTTTCAAAAACTAACTTTAGGTTTTAGGTTTTGTTTGTCTGCTTCTGTTGTTGTTGTTTGTTTTGTTGTTTGTTTGTTTTTCATTTAAAACACTGAGAAGTCATTCAAGCAGTCATTTCATTCAACACTGAGTAGAATTTTGCCTGTCTGTGGCACCTCAAGATTCCTGCATTAGAGTATTATGCACCATTTGATGAGTGAAATAGTAACAACTCAGAAAATGGTAATAATTTAGTTTTGTCTACTTGCTCCTAAATGGTTGAAAATATCTTACCTTGTAACTGTCATAATACCTTTGTCTTCAAAACTACATGGAAGGAAAGAAGGAAGAAAGAAAGGAAGAAAGGAAGAAAGAAAGAACAAACCATTCTGGTTTTAGGCTTGCTTTTATGTCTTCAATATTAAGGAGCAAATCATGGGTCCTCTGGATAAAACTGCCATAGCAAAGTATCAGCTATAAGTTCTTCCTGTCTAAAGATGCAGTAGGAAAATACCAGCTCAGGCAAAACAAGAGACATCTATGACCTCGGAAAGGCCATGACCACCAGCCAGGTGACAGAATAACACACCACAGCTCTGATGGCAGAAAATCTTTGTTCATTATGTAAATTGAGACTGAACTCTTCCTGTGTGCTAACTTTAGTAATCTTCATAATGTTAATTTTGAATTTATTTTTTTTTTAATTTCCAAACTCTGGAATAATGATATTGATAATGGAATAAGCAGTAAAAGGCAAAAAAAAAAAAAAAAAAAAAAAAGAATCTTTTGTATAATGAAATGATTTGCTTTTTTTGTTTGGCTTCCTTTATTCCTTCTGTTTGCATAGGTTGCCTAGGCATTATGGCCTCCTGAGAAGATAGCAGCTCCTTAATTGTCAAAGCATTTATTGTCACAGCTTTTCAGCAAGCATCCAATTTTGTAGTAAAGATACCAAGTCAAAGAGTACTCAGTATGCTCTTACACAGGATTTCTGTGACAGATCTATTAACTCTCATTCCTTTGCCTTGAACAGAAAACTGCTTTCCTGTGGTCATTTTGTAAACTTCTTTCCATGACTAAATCAAAGCAAGGCTAAGAAGATGACTGAAAAAGTTTTAATTACCTACTGCTGCTGCACAATACATTAGAAAAGATATACAGAACAACTCTGCATGCTTAGGATACAAGAGAAGATGATTTTTTGTTACTGTCTCCAAATCCTTTGGTACAAGGATTTGTATTACAGCGATTAAAAAAGAGAAAAGGGAATATAGAATGGGTTTAGAAACATTATAGGAGATTTTTCTTCTTCTTTAGGTATTATACTGATTTTATTGTATAAAGAGTAAAAGCAGATTGAAAAAATACTAGTGTTGCCACTACAATTTATTAAATACAATAATTTAATCACATATATTTAAAGCTAAAGTAATGAAACCCTAGTTCATGCAGATGTCTGAAAGATCTTCTCAGACTGCTGGTCTTACACACCCCTACTGAGCCCCCCAGCTGTTTTGTGTGGACCAGCGGATCTTTTATTCCATTATGTGGAAAGCAGCAACTTCTTCAAGGGTAGTACAAACACACGATTCAGCTACATCCCAGAAAAATCTACTGCCTGAACATTAAGCCATTCTGCTGGAAAATGGGAAACATAAGACTGAAGACCTCGGTCCCCTGATGAAACTAAATATTAGGCTATTTAACAAAGATGAGCAGGCGTGAAGGTGGTTCCCTGAAAGTATTGGCTTTTTATTTATCTATTTGTTTATTTTCTTACCTAATATACTGAAGAAACACTTAGGTCAGGAAATGACTCTGGACTGAAATCCCAAGAGGATGATAATGCTTCCCAGTAGTGCTGAGTAAGGTGTGTAAATCTCACAGAGATATGTAATTTAAGACGTATTTCTGTGTTCAGCATTTCCTACTGGCTAACTTAGAGGCTCCCTGCTCAGCATGCTGCTTTTTCTAAATCCTTTTGTGAGACATCTGACTCTGATGTACCTTATATAGGAAGCTTTTTTTTTTTTTATTTCAGTAACATAGATTTGGGTGTCAGCAGGTTATGAATTAGGTGCTACAGTACTATGCAGCAATGGCTCATCCCTTTGTGGATCCACTATTTATGAAATAATTCTAAATTCAGTTTTTTAGGATATATAAGCTTTCTGTACTAATTCAAGAGTACTATACCCACTTACACCTGCAAGAGGATGGCCTTGGTTGTACAATTAAAGCATGAGCTAATATCAGTCTAATAAGCATACAATCACAATACATATATGAAAGAGAAACCAAAGTGATTAATACCTTAAAACTGACACAACGACCTTAATTTCTATTTAGACAACCCTAAGTAGCAGGTGAAGCCAACACCAGCCTGACGGTATAGTCCTTTTCTAGAACTGCAATTTGTACACAGGGCATAACCAAGACCTGATGAGTGATTTGCACAGATTACCTCTTAGCCCAAAGGAAAGAGGCATTCTGTGAGAATGGCTCAGTTGGTAGTTGTCCTATTACAGAATGACAAGTGATTTGATTGTGATACACAATGTAAGTGCTCTGTTCTCATTAAAAATGAACATGCTGTGGGAGACTTTTTCCACTTACTCCACAGGTACTCACTGTGAAAAGCTAAGGTATAATGAATATGTAATTTTGATATGTCTTTTATGGAAAAATCAATGAACCCAAAATAAAACTTGGGAAGAACCCCTAAGGTTAGATATATTTTTTATTGCCTGTTCTTCTATCCCTAGTTTTAAATGAGGTGACTTGCAATCTCTGAGCTGTAACACCTTTTCTTTCAAATATTTACTGGGCTGTCATGTCAGGCTGTGGCAAAAAAACATTACAATAGGACAGACAAACTATCTATCACATATTATTGCTTAAGTCCTATCTCTGCCAAAAAGAACTCTTCTGTCTTACACACACCATATACTGCACACAGTATTTCTGTGGAAGATATCCCATTCATCTTTGATTATCTTATCTGAAGTTTGCCTGATGTTTGTAGGGGTGGTGTCCGATATCCTAATAATCTGGGCAGTTCCTGCATATAAACTCTTTTAGGGAAAACAATATCACTGACACAGGTGTATTTTGTTTGTTTGTTTGTTTGTTTGTTTGTTTTTCCCTAGCCTGAAACTTCAGCCCTCCAACATGCAATCAAATTAAAGTTTAAAAAGCATTTTAACTAAAAATGGACATCTGTATTGCATGGTGACATGTTTGAAATCTTGTGACCAAACTTTCAAGGCTTACACTGTGAATTTTTTGTCCTTAAAAGGAATATCCCAGCTTCAGCACAAATTATATAATACCTACTTCCAGCATTTATAATAGTCACAACTTCCAACTTCCATTTGTGAAACAAAGCATTATAAACATTACACAGCTACACAATGATATTTACATGTCCCTCTAAGAAGTCTGCAGTTGTATTTTAGAAAACTAAGGCACTCAAAGCACTGCACATTACTAGTGGACACCAAATACTGTTTAGCATTTTTTAAACAGTCCTCTTGGCCTAAGTATCATACACAGAATAAATAGAGTATGAGAAGTACCAGTATTTGCAGACACGTTTCAGAGTTGCATATGGCTTCCTCAATCAGTTATGTAGCCACTTCAATTGCATTATACACACCCATTAAACACGCTTATCTGAAAACATGCACGCATGTTGCATCAGAATCTGAAACTTAGTACAATGCTTGAGTTTTTCTAGAGAAAAAAAAAAAAAAAGCTATATTACATTTTTTTTCCAGGATTACAACATTAATTTTCACTTCTCAAACGGCCAGAAAAAGAATTCTGCTTTCATCACTGAGTTTTGGACACTGCTACAATGGAGTCAATTCATATCTTGTGGTACTCTGTGTTGGGTTTATGAGGCAAGGTTTTGGTAGTGGGGACCTGCACGGGTAGCCTCTGTGAGAAGAATCCAGGAGCTGCCCCATGTCAGATGAGGGCCAGTTTCAACTGGCTCCAAAGGGACCCCTCGCTGCCCAGAGCCGAGCCAATAAGCTATGTTGTTTACACCTCTGGGAGAGCAGATTTAAGAAAGGGGGGAAAAAAAAATGTTGCACAACATCAGCTGGGAGAGTGAGGAGTGAGAACCAGCCCTGCAGACACCAAGGTCAGTGCAGAAGAAGGGGAGGAGGTGCTCCAGGCACACAGCAGAAGTTCCCCTGCGGCCTGTGGAGAGGCCCCTGGTGGAGCAGGCTGTCCCCCTGCAGCCCATGGGTCCCACACGGAGCAGATCTCCACGCTGCAGCCCGTGGAGGAGCCCCCGGTGGAGCAGGTGGATGTGGCCTGGAGGAGGCTGCGGCCCATGGAGAGCCCCCGCAGGAGCAGGCCCCGGGCCGGAGCTGCAGCCCGTGGAGAGGAGCCCACACAGGAGCAGGGGGTCTGGTGTGGTGCCGCCCATGGGGGACCCATGCTGGAGCAGTTTGCTCCTGGGGGATGGACCCCTGCTATGGACCCATGTGGGAGCAGTTCTTGAAGAGCTGCTGCCTGTGGGCAGCCCCTGCAGGCTCAGTTCGGGAAGGACGGCATCCCGTGGGAGGGACCCCACGTGGAGCAGGGGCAGAGTGACCGTGAAGGAGCGGTGGAGACGAAGCATCAGGAACTGACCGCAGCCCCTGTTCCCTGTTCCCCTGTGCTGTTCGGGGGGAGGAGATGGAAGAGGGTGGATGGGAGGAAGGTGTTTATAGTTTGCTTTTTTGTTTGTTTCTCGCTGCTCTAACTTGTTGGTAGTAGGTAATAAGTTTTATTAATCTCCCTATGCTGAGTCTGTTTGCCCATGGCAATAGTTGTTGAGTGATCTCCCTGTCCTTATCTCAACGCTTGAGCCCTTTTCATCATATTTTCTCCCCCTTTTCCTTTGAGGAAGGGGAGTTGGAGAATGGTTGCAGTGGAGCTCAGCTGCCCCGCTGAGTAAAACCACCACATACACTCACCAATACCTTCACTATCCTGGAAACTAAATCATTTAAAAAGAAAATAAGATCTATGAAAGGAGACGGATTTGCTTTGTACTGCACTAAGACAAAGTCAAATGTAGAATGAATCAGAGACACACTAAGGAAAAATTAGTTTTGTTCTACGTTCAGCAGATATATCTGTTTTTTGAAAGTTAATAGATTATACCAAGACAACAGTTCACTGCATTTAATTGTTCTTAAGTACTCCAAAAGGACCTACAAGTGAAATGACATAAAGGTATTGGAAGAGACATGGATTTGGGCACAGGAGTCAGTTTAGATGCTCCTTTCTGGACAAAGAAGTTCTCTAATCTGTTCAGATTTGGTGTATTCATACATTCTATTTCCTTGTAAACTACAGAATCTACATCAAGTTCCAACTCTTAAAAAAGGTTTATAAATCATGTGGTGTTGGCAGGGGTCTTTCCTCAACCTATTTTCTGCTGCAGATCAATGAAGCACTTTTGGTGCGCTTTCTTCAGACCTAGTCCCAATTCTTCCTGGTTTTTAACAGGCACTTGGCTGAAGAAAAAAAACTATTCTGAATCTGAGGAAAAATGCTTAGCATTTTTGTTCTGTCACAGTCAAGATTACTTAAAAGATTATACCAAACCATAAGCACATATGAAATGTTGTATGATATCTGCTCAAGCTTATAAATAGAACAGTAGAACAAATAGAACAATAACCATCACTAGTTTTGTATATTTGGAAACTGGACGGTCCTTAAGTAACTGAAAGTGGGAAGGGAATAAGGCACCTCTTGTCTTTTTCCAAGGTCTTTGCAAATGTGATAATTTCAGCAGTCCTAGCCAGCACTCAAGGGAATATGTGGATTGCCGCCAAATTCCCTACTCAAGAGCGACATACAAATGGGGAATAATAAAGAACCATGGGACAATAACTATACCCTGCCCTTGTGCTTATAGCCACGCTGGCCTGCTGTGCTGGAGATTACTGATACATACCTCTCCTTTCAAGCACTGTCACAGTGCTACCACGCAAAATGTTTTCTAGTATTGCAGCAGGAGGAGGACTGTAGATTTAGCTCATTATGATTTCTATGATTCTTTCCAAGAAAAAAAAAATGGTTTGCACTGGGAAGATCTTTCAAAAGCTGAGGTGCCTCCATGCCACTGACAGGCACCGAGCTGATTAGAAATGCATTTAGGATGAGTATCTTTTTTCATCTATCTTCACCTATTTACAAGGTAAAAAAAAAATATTTTGTCTCCTTCAAATTAAAAAATGATATAAAGACTTTTTTTTTTAATTATTTAAAAGTCCATAGATAACCTAAGTAGTGTTTATAAATTAGTAATTTAAAATAAACCCATGCTCTCAATCTTATCTTTATGCTTGGATTATACACTTATCACTGAAACTCTCCAATGTAAAAACTAAAACAGAAGCATCACTAGCTTGAACAAGAATAAGGCTATGGTAAATCTGACATTAGTGCTCCTAGCAGAGGATCAACAGTGTTGCAAGACACTGAGCTAGTATAAACTCAGTTCATGTATGTTCATATTTTCTTTTTTTTTTTTTTGATAATTTAACCAGTTATCAAGAAATTAGGTCTACTGTTCTTTATTGAGGGAGCTGTTATATTTCTATTAACTTCTGCAAAACTGTACTTAGTTTTTATATTCTCCTGATGTATCTCATATCCTCAGAAACCAGTACTATGAATGACATAAAAAATTCTATTTACTGTTTAATATACTCAAATACTTTTCATGAGATATATAGTATTAGAATTCAGAGGTCAGAAAGCTTTGATTAATACGAATAATAGAAAAAAGATTTGACAGGATATTATTTTACCTCAGTATATAACTTGCAAGTGTATAAGATCTCATCATACATATAACTGAAGATATTTTTAATCAAAAGGATCAAGGATTAATCTGATATTCTTTCATCACATAAGCTTTTATCATATGTTAATAATATAACTCTTATGTAATGTTAAATGTTGCAACTCATCAAACAGTAGGAAGATTAAAGTACGAACCAAGAACATATGTAGGCCACGCAGTGAAAAAATATAGATGGGAATAATTAAAAACTAGACAAGTAAACAGTCAGAAAATGCTAACAAACAAATGCAATCAAAAGAATTTTAAAACATGAAAATCTGTCACACACAAAATTAGAATACCCCTGGAGAGCACATATTCTTAATGACTGCATAACAAAATAATAATTTGAATTACTAGTTGAGGAGGTCCTCTTACATGGGTTGGCAAATGTACAAAATTATCCTTTCAAAAAACAACAACAACAACAACAACAACAACAACAACAAAAACAATCTGTTGTAAGCAAGATTTGTTAATACATGCAACACAACAATATGCCTCTTAGGAGAAAAGGCTTTGTGAATTCCTAAATTGCTGAAGACAATGGAAGCTTTTAAATGAAAAAAAAAAAAAAATCAATATACAGTGCAAATGTGAAATTTAAATATTAGATACAATTTTGAAAGTGAAATGTATTTGAAGTACCACTTAATCATACACTTGTCTAGAAGCTAATCAGTAAAAAATGTATCCAATTTTATAACATTAAATAAATTATAGTGTTACCATTTCACGTGTATTTGTTATTGAAACACTAAGTATAAGGACAAAAGTACAGCTAAAGGGAACATGTGAATTTTGCAGTACTCAGTGGATGCAGACTGTATGAGTGTACAACAGGCTTTCGTTTTTCAGGAACAGGCTTCTGTCCCTGCCTGTCTCTGAGATGCAGCTGTCAACCAGGGAGAGCCCTTATCTTTTATTTTTATTTTTATTTTTTCTGAAGATGGTGATCAAAAGAGAAGATGTAACCTCCTATTGTGAATTACAAACATGCTTCCTTGTACTCCTGCAACTCCCCTGCTGTCTGGAGACCACCATGGCATTACAACATCTTACAATGTTTGATGTTCTACTTAACCCCCAGCTACTTAAGGCATTTGAGAGGAACAAACACAGAAAAAAACGAATGCACACTCCCTCTGCAGCCTCACATCATCACAGTCTGTCACATCAAGAAGGTGAACTCATAGTAGGGAAAGGGGTGAGCCCCTGCAAAGGGCCCAAAAGAAGAACATGTGGATGTACAAGAAGGGAACTTAGATGCATTTAGCACATTCAGCTGTTTAAGATGTAATGGTGCTCGGCTCTGGAGAACTGGCAAATGCAGAATGATGATAGAATGGCAGGTAACATCCTTCTGTCCACTTGCCTTTGGAAGTGGACAATGACATGCTCTGGCTTAGTTAAACAGTTCTCAGAAAGTGAAGTGATCAAAGGAGATGGGGAAAAACATGACCACAACTTTGAAAGTAATGTGAGATGATTGGCAAGTAATGGGCGACAGAATGCCTAACAGCTAGGTATTTACTTGAAATAACGTGTTCAAGAATAAAGTAGATTTTGGGGGGATAGGGATAAGTATCCCGTTAGACACATTTTCTGTCTGTAATTTGGAGTGAAAATGGCAGAGGGTTCAAATATTCACATCATCCTGGTCTCCTTCAGCCAGCAGTTAGCTGAAGTACTAAAGCATACAAGCATATATTTCAGTTCTTCAGTTTAATGTAACTCTAAAAAGACTCAAGTTTCTTACAGAAGTAACCCTTACCAAAAACTTTATTTATTTTAATTCTGAGCATACACGGTTCATTTAGAATGCAAGGAACTAAAAAAGCATTTCAAGTTATTTCTCCCAACATGCATTAGCATGAGCCTAGAACAGCAGAGTTCACTATCAAATACTTTTTTGACTAACTTTGTTTCCTGCTGAAGTTTCTCAGTATTCTCGCTTCCTGACTGACCTGGGCTATTGTATCACCTGTGCCTGGAAAGGCACTGCATCTCTGACATAATGGCTTTATTAGAATGGTTAATAAATATGTATCATATGATGTAATGCCCTGATTACCAGAATTTAATTCTCCAAGCACAATCTAAAGCTTTCCACAAGTTGGAAGACACAGAATAACACTCCTCTTTATCAAATCTCACATTGCAGTGAATACGTCTATATACTGAACTAGAAAGCACACTCTTAAAGATGTCATTCTAAGCAATTATTGCTTCTACCCTTACCAAAGCCATCGATTCCCTTTTTCTCTTCGGTAAGTTCACAAAATTCTGTTGCACAAACTCATCATCATTCTTATGAGCATCACTCATTTGCATGATGGCTTTCCACTCTCAACTTCAATTACTTCCAAGTTTTGCCACTGACCTTTCACCAAACCCTTTTCATAAACTCACCCCCAGCCTATTTTCCTAGCAGAAGAATAACTGTTTTTACATTCACAGTGTTTGTATCTTACAATTACTTACTGTGGCTATATATGCAGTCAAAAGATAGTCAAAGCAGCAGAGTTCCAGCAGATCAAATAGTCTAACCAATGCCTATTTGGATAAACCGATTTTTTCATGCCAGACGTACAGGGAGTCTTCCTTGGTAAATGACAGTAATTGCTATGGGTGCTCTCTTTCCAGCCTGGAGGGAGCATATAATTCATCCTTCTTGTTCCTATGCTGACTCATTCTATAACAAATTAGTTTCATCTATATTCTTCATTCAGTGGTTCAACAACAGCTGATGGTTGAGATTTATAGGTAGGTTTACAGAGGAACAAGAGAAAGCATCAGTTTTGATAATATGTTTTTGATAATGTATCTATTTTTACATCCTCTTTAAGTTTCCCATGCCCATTCAGGAACCCAAAGCTGACAGATAGATTTTGAGAGTCTCCTGAAGAAACCTGGTGGGAAAAGGTTGTCTACAACCTTATTGCTCCTTTTGTTCATTTTCTTTCTGTGATCTCTGATACATAGGCTAATCTCAAAGCATTATAAGCACCGCTCACTTTTTCTTCTTTACTCTGTTTTCTACTGTTTACCTACATTTTGATATTGTTTATCTACATTTTTTTTAACCTACTTTGCCTCTTACCTCACATCAGGGGAGTTACACTTGCAATCCTACAATGCTTACATAGCATGTAAACACAAGAAAATAAATTCCAGTAGTAGTTCAAGGAGAAAATGGGCTTATTTCTCTGATTTTTTTCTACTGTCCAGACACCATGGCTTGCAGTCACATCCACACAGCTAACATCAGCAATGCCAGGATGGTAATAATATTTAAATGGAGCCATCAGATACTGTAATAGAACCATCTGTTTTTTGTTCTTGTATTGAGAGAGATACCTTTCCTTTCAGCTTTTCAGTAGAAACCCTAAAAGTGCATCTGTTTTAAAAGGTAACCCATGCAAAGTATAACAGGTAAGTGGCATTAGAAGTAGCACAAATTAGTTATTTCAAAATACCAATAAAGCTTTTATTTGGAAAAAAAAAAAAAAGGTACAGGTGCACAATGTGTTTTAAGATTAACTTTACTGTATATACTGATCTGCTCTAGGCATAGCAATTACCTTGTAGATCACCCTTAATGCAAATTGATTTTCTCAGTTTTCTAAGAGTATGCTCAATCTCATTCCCAAATAAAACACTGTCTACCTACTCAGAAAGCAGAATTCAGAATAAAAACAAGCAAATGAGGAATTAGCCAATATTTCTGAGAGATCGGAGAATGTGCAACTGTCATTAAAGGCAATGGGAACATTTTGCTCCCCTTAGGATTTGGGGCTCTTAGTTATGAAAGCCTTTCACCTGAATTTCTCTCAGTGAAAAGAAATTAAATCTGAGTATGAACAGAATCTCTTCAAAAGAAATGATAACCTCACTTAATGGAGACACAGTCATGGTGCTAATCTACCATCTTTTTTTTTTTTCCTCTTGTGCTCTTTCTGACTATTTACCTATTTGATAGAAGCTTCTGTTGTGATAAAATCTAAAAGTATACAAATCACTATGGCCTGTTCCTGTTTGCTCTTTCAAAGCCAGCAGCCACACACTAGGACATACTGCCAGGAATATCACAAAAGTGACTCACTTTCTGGCATGGGTTCAAGTCTTTTTCATACATCTATTTGCACTTCTACAAAATTCAGATGATTCTCCGCAACTCGGCAGTTACCTTTTCAGAAATACTAATATTAAAATACCACCTTCTGCTACTCTGTCACTGCTGTTAATAAGGACAAAAAGTCCTCCAATTAAATACAGCTTTCTAATTAAGGCCATGGTATTATTAACTGCTGCAGTGCTCTTCCACAAGAGAAAAATAGAGGATTAAAAATTATCCTGGAACAGCCTACGGGTAGTTTAAAGCAGACAAAGGGAAGAGAACAACAGTACAAAAAAAAGGTTAAAATATTTCACATAACCACATTTTATTCTGTGGGGAGGCTACTATTAAAATATCAGCTTCTATTAACCGTTACCCCAGTCCAGTATCTGATATATCGCTGCCCTATCTTAAAAAAAAAAAAAAAAATAATAATAATAAAAAAAAAAAATACAAGGTGCTTAATTTTAAGATAAGCTGAAGCATCACACTTAAAGTTTAGCGTATGTGAGACCGGCCTGTTTTCTTAGATGGATGGTAATTACTGACAACACCTAAGTTTATCTTAGAACACACTGACTACTCAAAACAATACGTTTTGTTCTTTAACATTTTCTTTGTATGATTTTATCCCAGCAAATTAGGCCACATCACTAACATGCTTACCCCTCCCCAAATTTTTTACTAGTTTTGTCTAGTTTATCTACAATCCTTTTATCTTCTGAAAGGATTTTCAAGTAAAATTTACTGACAGTTCAATTTTGCTATTGACTCTTGTGCTTTTAGAGAAAATTAAATTGCTTTGAAACCTCCCTACTGCAGACATTTTATTCTCAGTACCTTGTGATTTATAAAAATTATTAGGTGTGGTAGATAAAATAGTTCACAGCACACTAAGATCTTTGTATGTTTTGTTACTTTCATAGTATTTATAGATTTATCAATGAGGTTTCTAAAGTCTGGCATTAGTATAATTTCTGATTTCCGTTTTGCATGAGTTAATAGCTTCTTAAGAGGCAAAATGGCTGCTAGGAAAATCACCCTTTTTGTCTGGTGAGGAAGACAAGGCAGAAATGCATATTCGTCCTCCAAAACATCTTTCTCTAGTCCAGAATAAGAGTTTTCTCTGTTGAGCAGGACCAAGTGACAATTAGGAACAGCTTAACATGCAGTGACTTGCAGGTTTCAGCCTGTTTTCCCACCCTGTCGGTGTCTCCGAGCTGTTCAGCAGCCACATCCTGAACCCCAGTGGTTTACAGCAGTGGTTCAATGTACAATACAGCAATGGAGACTGTGACAGTTGATCAGCTGACTGACAGGCAGTCCAGTATCTGTGCAGTGCAGGTGGTGAAAAAAGCTGGAAGCAGTAACGTCAACATCTATTAAGCTCTCCCCAGTTGTCACTCAGATCCTTAAGCAACCACTCAGTTGTCTGGATCATCCAGCAAGATAGAGAGAGCGTACAGCTGCAAATTTTAACATTCATCCCATGAAAACATAAAAGAGCTTTTAAGCAGCCCTTCATCTAAAGTACTAATAGTTTCACAGAAATTAAATTTGGGAGTGGTGTATGCTGTGACAGAATCAGGGGGACAGAATGGTGGCAGAAGTGAGAGCAACACAGAGTCAAAAGTCCCACCAAGGAACAGGTCCACTCACCCAACTATTGAATAGTAGCTCTTCTGTATACATTAAGAAGCTTCCTTATACATGAAAGGCTGAGTACATTTCATGATATGACTTTTGATAATTCTAGTAATATGAAAAATTGGCTAAAATTGAAGTTTTTTATACATAAATGTGGAATTGGGTATTAGGAGGTGGGGTAGGCTGGTTATTAACCAGTACACAGATAAAAAGACTGGAATAAACAAATTTAATGAGTGGTCTTCCTTCCATTACTTTGCTTTCCAAGTTCTAGAAGATGTCAGTTCTTTATACATTAACACATTCTCTAGGTTATGGACGTTGTCTTTCAATTAACGTAGAGAAGTCGACTAGAGAAGAACCTTCAAAAATCTGAGATTTTTATTTCTGACTTCTTATTTTAATAAATTACAAATTCATTTGCCATAAAACCTCCAACATTCTTTACACATTACTAAATAACAATGAGTCTGTGTTATAATTATCACCAAGTAGGTTGAAAATATTTCAGTTATTGAAATAATGTTTTTACTGCTCCTTTTTTAAAAAGTCAGTGGAATAGTCTACAAATACCACTTTGATGAAAAAAATATATTTGTTAGAATTAGAAGATTTTCTTCTTCATGAAGAAAAGAGAAAACATCAGAAACTTTGAGAGGTGGTTACGTTATCTAAAAATCACAAGTGAGCCTTGGGGGGGGGGGGGGGGGGGAAAAAATGCCTCTCCATTTGTAGCAACCACAACAGCATTACTCATTACTTACTGGCTAAATTTGTCAGAGGTTTTTTTTTTTTCTTTCCCCTGAGATGTGTTATGATCCCTGTTTGCTGTTTGGATCAGTTTGGACAGACATCTTTAACCATGTGCAAAGAAATAGGCAAGCAGGACACATACAGCTTGAAAGTATAAAGTAATAATTTATAGTCTAACAGACACAAAAGGTATCTGAGATTTAATAAGCTATCAGCCTAAACATTAATATGCCCATAATGCCCAATAAAACAACAAGTGCCTTTGCTGGCAAGGCAGGCATCTGTTGGAGGAAAAAGGTTGGCCTCTACTGATATCTGAAACAAATCCTCAATATCGCTACATTTCATCATCCACCCCAACTGGTCCACACCAATGATATATAGTAGTGATCAGACTGATGACTCAGCTTTCTGTATTTTTACTTTGGCATTTTATACCCTTCCACTCTTGCCAACAGAAGCCTGTGACACCAATGAATTACAAATCTACTAGTCCGGATATTGACTTGTATCTGAATATAAGTATACTAAAATACTGCAACTAATAGGAGTATGTAGGTATTTTCTGATGGTATTTCCTGATGGTAGGTATATTCTGATGGTATGTAAGTATGCGAGTAATGTGATTACCAGAAGGGTAAGTTACCTATCTTGTTCCCATACACACAAGATAGGTAATTGGCAAGACAAAGGGAAACCTCAAGGTAAGCAATATCAGGAGCAGAGGAGACCATCATTTCTGGAGGTGGGCAACAGCTTAAAAAATCAGGCTTAAGCGACTAAAATCAGTGAAGAAAAAGAAGACAAGCTCGCTTCAGTTCTGACTCCCCTCATCAACCAGCTCTCAAGACTAATCTCCTGGGTATCTGTTACTGACAGTCACCAAGGACCATAGAAATCAACCCTAGTTAAACAACTTCAGCTTCATGTTGTTGTACATTCACAGCTAAATCAACATATAAGTGTTAAAGAGTAACAGCCTTTTATATGTAGTGATGAGATGATTTAATAGTGTGTAAGAACTGACCATTAGCAAGAAGTGTGATGCTAATAAGCCAGACCAGATGCTAATAATAAGCCTGGTGTTACAGTTGAAAGCTGTTGTGATTTGTCAGTCTTTTGAATGCTCCCATCACAGTGATCTCTAATTCCCTGATATATATGTATACATATATTCAGTTGCAACACCATACTGGTGCTTTTGCTCCTGAATCCTTGAACTTCTCAAAATCTCTGTCAAAAATATCCTACCTCCAACTGTAATTTTGCATTACCTTTCTGGAGATTTTCCCAGACCTCTCTCACCACTTCACAATTTCCCCAAGCAGTCTGAGGCAAAGTTACAGAATGGGAACATACCAGAGCCAGCCCTTGGATCCAAACAACATGGAGAGCTGAACCCTTGGGAGATGAGACATAAAGTTAGTTCGAAGTTACAAAGAAGCATGGTTACAGGGCACAAGCTTTTGTAATATGGAAATGATTTAATGTTGTAGTGCCATACATAACCTTCCTTTTCTTTTGAAATTTTTATGATGAATATTCTTCAGTAAAAATGTAAGGTTCTGTTTGTTGCTGTATACCAGTCTCTCCAAACCAACACACATTTTGGGCTTTGTTTTTAAACTGTATTCAGTTCTCATAAACTTGGGCTGTATTGGATAGTTTTATGCTGGTAAGACATACCAGCATTTCTCTGAAATGGCTTCCCACCTCCTCAAAGATTCTATTTAAATAGTAGAAATGAAAGGCTTGGTATCTTCTTCTGAATATACCTAATGTTGTTGAAGTTGTTCCAGCTCCCAGCTTTTCATCACTGCCCACTAGCAGGACACTACTGTATCCCCTGGGGCCCCCAGTACAAGAAAAACATGGACATACCAGAAAAAGTCCAACAGATGTCCTCCAAGATGATCAAGGGACTAGAGCTCCTCTCCTATGAGGAGAGGCTGAAAGAGCTGGGACTGTTCAGCCTGGAAAAGGTAAGGCTCGGGGGATCTCATCAATGTCTATAAATACCTGAAGTGAGAGTGCAAAGAGGAAGGAGCCAGGCTATTTTCTTTAGTGCCCAGTGCCAGGACAAGAAGCAATGGGCAAAAACTGAAACACAAGAGGTTCTGTCTACACATGAAGAAGCACTTCAGTACTGCATGGGTGACAGAGCACTGGCACAGGCTGCCCAGACATGTTGTGGAATCTCCCTCCTTGGAGATCTTCAAAAGCCATCTGGACTTGGTCCTGGTCAGCCTGCTGTAGGTGTCCCTGCTTGAGCAGAGGGGTTGGACAAGGTTATCTCCAAAGGCCCCTTCCAACCTTAAACATTCTATGATTCTGTGATTCCGACTACCACTTTGTGACCTTGACTGATAAGGAACATAAGAGTAACTCATTTCTTTTTCTACAGAGGCAATAACCCCTAGATAGCTAATGGTAACAGGCAGCCAGTGGGCATTTACATATTAAACAACTCCCATAAATTGCAAAGCAAATGAGTATTAAGCTTCATGATTTCAAATGCTGGCTGCAAAGAAATAATAAAGAAATCAGATCAAATATAAGAAATATAACATGTTTAACCATCTCTTCAGACAGTTTAGGGGATAAGAGGAAAACAAACCTGAAAGCACCTTCTAGAATTTAAATGGCTTTAGATATTTCTGTAAGGAGTTAAGTCTGAAATTCAGTCTAGGTAATTCAATTGTCAGCATAGTTAACTGTCCCTAAAAGAAAAAGAAAGAGGTACAGTGCTGATCAAGACTATAACTTAGAGAAATTGCTTTGTATTCGGTATCACAAGCAGAATAATTTAAAAATACCATTTTTTTCCCCTTCTTCCACTTCTCTAGCTCAGCATGCATAAAGAAATCAAAACTAAACAGCTTACTTGAACAAACAAGCACAGTCAAAGCCTCATCATAACCATGCTCAGGAAGACCAATGGAGCAAAAAATCATGTTTGATTATATTTTGAATATCTATGCCATCTGCTACAAGAAGCTTTTGTGACAAATATAAGAAAAAATGTATACTGTGAGTGGGGATGGAAAAACATCACACTTTGCTTTCAAGCTTCACTTTTGTTCATAGGAATCAATTAACTGTTTTATGCTCATTGCATTCAGATTAATAGGTTCTGGAAACGATTTGCTCTTTTCCCAATTCACTACTTGATATATGTGGTTGGTTACCTTAGGTCTTGCTTGTATGGATGGATGCAGACAGAACACCATTCACACTCCATGGAGTCAGGCATGAGCCCATTTGGGGCCAGAAGTCATTTAGTCACATTAGGAAAGTGCCACATTCCAGCTAAGGGGCTTTACAAAAAGGCACAGAACTGCACTAATGTGGTTACATAGTTTTCAGATTAGAGCTGGCTCATATCCAGAAAGCTCAGAGCATAAGCAGAGGAGCTTGGGTCCCCTTGCACCCATTTGTGTGGATGTGCCTGCAGTTATATGGCATTGTTTCTGCTCTTTGACAGTATGCCTGTAATGTTTTTCACGGGAGAGCAACCAGGGTACAATAAAACTCTAACCGACTCTAAAACAGGGTCAGTACACATCCTATACACTAACAGCTCCTAAATTATGGTATAATTTGCTTCACTGAAAATGGGAATTAACTTTACAACACATAAATTGCAGTATACTCATGGAAGTTTATATTATATATGGAAGTTCAATTATATATTAATTATTACTTATCAACACGAATACCATGACAAATAGATACCCTTTATATCAAAACAGAACTATACAATAGATGAGAATAGTGCTCCTTTCTTAAAGTTCAAACTATATTATTGAGTTGCATAGTATTTAGTTTAGATGAGTTTAGTTTAGTTTATACGCTGTCCTACACGTCATTACTTTCACCATACTAACTGTAAGAAACAGGAAATTGGGCACTTTTCAAAGTGTTTTCCACGAATCAGGAATGCCAAATCTTAGCCATCTCTCTATATGCTGATTAGGTAGAAAGAGCAAGAACGCCAGCAGCTGGCTAAGTGGTACCAGCAGAACAACTACCAGGCTTGGTGGAATATTCTGTCCTCTAAGACAGAGTCTCTTTCCTCTGATGTACAAATAAGGATGGGGAAAAAATACAGTGTGTGAATTTACATGTGAACTTCTCATGCTTAACATGTACAGAAAAAAATATATATGTATGAACAGTCTTGTCCTCATTATCTACAGTAGGAAAATGTTTTAAAATAGCTTCATTCTTGAAAAACAAAACAAAAAACAATTTTGTATTTATCTGGTATTCAACTGATTTGCATTATATCCAGCATGTGTAGCAGAGCTAAGTATTAAAATGGGAAAAGGATTTTTTTTTCCTTAGATTAATGACAAAATTATGAAAAATGAAAAATATTGAGAATTTTTATTTGTAATTAAGTAGACCTTACAATACACAACTCCACACAGACCCTACCTAGCTATATAAATTTATATTTATTTTAAAATTAAACTCTCTCCCAAAGTTTTGTTTCAACATAAAAATGAAGTATGTTTTCTGTGCTTGTTTAATTATTTAAAAAGTCAAGACCAATATTAAATAACTTTGTAAGACATATTGAGCATGTTTGCCTTATTACTTATTAAGATGTGCTTGATTTCAGGTTTACTACACAAATAAGAAAACAGATAAAGCATGTAATCCTTACACATTTAAGGTTAAAAAAATGAATTAAAGAAAGCTTTCCTGTCTTTAAAGAAATTATATTAAGAGCATAATTATAAATTATACTAATTTATGAAAAGTTTGTAAAAAGACAAGCTGGTTAAATCAATGAAGAGAATAACCTCAATGCAGAAAAGTTAAAATCATTCAAATCACATTAAAAATATATCATGGGGAGAATTCAGGGATGTTTAGGCAACAATGTGATATGAAATATGGTAAGGGTAAAAAAAGCAACAGGAAATTATTCTAAATATAACTTTTATTAAATTAACAGGTTAGAGAAGAATTTGTCCAATCCTCAATAACAGGGAAAACTACTAGAAGCTTGTACAGTATGTAATGTATTTTATAAACTGCAATTTGAAAACTATTCTCTACTACAATTACGCAGGTAACAATGTTAATTCTAAAGACAAAAGCTGAAAATTCATACAAGAAAAAAAAAGGTTAAATATACTGTTTGTTGTTTTTTGTTTGTTTGTTTTCACAGTAATTGAGTCTGATGAAATTTAACTTAAACTCCTTTAGATCACTGAGTGAGGCAATCTCAAAGCCATTTATTTCCTTTCAAGTTACTTCTAGACTCCCTGGAAGTGTACTCTTAAGTCCCATTTTTCTAATGATCCAATGAACCTCAAAGACAATGTCTTGGCTACCTCTATCTTCCTGTGTGTTCGAGAGTTCTCCCAACCAAAGAACGGGAAAGATAAGGGAGGACTGGGTGATGACATCTCCCTTCATCTCACTCTAGCAAGTGAGTCCAGGTGTGGCCACATGGTTCACCCACATGATGATTCACAAACAACCCCAGGCCCTGAAACTTAGAACTTTAGAAAACTTAGAAACTTAGCCTTTGGGAACTCTTGCAGATGACCTTGGTCAAATTTGCTGGAATCACCAACCTTACATTACTCTGTCAGAAAAGGGAAAAGAGACAATGATTTATTGGCTGATCAACTTAAACTTAATTCCCCTTAAAAAAAAAATCTGCCTGTAAATAATAAAATGTAAAGCAGAAGAAGAGGCAACAAGGATTTACAAGGAATTTGTCAATTCCTCAAAATTAATCAAATTTCCTTCTACAACAGGCTGTCAGGTCTAGTAAAACAGCTTGTCATGGGTGGCCAACAAATCTCCATTCCTGGCAGTGTCTTAAGACCAGGTTAAATATGTATCTATAAGGAATTTATTTAGATACAGCTTAGAATTATTTATTTACTGGGGATGGGGGGGGGGGGGGAGGACAGGACATGCAGATACAATGAGCTTGCAAGGCCCTCTTGAGCCCTTTTATTAATCATAGATATTTTTAGACAATTCAGTTTAAACCAACTTGGGCAGTGAAAGCACTTTAGGTATTGCAATATGAAGAACTAAAAATGAGAGGTAGAAACTATTCTGTCTTTTGTAAAAATATAAACTGCTGTCATGCTCCTTCTAGTATTTATTGCATTTAAAGATAGTTTCAAGTAAAAAGTATCACAGTATCACAGATTTCTAGGTTGGAAGAGACCTCAAGATCATCGAGTCCAACCTCCGACCTAACACTAAGTACTCCACTAAACCATATCGCTAAGCTCTACATCTAAACGTCTTTTAAAGACCTCCAGGGATGGTGACTCCACCACCTCCCTGGGCAGCCCGTTCCAATGCTTAATAACCCTTTCGGTAAAGAAGTACTTCCTAACATCCAACCTAAACCTCCCCTGGAGCAACTTTCGCCCATTCCCCCTCGTCCTGTCACCAGGCACGTGGGAGAACAGACCAACCCCCACCTCTCTACAGCCTCCTTTAAGGTAACTGTAGAGAGCGATAAGGTCGCCCCTGAGCCTCCTCTTCTCCAGGCTGAACAAGCCCAGCTCCCTCAGTCGCTCCTCGTAAGACTTGTTCTCCAGACCCCTCACCAGCTTGGTCGCCCTTCTCTGGACTCGCTCGAGCACCTCCATGTCCTTCCTGTAGCGAGGGGCCCAAAACTGAACACAGTACTCGAGGTGCGGCCTCACCAGAGCCGAGTACAGGGGCACAATCACTTCCCTAGACCTGCTGGCCACACTGCTTCTTATACAGGCCAGGATGCTGTTGGCCTTCTTGGCCACCTGGGCACACTGCTGGCTCATATTCAGCCGACTGTCAACCAATACTCCCAGGTCCTTCTCTGCCAGGCAGCTTTCCAGCCACTCATCTCCCAGCCTGTAGCTCTGCTTGGGGTTGTTGCACCCCAGGTGCAGGACCCGGCACTTGGCCTTGTTGAACTTCATACAGTTGACCTCAGCCCATCACTCTAGCCTATCCAGATCATTACATTACAAGTACATTACCCTGTGGTACATCAAGACCTTAACAATACACAGAAATAGGTGGTAACTCAGAACGGCAAACTGGACCATTTAAAGAAAGTAAGTGCAGATATTTTTTTCTGATATGCCTTGAAAAGCTCTTCCCCACAACTTCTATGAATTTAATCAGGAAGGAGGGGATAATTTTTCTCATTCCTTATCATGCCCTGTTTAGAAATCAACCAACACATAAAAACAAGATTTTAGAAGATACACATTATAATATGCCTACTATTTTCTACCCTTATTCTATGGTTTATAAACAATATCTAAGAAATTTCAGACAGGCAACTGGTTGTTTCAAACTACTTTATGAGAAAATTCAATATAATGCAATCCTAATCTGTACTGAGCAATGTATAGACAGAGAACCAACCCTAAATGAGGATATGACAGACGCAAACATCCGCAGATTTTCCCTTAAAAGGCATATAATACATAGTTCAGTACACTTGATTATAGCACTCCTGACCACGTTCACCTCTCTAAATTGCTCATATTTTTCACCATGTCTCCCAATTATTGGAATAGAGGGTTATTTTCTTTCCCTTGCAAGTAATCTCTGTTTATAAACAAACAAAACAAAACAAAATCAACCAACCAAATAACAAGAACAACAAACAGTTGTAACAACAGAAGTTGAAAGGAACGTACCAGAAATCTAGTGCCTTGTGGTGTGGGCAGGCCTAAAGTTCATGTGCTTGTTCTGAAAGCGGAAGACCTAGTTCTTGAAGATGGGCCTCCCACATCCCTGTTGCATTTCCTGGCTATTTACTACTTATTCTTTCTTTGTCCTGTTCTGAAGAGAAGTCCAGTCATTGTGACATAAACTGATATCTTCCCTCAAAATTTCTGTTTCAATGAACTACCATTTTTCATGGACATATTTTACTGAAAAATATCTAGCCATTATATTAAACAGCTTCTTGAGATAAATGCCGTCAGTGTTATAAACAGAATATGAAAACTTAATAACTTGGCAAAATAACACCTGGTCCAAAAATAGCTTCAGATCTCTGGTTTTCTACAAACCTCTTAATTAGAAACATACTGAATATAGGCAAATGTCATCATGTATACAATCACTAGGGGAGTTCCATACATGCAAGAGTAGAGATATCAATGTTGCTTTTAAAAGGGCCAAATTTACCAAGTTTTTACGAATAATTTTTGATACAGACATAGAAACCAATGTATTGATACTCTAAGTTCAAAGGATCAGGACTTTGAAGAAAGTAAGGCATACTTTAATTTAACAGATTCAAGGTTAAGCTGAAGATTTTATCCTACCATTACTTCTTTGAAAGTCAGAGACAGAGAGATGGAATGGCAGCCATGAAAACTCATACATATCAAGATTTTCGATAACAAGTTGCACAAAGACAGAAAAGAAGATTTAGACTGTGAAATGAAAATACACTTCTGTGCAGATACTGCAATTCACACATTCTTAGTCTGAGTTTTAAAAGATTTGGTTGAACTGACATCCATTTTATTTTTGATCAGTTTTCAAATTCTTTCAAATAAGGAACACAACAAAAGATATCAGTTATGCAAGCAATTACCAATGATGAATGGATTAATTAAAAGCTTAAAAGACACTAATACAATATTTACACCAGAAAGTTTAATAAAATAATGATTGAGTCACAAATTTTCTTTGAGAGGGATGGGTTAAACTTATCAATTAACTTGTTCGTGAAAAACTGTTCTCCAACTTGTGTTAATAAGTATTATCGCTAAAAAGTTAGATTGTTATTGTTGTTGTTGTTATGAAAATTAATATATAATACTTCTGGAAGTTGCCAAGCCTTTCAGAATAAAAAAAATGTAATTTATAAATTGCAGTGAACTTTATCTTAAATAGTTTGTGAATCAACCAAATGATGGCATAAGATGCTTGTTTAGCAATATGAACTCTATCCACAAATAAAATACACCACTAGAGTTAATATTATGTAACCTTACAGCTTTTGCACTCTCCTGATGAATAATTTTGTTTACTTACTGTGTCTAACATATGTTCCTTCAATAAAAAGGTTGAAAAATCAATTGATACTCTCTTGTATAAAACCTAACGTCACATTTCAGTTCTGTTTTAAAGCCTACTTCTTAGATTTAGTATCATGGATACTAGCACAAACTGAAATGAGACCTTTTTTTTTTAGAAGATTCACATTCTATAGGTTGAAATTGCTATTAAAAATTAATATATCTATTGATGTTTTATCATGAAATGACATTCTATATAGTATTTGATATAAAGTTGTGAGCATATCGAGGTATTAAAATTTGTTATTCTATTGGATTTGTGGATCTGATGGAATCTGAATCCAAAGCGAAGGACAGAATTTTACTATAGACAAATCATAGTAGAAATGTAATTTTTTTTTTTAACCTAAAGAGTCTAAGGTAACATATATCTGATAATACATCATCGGTACATAAGTGAAATTCTAGCTACTAAAAATCGTCAAGATACATAGGAAAATAAAAGAACCTATTATTGAATAATAAGTCTAGAAACAATACATTTTTTGCTTTTCCTCAAGGAAAATGTTGGATTTTTGTTTATTTCTTTTCATGTACCTATATTCCATATTAACATTCACTGACTTTTTTGATGTTGTTGTTGTTGCTGTTGCCTTTTTATGATATGAAAGAACAAACAAAAAGCAAACAATGTAAGGTAACAAGTTTCTTGCAACCCAAGAATAAATACAAAAAACTGTTTCAATGTTTCTCTGCTGGCCTAATTATCTATGTTTGTAAATGAGGCACTCAATATGAAATATAGCTCTCTTTGGAAAGATTTTGCAATGACATCTGCTAAAAAGATGAGATCTGGAATTTGTCTGTAGCAAAGACTTCAGAAAGTTCTATTTTCTCTTAAGAAATTTCTTTACGCTTCTTCTGTATAGAACACAATAGGCTGAAAATAATAATAGTAATAACAATAACAATAATAAAAAAATAAATTTCCTTGTCATTTTGCAAGCTCTAACACATACCTCCAGGCAAAAAGTTCATATTTTTATTTTCCAGTAAACTACTGTGCAAAAGACTCCATATTTTCTTGAAAGAAAGGCAGTATTGTTTGTTTATTTCTTGTGTATGAGAAAAGCTGAAAAATATGCAGGTCGTTTGAATGATGTACTGCAAAAAGTAACAGGAGAGTTAAATTCTTCTAAGGAAAGCAGCTCTCTGTGTGCTTACAATATCAAAGTAGATTATTTCCAGGACTCGGTCTTCCATCTTTTATACACCTTTCATTTCAGAGGCGATTGTGTCCTTATAAATAGTATTACACATTCCCTTGGGGGAAAAATATGTGTACTTCTTAACACCAAATTTTTGGAAACCAATACATGACCTTAATCTATACTAATATATTTTCTAATAAAGATTTATCCTTCCTTCAAATACAGCCTCACATGCATCTGTTCACAGAAGTGTAGAAAGTTTCATACTGGATCTCACAAGAAAATAACTAATTTAGAATCCTCTTATTAGAATCACCTTGACCAGGTTTTAAAATGAGTTAAATGTGGCTCTAAACTAATAAAGAATTCATTACAGTTTTTGAACTTTCCATAGGCAAAGACAAGCCTTCTAGAGCTCAATACAACTCAACAGACATATGTCAGGATCTGTAGTTTTCTTTAGCATCTAATTTTACAACATTTAAGAATATATTTGCCAACAAACACACCTGTAAATCTAATATAAGCCTTATGAAGAAATTCAAAGAACATATGCTTTTTCCAAACATCTAAAAAGTAATTACTTGGTGTTGTAAGAAGAGAATTAAACTCCTTTCTTGTATAACTGGGGATGTTCTGTTGTATTTCTTTAACTGTCTAATCCTTTTTACCACAATCTCAGTCTCAGTGAATTAATTCTTTGCTTTGGTGTGACATGCCTGCTGTATTTAGCCCCAAGACAATCTAGGGGTGACACAGGAAATCATCGCAGGCTTTCCCCAGAGTATATTCTTTTCTAGTCTTGAAGGAATCAATCCTGCAAAGAGAAATTGAGAAGACAAACAAGAAAAAGTGCTGGAGGCTGACTGAAAGACTGTCTCTGCCATAATAGCAGAGAAGAAACTCTTGCAAAAGGAAAATTCTGGATTTCTGTATATCCTGTGACCCCTGAAGAATTCCTCCAGGGTGAAGTAAGCCTATTTTTCAAATGAGAAAACAGTGATTCCTGGAAAGATTTGGTCTGTTTTGCAGGTCTAAAATGTTTTCCGGATATATTTAGCACAAAATTCATCTTATAGCAGAGTCACAAAAAATGCTATGCACTAGTTAAATTCTATTTCAGCCTTGCTATAAGCACTGAAATATACAATTCTTGAGCTGTTTTTCTATTCTGAATAAATGATGGTTTAATACTCAGAAAACTCAATGAACAGAGAGGCTCAACCTGGGGCAATGGTGGTGGTTGCTTCAGCCCACTATTCCATGAACTACTAAACCTTCCTACCTACAGTTACGTTTGTGACATTCATGCCCATTGGTCCTTCAGTCATTCACGGATCATACTCACCTATCATTAAAAATACCAGATTAGTATAGGAGTTAAATTAGTCTGCTTTGACTACCATGTGTTAACTCTTTCCTGTTCTGGAAGAAAAAAAAAAAATCCTCCCTTTTATTAAGATCTTTATTTACGTGAGTATAGGAATCTCTTACTATCAAATCATAATGTTTTGAGTACAAAAAAAAAAAATAAATACAATGAGTACATCTACATATGTGCATATATATAGGTATGTGTATAGAATATACATAATATATATTATGGGTGTCATTTATAATGCAATTCATTGTAATATATTTGCTGAGTAAAGAAGGTCTAACAAGAATGCCCATGTGTTACATAATTAAATATCCTTATTTTTGCTCACGTTTACCATTGCCTCTTCAAGCTTGCATATTCAAGCAGTAATCTCCAGAAATTCTAGTCTTCATCTTTTAACCCTCTCTTCCCAAGTGCTTCAGCCCACTGCTAGCATAGGAATAATTCATTATATTTGAAATTTATTTATTTATATCTAGGGACAATGTTCATGCACACAGCTTTGAAAAGTATACTGCATTTAAACAGATGTTGGAGTTAGTATCTTATATCTGGTATTTAGCCTAGATTTTATATATTTTTTTCATTCAATTAAATATTTTTAATTCTCTGTTTTGGAGTTTCTATAAATAAGTGTTCTTGACTTGAAAGCGTATTTTAATATCCTTCACATATCTGGGGATATACAGTTAACTGTGCATAGATATATTTCAATTTAACTACATATTTATATTGCTGTTAGTCTTCTGTCCTAAGTCATTCATTTCAGTGTCTTCATTGTAGTTACTTTTCTTTGAAGTCTGTGATGCACCATGATCTTTTAAAAATAAAAATTAAAAAAAACTTGCAACTGTATATCCAGTTCACCAAGAATAATAAATCTAGGTCAGAAGCAACTTTTTAGTCTTTGTTTACATAGGAACCTTTCGTTGTGAGTTCCAAATCACTATCAGACATCTTTTTTTGTTCCCTGCAATCACCTCTAAATAACATTTGCCATTACTGCTTTCAGGATTTCCCCTTCCCATTGTATCTCAATTTAAGCCCCACACAGAGCACTAGTTTAAATTATTCTAAATTTTATTATCACATGTCCTGTCCACATTTCTAACTGATGTATTTATTTTTTATTGCTATTATTTTCTCCCAGTGTCAAATATATTTGCATTTTCTCCTAATTTATCAACTGCAAGCTTCAAGTACAGTATTTCCTTTGTTAAATCACTGCTGAAGATTTAAGTCCAAATATGAATTTATGTAGATGTCAGCCCCTCATTACTATTATTATATAATGTTTTGTATAGTGCACAGCCAACTCCTACAAACTGTGTGAAAAACAAACAAATAAATCTGAATTAAGTATTGAAGGGACATAACAGAGGTCTGAATAAAACTATATCTATGCACATATACTCTCATTTAATACTCACATATCATTCACCCATTTTACAATTCAAAAAAAAAAAAAAAAGCTGGGTAACATTTATGTTACTAGAATAAGTTTAATAATACAAAACGGCATTATGTTTTTTTTCCTGTCTTCAGGCTGATATTCTTCGAGCTTCTTTTCATAGCTTTACTAGTCTATAAAGTAGGTTCTTAGAACGAAAAAAAAAATGTAATGTTAATTATTTTCTTGTTAAATTTAAAAATCATGGTGCAATCATGCATGCACTATTTACTTAGTATAATATTCTAAAATGCATATTTCCTGTACCATTTGACTTCTGATTCTGACATTTGACTCAGATTTCCCATAGATGAACTTATTTCTTATTTGTCAAGATCTTCATACTTTATAGTTGTTCTAGAATCACACTTAATTTCTTATTCCTAAAAAGAAGCTTTTTAACTGAGCTATTTTAAACAAGATTAATATCATTCTGTTCAGTCTTTCCAGTATTTTTTTCCCCTATGATGTTGTAAGAAAATCCTTATTATCTTAACCCCTCTGGCTAGCATTAATCTATTTCTCTTTTTATGCTGCCTTATCTTCCCCCTACAAGCTTTAACTTCGAATATTCTTGTCTGACTGCCTCTTCTCTTTCCCCTTTTCAGAACACTATTGAATAGTGATTCCTTATCTTGTCTTTCAGTGTCAGAAGCTACCAATAGCGTGGTACAGCTATGACATATCTGAAGCAAAAGAGAAGGCATACAAACATGCTCTTCACTGTTGTGTAGGTGAGTGATATAAAATACTGTAACAAACTACTAATTTTTTTGGATACAGACTCTTGAGGACACTGAAACTGACTTGTTAAATGCCAAACTGTTACAAAAATCTGTAAGTTAAGGCTGGCATAACTATAATTATTTTTGGACAGTTTTCTCTAGAAGCATTTATTAGCTATTTTTTCAGATTAACTGTTTTGGCTGTGGTCATTCTGTATTCTCTCAGTTTGTTTTAAATCATTTTATTCCTGATTAGAATACTGCAACCTGACACATGTTAAAGAATAACTAAAAATAAAAACATGGACCATTATGATGACTTACAGGACAACAAAACTCATTGACAACATACACACTAGCTTTGATTATAGGTCTAACTATTTGCTGAATCCTGACGTATACACAAACTATTAAGGATCAAGAAATCCTCATTATAAACCAAAGAGCAGACTGGAATATAAAACGTAACTCAACAATTTTACCCTGAGCAAATGATTGGACTCCAGAAGTCACCTCACACCTAAATTTGTCTATGATTCTATTTCACATAATTTCAAAAGCATTTTGGAATCTGTTCACATACATCAGCCTGAAAGTAACATTTTAGCATTAAGATACCACCTGTAAAATCTCTTGAATTTATTATTGTATCTGGTTACACGAACACATTGAATTCAAATATGAATGAACCTAAAGTCTTAATATGCATTTATACATTAAACATCACTATTTCAGTAAGTTAAGTTGGAAATTTTATTTAAGATTAATCAGGACCAGGAAATCTCTGGTCCTCTGAGACTGATGACCCTCTGCTCAAAATCCAAATCCTGTGCAGCATCACACCACAAAAATGATAAAATATAAGCAAGACATGAGCACAGCCTCCTAACTTAAGTGATCTTCCAGGGATCATCATCAGTTCTACACACCAAATTGAATAAACAAATAAATAAAAGAGAAAAAGGAAGAATAAGAAAGAAGAAAGAAGAAGAAAGAAGAAAGAAGAAAGAAGAGGGAGGAGAAATACGAAAGGAGAAAGGAGAAAGGAGGAGGAGGAGGAAGAAGAGGGAGGAGAGGAGGAGGAGGAGGAGGAGGAGGAGGAGGAGGAGGAGGAGGAGGAGGAGGAGGTGGAGGAAGAGGAGGAGGAGGAGGAGGAGGAGGAGGAGGAGGAGAGATGGAGGAGGAGGAAGAGAAAGAAGAATACTTATATGTTTACCTTTTTTTTATTATTTTTCCAAATGGACTGATACAAAGTAAAGGTCAGTAAAGACTGATACAAAGAACACCAGCACTTTGTTAATTTATTTTATTACTGTTGAAATGGTTAATGGAAACCTCAGAAACCAGTATCTTATAGTTCCCGTAATCTTCACAGACTTTCTGGTGGAGGCATAAATTGCCTTTTGATAGCTGCATACCAACAATTTCAGTAAGTATATATGAAATTATCTAAAGCAAATGTAAAGAAACAAACCATCTCTGCTAATACAGTAAAAAGAAAAAAAGAAAAAAAAAAGGATTCTTTTTAATGTCATTAGGAAATCTGGTTAAACGTTAAAACTGCAAGACCCCTGCATATTTTTCAGAGAGAAGGCATTGATTTTTTCCAGATTACCATGACTTTGTACATCAACTCAACACTCAGTTGTTAGTACTATAAAACTGCATGGTGTGTGAGTGTGCTTATCATGTGACTTATTAGTGCGGTACATAAAAATGAAACTTCCTGGAAAATGCAAATGTGTTCTCAAAGGTTGTAGGGGACACCTGTGTGGACAAAGACATTTATGTATGATACCTGGCCACAGTTCAAAATTCACGCTACTAGATGTTCACTGGGGACAACTAGGACAAATTCAGCTGTGGCAAATCTACTGGAGACAGGATGACTGCAAAGGGAGTAGGTAATTTATAGCCTATAGCCTAATAAATAAACAAAAACAAACAAACAAACAAAAAGAAACAAAAAACATAAAGCAATTCTGTGGTTGGTCGTTAGAGCTGTTCACAGATATAAATGAAGATTAACTGTATAAAGACAGCTCAGAGAGCAAGAGTGCTCCCAGCACCATTGTCACTCAAAAGCACATAGATCTAACATTGCCCTGAAAAGGTCACCAGTCCATCTGTTTCTTTGGCAGAGGTGACAACCAGCCCACATGGATTACTTTCTCTTAACAGTATTTAACATTCCATAATCCTCAAAGCAAACAGACACAATCCCATAAAAATCCAGAGGACAATTTAAAACGTTTCTGTGCTATTATAGACAGAATGGGCTAACACCATTAATTTCAACAGTTTTTGATAAGCTATATCCTCCAATTAAAATATAAATGATTTATCATATCATTAGACTCATTGTATATATGTAGACAATTATTTCCATTTTCCTGAGCTTAGTATGTTTTCATAAAAACACTTTAAACAAAAAATGTACAACATATATTGAACAGTATTAATAAATTCATTTCGTATATATTTATAAGCATAAATTATTTTGATGTCTATATTTCTTGTGATTTCAAAGACCTTTTATGTAGTTTAGATTAAGATTTTGTCACATTTGAGTAGACTGCATTTACACACTGAAGATCTATTCTAAAATGTACTAATAATTTGTGGCAGTGAAACCAACGCAATAGAAAATATAAATTATTGGTGAAATAATACCTGTACCTTTGTTACACTAATAAGCAACTAACTTGTAACTGTGCTTTTATATAAACAGAAACAAAAATAATGTTTCCTATAAATACGACCTAGAAATTTCACTCATAATTTCATTTCAAAGAGTGCACGTGTCTCTCTTTCTAGTAGATCAGCTTAGAATGACATGAAACCTGTACCAGAGAACACTTCCTTGGCTCACCTTTTCCCCTCCATACCACTGATGTCAGTGGAGATTAAATATTAACGTACGCAAAGCTTGACAAGCAACATCATGAAAATCTACAAGGTTACTGCAAATGGATTAATTTACAATCCTTGTCTATGTTCTAGATACCTACTTTGGTGTCTCTATGGAGACTGAGCAGAATTGGAAACTTCATTTCAAGCAAGTGGTGCAGATGACCTGGGATTAGCTACTGAAGTGCGTATGTGGGGACATCCTTGTTCCCAATGGACCTAAAAAAAAGGCTTCCAGAACTTCACATTGTACTTTGTCTCCTCTTTGAGCCTGGTTGAGAACCTAGGTGACCACATAAATCTGCTGTGAGCCAGAAAAAGACACATATCCTGCTGATGACCAAACCTCTACGTGTTTTTGGACAGTGCTATATGTACGAGAGAGTACTGCTCCAAACACAAAGCCTTTTTGTTCTCTTATTAAAAAATACCAGCTAAGAAGACTAAATATGTTTTTCCTATACTAGTATGTTGCTCAAAGTATCCTAAGGAGGGGAATTTACTAGTTCATGATCAACCCTACCCTTGGGAAACTTAAGTGGCTTGAGAAGGCAAGATTTTGGGGGCCAGCAGAAGCAAACTGGAGAAAAGCCTACTTATTTTTTTTTTTTTAGGTTAAAGTGTTTCCTTACTGAGGGAAGATTGGGTTCTGGGCAATATACAAACTAAATTCACAACCTAGTTTAACCCACTGCAGTTTACACTGCAGTCCACAGTCACAACTGTAAAATGATCTGCAGAAATGAACAGGGCATGGGCTGGTAGTCATATCCTGCCTTTGATGGGTGAGATGTTTTTTACATGTAAAACTAGTGGGGAAAACAGGAAGCTGATGACACAGCTTCCTGAAGGCAGAAATGTATTGAAAGAGAATTCATAATGTGGAAAAATCATGTGCAAAATAGAGAGTAGAGCTGGGAATACTGGATTCCTCATAAAGCTTCAGCTTTAACTGGTCATATGACTGGAGTGGTGAGGGAAACAAACAAACAAACAAAAGGAATTAAATACAGGGATTTTATTTCTTTGTCCAAGCCTTTGCATTTCCCCAACTAGCTGAAGTAAAAGCTGTTGTTTTGTTCTTTTTTTTTTTCTTTCTTTTTTTTTTTTTTTTAACTTCCTGCAAAGCTTCTGTGTTTGTTTGCTTCACCTATTTTATCTCCCAGAAGGGGTAAACTGAAAGCTTAGAGTACTAATAAGACTGAGTTCTGTGAAAGTGCAAGCTTCTGGGAAATCTGAGGGTTTATCTGAAAGAGTAATGCAAAAAGGTAACAACCTAGAGACAAGAGAAACTGCAGGTAAACCAAGGGAGGAAAAAAAAAAAAAAAAAATGGAAAAAAAATACTTAGAGCCAGAGCAGTTTCAAGGGAAATTTAAGAATGTATAAACCTTTTATTATGAGTTACAAACCAAGAAGCCTGCTCAGTATTTCACTGTGAACTCCATCAGGGCAATGTGACAATTTCTAAAAGAGAGCTGCAAGTTACAAATAACAAATATGCTGAAATGGACTTTGTGGCCTGAGGGTCTGTCTTATGAGAGAAGCAGTGTGTGATCATCCTTCAAGTTAGCATGCACATAATATATTCTCTGATCAACACAGCACTTTGTGTCTTCGCCAGTGCATCATACTACCATGAGCAATGTGACTCTGCCAAAGGAACAAAGAAGAATACCAAGGGACTTTTTGCCTGCATGCCAAAGGGATCCCTGTCCTGAAATGGCAGGATTGCTCATTATGTATCACAGTTATCAGATACCATCTTGGTGTCATATCAAAATAGCGACTTTCCCTAGAAGAGAACACTCAGCATCTTCAGTATTTTTTCCCAAGAAATCTCCAGTGTACCCTGTATCTAGTCTCAACTTATTTATTTATGTATTTGGAAATAATCCATACCATTGACACAAATATTTTATAAATTTTAAGCATTTCATCTGATTTTTAATCCAATTTTCTCTCTGCAAAAAGGTCCACATTTTCAGCATACCACAGTGATATTCTTTAATTTGCCAAAAGGATAACTTTTAGGTGACAGCATTCTCTTTTAAAATGTACAAAGTTCCTAAGTAGCTGTGAAACATAAGCTAAGCAGTTATAATGATAACTGAGCTGTGAGAAAAGTCTGACTGGACAAGACTTCAATTCTTGGTTGATATCAGACACATTATAACGATCCATGTGAAAAAGGCTATGCAATTCACACCATTTTGTGCTGCTAGCAAAATAAATGTTATTTTTTAATTGAGATCTCTCTTAGCCATAAAAGTAGCAAACAGATCATTGGAAAGAATAGCTGTTCTATTATAAATACATCCACATCAATTTTAATGCAAAATCCTGTCTGAATCTGAGAACTTTCATGCCTAACTGTTTCAAGTGAAATATTGTGGTCCAAATATATGTGCAATAGAAAATAGACCTTAGAAATGTAAAAAAATAATAATAAAAAAAAAGTTGACATAACATGTCATAACATTATTGTAAGATATTCAGTTAAGATATTTTTTAAGGCATTTGCCAACTTCTGAAATCTAATAATTGATGGACAGTTTCACTCAAACATCAAAACATCCTAGGTGCTCGCTTTTGAATTTCTCACTTCATTGCATCTAAGTAAATTATAAATGCTGTGGTTAAGATGATCTGCTTTTCATGTTTTTTGATAATCTTTACTGTATATACTTACAGCCTTTAGGCTCCATATTCTTTCATAGCTGATTGTACAATAAACATAATCTTCCAGTTCTTCATATTTAATTCCCTCTCCTTCTCAGAAACTCTCTGACAGTGGTTGTAGTCTTAAATAACTCTCAATTTCATGTTCTAACACATGCCATGTACTCAAAATGTTTGGTGAAAGGATATGTTTAGAGATGAACGTGAAACCAAACTTACAGAAACAAAACAAAACAAAACAGGAACATCAAAAAGAAAATCAAAAAGCATATGTTTTTATCATAATTTTATCAGTTATAACATCAGGCAACGGCCACTAAAACGATTCCTGGTTTTGGCCAGATGGTTCTAAAGTGAAACCATTTGTCAAATTTGTCAAATATAAATCAATAAAGTGGTACTATTTCTTTCATCTAACAACAACAACAACAAAAAAATGCAGGCTTTAGAATGCTAAATTGTTTTAACAAAATCCATGGAAGCTCCTGGACACATTCAACGGGGAAAAAATAAATAAATGTACAATGGAGATAACCGGTGTCATTCTTGCTGATTAATTCTAAAGGGTTTTTAGGGTAGCCCTGTATCCCAATAAATACTGTACTGATGTTGCCAGCAAAATGCCTCAGGAGATGTCAAATGTTGTCTGAACCTGTCTTATTCTTCCTGGAGCTTTGTTTAAGTTTGTTCAATGATCAGGCAGCTATTGCCTGATTTGTTTAACTTTTGCTTTATATGAACAGTCAGTATAACCATATTTTTATTAAAATAGTTGGTAGCTAAAAATAGTAGGTCTGTATGGAATGATGTGCTTATTACCCCAGCATAACAATAATGGTAATAATTGAAAAGGATAGTCATGGTATGAGAGCCTCCAAAGGGGAGATACTGGATGCATTGCAGAGGAGCACAAGTCCAGCAGGGTTAATTAGGTGCTCAGGATGGTAGTCAGGATCCCAAAGCTAAGAATACATGCATGATCAGTCAAAGTAGTGCAGAAACAATAAAAACAAAGAATATTTATCCTGTTTATGTAAGACAGTCCTTATATAGTAAACTGAGGTATAAGATGAAGCTGCAAGCCAGTAAATATGTAAAAGCATGTCAAAAACACACAAAAATAGGCCCAGGCAGGCCACTGAGTGAAAAGAAGGTGACCAGGCAGAGAATTCCTTCATGGGAGGGACTTCAGACACTGGTAACTCTCTGTACAGCCCTGCTCCATTACTGATGCCAAAAATCTTTAGACTAGAGGAGCACTGAAAGGGGCACTGCACACAAAAAAGGTAGCTAAGAGGAGGTGGGTACATATATCCAGTTTATTATTAAGCTTGTTCTTCAAATGCTTTATTATTTTATTTTATTTTATTTTATTTTATTTCTCTGTAGTAATTATTAATTTCTGTTGTAATCCTTTATTACACTGTTAAATTTTTAGTTAAACTAACAGCAAAGTCTTTGCTTGATGTGTGCTTCTTTTTTGACCACAGCAGTATTTGGAATGTAACATTAGTCCTTGAGAAATGAATGAAGATATTTATAAAACACAAATGATTTGGGACATCATTGCAGATTTCAAGTGGATATACTGCATAAAGCCATTTCCAAAAAGGAAACAGAGAGCTGGTAATGTAATTGTAATCTAATAGAGGAAACAAGAAGAGGAAACAAAATTGTAAAGTTAGATTGATTACTGCCCAATTAAGGAAACTACCCCAAATTTTAGTTTCTTGGATTCATCAATGGAGTGCATTGAAAGAACTGTTAAACATCCTAGATATTCAAAATGTCACTTCTACTGGCTGTGCTTAGAAAATTGAAGCACAAATCATAAGCATGTAATATAATGAAACTAAATTCTGAAAGGACAAAAAAAAAAAAAAGCAACAATAATCCTTGAATTAAGTTAATAAAACATATAATGACACTATGTCATATGCAAGAGAGAAAGCTGCTGAATAAAATGGAATTCCTGAAAACCTCTTTTTGAAAAATCTGTCTGTTTGTTCCAAAAAGAAAACTTCAACTGATGTTTAATTTTGCATATATGGTTAACATAACAAAAACATGTCACTGTTCCAGATGATATTAACCACTAAAATTTTAGTTTTCTGAATCTGGAACCAAACTAATCCCATTAATAATAAAATAATTGTTTGCTGTTCTAATATTGACTATATATATTAAAGAGTATCCACATTTTCATTTAAGGGTCTTTACTGGCAAACCTTTTAATTAAATCTCATTTACATGAATAATCCTATTGATTCATTGAGATTAATTATGTGCAAGTGAACACAAAAGCATGAATCCAGTCATGTCTGAAAATCATTTAGATGCTACATTCAAGTACGCCTGGGTTCCTCTTCATGTCTTATTTATTATAGAAAATCTTTAATTGTAAAGTTACTATACATGTTATCAAACTATTTTTTTTTTGGCATCACTTCAAACTTAATTAATTCTTCATATTAATTCTTCTTAATTAATTCTTCAAACTTAACCAGGACAAAAATCCATTATCCAAAATCTTAAAAGTATGTAACAGCAGATAAATGTAAGATCCATTCATTCCTGTTATATATTTCATCTGCAAAACAGTCAGTAAAATCAAACTTGCACTTCAAGCGCTGCAAAATACCTGAAGCCAATATGGATTTGATTTTCATCAGAACTGTGAGGAAAAAAATAATATATATATATCTTTCAGGTTTAGCATTGATGGCATAATCTATATGGTTTAAGTACTTGTATAATACTGCTTACTGAGTATCCTATAAGTTTTGATGTGTTTATCCTCATATTTTCACCAGAAGGCAAGGCATTGCTATTATAGCAGTACTATGGGGAATGGAAGTGATTTACAGAAGCTGTATTTATGAAACAAATCAAATAAATTTACATGCCCCACGAGGCCTACGTCTGAAGTGGGGATCTTCAAAATGGTCATCCCAGAGCAGCTCATACCTACTGGTGTCAAAGAGCCATAAGCAACGTGCACAAGGTGCACATAAGAGTCTGGGCATTTCCTCAGCTGTGAGAAGTGGCAAACTCTGGAGAGTCACTTCCACCTATTTAGCAGTAGGGTCTAATCTAAAAGGTGGGCTTCTACTTGACCAAACTTTGTATGAACCACAGTCAAAGATGGAACCATCCTTTTACAATCTACTACTAACCCTGAGCTGATCACCCTGTAATCAGCTGAAGCACCTGCAGCAATCTGGACTCAGTGGCTCTGGTTCTCAGAAGGTTTGTCTGGTCAAGGAATGGGAATAGTCTTGATTTTTTCCCAAATCTGAAGCTGCAGTGATTTTTGTGGATTAATTACATATTCATTGGACTAAAGAGATATGCAATAATTTGAACATTCATTTGCACAACAGGAAAGCATAGGTTCCAGGCCTTGCTTCAATTATGTTTAAGTATATTACATTGCTCCCAGGACAATAATTATCAAACTTTTCTTCTGATTGTAATTCTCCTTCAAGCATTTAGCTTCATATTTATTGGATTTATGAACCCAAATAATAGCATAATCAGCTGAAGCCCTGTGGCCCTATACATAACTGCCACAACTTTACCAGGTGCTGGGACTGGCTGTTATCCCAGCCTTGGAACCCTCTTCCCCCCCAAGGACAGCAAAATCATGATACTCTGTATTGTAAGTGACTTCCTAGACATTTGGTGGAGACAGGACCAGCTGGATTAAACTCTGTACTCATATTATTCCTGCAGTGCTGAATCTTTTTCCTCCTTTCCTTCATCTGTATGAAGCACATCCATCAGCCTTCAAACCTAGCAGTATGGAGCACCTGTATGTGTGCCAATCAGTGAAGACAGCAGCCAATGCTGCAGAACAAACAAAACATTTCCAAAGATAAAAGCATAACTCATTGTTCAAGCTGAAGTGCCCAGCTTTGCAGACAATTCACCTCCTCTATGTGCACATTAACAGAAGGGACTGCAAAGGACATATTCATACATGAGAAAAGCAAAAAATGTGTGAGAAAAGCGAACCATTTAGGATTCAAAGAAAGATTCCACGTGAAATCTTAAGATTTAATATTTTCCAAAATCCTTTAAGGAAAAAAAGTTCTCTTCTTACATGAAGCATGGGCAACACTATTCCTTCACAAGAATAAATAGCACGAATTCAGTTCCCCGATTTTCTAATCTATAGTTTAAACCCTTTCCAGCTGCACTACAGGAATGAGTTTCAAGGGCTTCGCAGAATCATCTCTGGGCACTCTGTGCATACTTTCACAGCAATTTGCACAACTCTTTAGTGCTCAGTGGGAAGCTCTGGTTGAACACATATCTTGGATGCTATTTTGAAGGATCCATTGGTAATACTGTAACTGAACCTGATATATTTGCCTAGAAATATAGAATTGTGCAACTGGCTGCTAACAAATGCAAGAGAATGGACAAGAGTGACGTTTTTTGACTGCTTTTTTGATAAAATATTTTGGGGGGCCTAAACTAACCTAAACCCGGCTACACCAGCAGAGCTTTTCCTTTCCAGCTCTTTCTCATGCCACTTTTTGATACTGATGGAGGCTCTGCTGGGCCACTGTAGCACACTCACCCAACATCAAGTTCACCTAACAAGAAGAGTAAAACAAAACAAACAAAGCAAACAATAACAACCCGTGATGCCCCCCCCCCCCCAAACAAACAAACAAAAATACCACTACACAAACAAAAAAACAAAAACCATAGCTGAATAATTTTCTGCTTGGCTTGTGCTGAAACAGTTCAGCAAAGGGAAAGGAATGAAGACAGAGCCATCTCAGAAGCCTCAGCAGGTCTCAAATTGACACAAGCAACTTGTAGTAATATACCTCAGTGGAGGCAAGGCTGAACATATTCCCTCATAACAAAAGGTATTTCCAACTATAGTTAGAAAAGAAGTTTGGTTCATTTTCTATAGCTAGGAGCTGGAGAATTGCTCTCTTGATCCTTCAACCCCCCATCATCCTTCAGTGAATCTGTTTAAAGACACACAACTACCAGCGATAGATGAAAGATATAAACCATACTATAAATAAATGGTGTCTCTGCATAATTGATATCTGAACAATTAATACATGATGAACAATAGGCACCAAAGCCAACAGCCAAACAGTTTTACATTTACTGATGAATTAAAAGAAAGCATTGTGGAAAACTTGCCAAAAAGGCCCATTGTTACCATTTTTCTATCAAGCTACCAAAAAACGAATGTCATTCAAATTTTATTTTTTATGTTGTGTTTTATTTATTTGTATGTTTGTTTTTCATTTCAGGTAGATATAAATAAAATTTGAACTGAATAACTATAAAACAGCTTGCTTCCAAATTTCAACTACACACACCAAGGATGCTAATCTGACTATACTATATGTCTTCCTTCACCTTCAGATAACGAAGAACAAAAACCACAGAAACTGAAGGGAAATACATTAAGAGACTATCAGCTAAAAGAAGAGACAAGAAGGCAGCAAGCAGTTACAAAATAGCACTTTTTTTTCAGTGCATGTGTTTCACTCTACCCAGGGTCAAGGATGCATTCAAAACTAAAACTAAACAGAAAGAAGCATAAGAAACCTGAAATGAAAGAATTAATATAAATTGTGAAATAATTTGCAATTAATAGAAAGAACACATTGTATCACTGTTTCACATCTATTCTGTGGGCTCTAATCTAATTTTTATTTAGACTGAATTATATTTATAACATTAGGAATTTGCTTTTATTAAGGACAATAATTTGTCCATTGAAAAGTAAAGTAACAACAGTAATCTCATACACAGTTATTATACATTAGTTTAATTAATTCTGATGTGGCTAGTCCATCAGAAAAAAAAAATCGTCATTAATTTGATATAAACTTTATTTGTAACTTACAGATTAACAAAACTGAGAAAAACTGAAAAAATTGACTGTCTTCCTGTTGAGATTTAACTAGCATAAAGGGCTCTAACTCTGAAATATTCATGTATCAATGATGCATAATTTGTAAATTTGTATTTTATATCATGTATAACTTTCTCTATCCTAAAGAGTATTTTATATTTCTTGTTAACAGTGAATGCAAATAATGCTCAATGGAATTCTGCAGTGACCTTTGTTTTATTACAATTACTGCATATTTATAAATGAGCAGCTAAACTTCGATTTGAAGACTACAACTTTGAGTTGGAATCCTTTGATAAAACCCAACTGAACGAACTTCATAAAATTAATTCCCAAAGAAGAGAAAAAGAAAGTCTCCTCTGAATATTCCTCTGTGTATACCAACACACAAAGCACATTTTCCTATGCTTTTGCAAGCAGAAAACTAAACAAAACAGCAATATGGATAGCTCTAAACAGGAGAGGATAAATTGTTTTAAAAAGAATGTGTAATAGACCACAGAATCAATATGTTATATACATATATAAAATATATATGCATAGGTAAAAACACTACAAAATAAGAAATGCAGTACTTCCATTATGTCATAATATAATTCCATGTAATGTCACTGAGACGTAATAACTAAAATCCTACTGTGTAAACAGAATCACCATTAACAGCTGTTAATGACTGTTCTACATGTGAACACTTACACATTAGTCAAAAATACACTCAGGGACAGGTCTAAAGTGCTGTAAAGCCATTGGGTATTCTGCCCAGCCAGACAAATTGTAATAAAAGTATTTGAGGAAAAAAAGAATGGCTTACTCGTATGACAAAAGCAAACAAAGAAGACCTGACTTGTCTGAAATATTTGGTGGTACAGGACTTGGTGCTATTGAGTTTTTGCTCACAGGAACCAGCAGCAAGTGCTGTTCCTCATTCAGGAATTCTGTTCCTAATTCAGATATTTTTTGTCTTCAGTCTCAACACTTTTTATTATTTTATATATATATATATATATATATGTATTCCCCATTCTTTATCATCGTCTTCTATTTAGATCCAGTGATCTTAAAGTGGAAGTCTTTAGTAGCATTTGTCCCCAACTGAGAACAGGTGTCCATGACATTTGATGTGCAATAATGCACATAAATAGAGGTTTAATTCAAGTTAAAAAACGGTGCCTTGGTGAATCTAGATCACCGTTTAGGTTACAAAGCAGCTTCTAGCATGCTATTTCATTGAAGTCAACAAAGATTTATGATTGAGCTTATGGAAAACCAGTGTTCATATCCTATATAATACACCTGTGATATCACTGAAGGCAGGGCAAACTCTTGCAGTAGGCTGACATTTCCTCCCAAAATAAATAATATGCCATCTTCTTAGAGTGAGAAGTACTGATATAAACTGTGATACCAAAGAAATTACAACTCAGACATATATACATAACCAAACATATTTACTAACCAAACTTTTTTTTATTATTATGAATTTTTATTTTTTTAAAAAATTGGAAGCAAAGCTATTTTTTTTCCTAATGTAATGGATATTGTCTAGGTGTTTTTTTTTTTTCACTTTAATATTAAATAGTTGTTAACGCACTAAATTTTAAATATCTCTGTGAGGATGTTAGACTCCATTTTGTAATTTTTGATCTTCCCAGACAAATCCTGCATTGATTTAACAGTTTAAATCCTCTGATAAAGCCATGCTATGACATGCTACTACAGCATATGATTTTCTGATGAGGGATGTCTAACCTACTCAGCCATCTAGTCATCTCTGGGTATGTGATGAATATTATAAATTCATCTTAAATGTGTGCAATAAGAGTTGGGCATTCACAGAATGACATATAAATAAATGCATATATGCCATGAAAATTTCACAATACTATTTGCATCTTACTCTTATTCAACAATATATCACGAATTATTGTATTAAAGGGACATAAATAGTAAATCTGGTGAGAGATCCCTGTTGCTTTCAGGTCTGAAATTAGAAACAAACAAACAAAAACCCAACAGTTGCCAAATGCTGAGATGCCAAGCGATTAGAATTTATGACAAAGTAGAACAATGTCACATTCCATTATTATTATTATTATTATTATTAATAATAATAATAATAATGCTGAATGAACATGATACACAAAATTACATCTGGAACTCCAGTTACCAAGACTTAATTAATGTGAATTTCTCCCCTCTCCTTTTCTTCTGCTGATGAATGTAATAGGACAAAATAAATATTTATATTGTTTTATAACAGAAAACTCCAAAATAAAGTTTCTGTCTAAGTAAACCATTACATAAAAAAAAAAAAAAACTAAAAAAAAAAAATATTGCTTTGTAGTGGTCACAATGAGAAAATACATTTTTGCATTCTTATTACATCATTCATAAAAATATATGGATTGACTACATACAAAGGCTTACAGGTCCACAAAAGTTGGACCTGAGCCCTGTCATATTGACAGAAACTTCATGAGATACTTCAGTCACAGCACTGAAGATCAAGAGGACAAATACCCTTAAGCTCTTAAATTCAGGCCCCTGCCTGAGACTTCACTGAGATCTTTTTGCTAGTGCTTTGATCCAAGCTAAGCATCTCAGATGTAAGACTATGGAAAAGCATCAAGATACAATGAAACTGGGTCTTAGTGAAAACGTGGTGATTTTCAATATTGCTTTAATCAGTGACACCAGTGACGATCTGCCTATGGAAGACATACTGGTTAAGCTCCATATTTCCAAACCATTTTATTAAAAAAAAAAAAAATGGTTACAGTTTCCTTTTTTGACCTAGTTCCTTTTATTGTTCAACACTCTTCAGTACTTTTAGAAACACAATCATCCTTTGTGTACTTGTCACATCTTTTGTAAAATGCTGCAAATTTTTGAAAAGGAAAAATACTGTCTTTCATCCATTTTCCTACGCCATTTTTCATATTCAAAATTACAAAAATCTTCAGAGGTTCAAAAAGGAAGCAGTAGGCTTTAATCTAAATGTTCTCTATTTACATTATGGTTCTTGAAGGGAGCTGGAAATAGTTTTGGGGAAAGATTTTGTATTTCATGTAGTCAAGCATGATGAAAGCAAATCTGAAGGATGGGAGAGTATGCACAATCTTGTAAGAAAGCTGTCAGGTCTTTGCAATTCCTTTCCGAAAGCCATTGCTAGGCAATGTCAGTACCAAACCTCAAAGTAATGCACAAATTCTTAAAATACAGTCTCACCAAGTCCAGAGCTCTCTCAAAGTGGTAGGCAACAATGATACGGTAGTTCTCTTCAAAACTCAACTGATGCTAATAAAACTGCACTTTCATTTAGCGCTAATGAATACTAAAAACGCGAAACCTCTCTCTGATAATGGTCACCCTTATTTTCACTACCTGTGCTGATCTAACTCGAACCAGATTGCCCATGAAAGGAACTTTTCCATTTCTTGCCTAAATGTTTGCTGACACAATTGATGAATTGCATCATGTTTGTGGTAGGAATATTCTACATTTTGATCCCTCAATAAAGCCTCCAACTGAACCACAAGCCAGCTTTATACAAACAAATACACTGACCGACATGCTTGATAAATATGAATCTGTGAACAGAAAAAGAATCAACACACCTCTCTTGCAGCTTGTTAACCTTCTGTAGGAAAGGCAAAAAAATGCTTCAAACACTGAACTGGAAGACAAAGAGCATACTGCTACTGAGAAGGACCGTGAAGCTTAATTTGCTAACTGATTTTAACTTTCAGTAACAGTCAGATGAACAATTTCCAAGTGCATGGAGTAATTAAATAAAACATTTAAATAATTCTATTATTATTAAAATTCTTAGCCGCACACACACACACACTCTAAAATAAGAAGTACTGTGGCAAAACAAATGAAGAATACCTTTCACCTAAAGAATAAAATTTTCACCCACTCTAACAATGCTGTTTGTCAAGGAAATATCCAGGGAGAGCCGCAATTAGGGCAAGAATTAAAATGTGACTGAGACCGGAAAGAAAATACGTTGCAAATGTGTTTCAAAATTTACGAAAAAAAAAAAAAAATGCAATATTTGCCCTAAGCATTCTCTGTCCTCTCTGCTAAGGGCAGAAAGTGGGTGTTTTACACGGGAGACACACATCCCCTGGAACCCAGCCTATTTTCGGGAGAGCTACGAAGGGACCTCGGCGGCCTGTGCTCCCCGCTGTGTCCCCTGTACCCAGCGGCGAGGTGGCACCTCAGCATCCCCGGGGACGCGCCTCGGCCCCTGCGGGAGCTGCTCGCCGGGGCCTCCGCGGGCAGAGCCCGGCGCCGAGGCCGGAGCTGCCTCCGCCTCCCAGGGCACTAATTAGCTCTAAACGATGTTAAATAGCATCCCTGCCGCTGCGCAGGCTTCTCTGGGAGTTTACAGGAGGGGAGCTTCCCTGTCATTTCAGATGGCTCCGTTTCCCTGGCTCCGAGCTGTTGGGTGTGTGGAGAGACCTGCAGAACACCAAAAGTGTCCCCTGTCCCCCTCCCCACCCCCCGGCCCTGCCCGCGGCCGCTGGCACCGCGGCAGCTGGAGCAAGTTCAGCTTTTCTTCTCCCACAGCACTGGGGCTTGGCTGCCCTTAAAGAAAATCCTCTCCTAACAACGTGTCAATGTTACATTCCTCCACAAAGCCACTTCTATTAGGGGGGCTGGGAGCTTGGCGCTGCCTCACCACAGACTGGGAGCTTTGTGGCTATGCAGAAAACAAGAAGAGTGGGAACATTTCCTGCATGAAAATGCAACACCCTGGGCTGGATGATTTATCCCTTGCCGCAGGGGCAAGGACCTCCTGTCTGCCCTGTATGGCTGCTCTGAAGCACCCCCACATCCATAGGTTGCACATAAGAACCCCCAATTTGTGTTCAACCTATGCTTTCCCACCCTCTGGTCCCCTCTGCACCCTTCCTAAAATCACCCCCAGACCTCTCCAAAACATCAGGAAGCCAAAGCAGGAGGTGTAAAGCAGAGAGACAGTGGGCTGCCACTCTAATTGCTGGATTCCTGGCTTCCCACCCTTCCACAACCCACCTTTTCCAATGGGGACATGAAGCAGCTGTCAGGACTGACACATCCACCCACCCCACTAGTATTGCTGTGAGATGCAAAGCCTTCATCTCCTGAAGTTGACACCTCCTGGGAAAGGGGCACAGCAGCAGCCTGCAGGTCTGTCAAGTCAAAGAGGCATGTGCTGACTGTGCATGGTGGTTTGTATCTCTAGGCATCACGGGCAGAGGGCTTGCCCTGGAGAACCACGTTTGTTTTATAGATTGTTTTTAAGTCTGTCACAGTTGGGACCAGTTGTCCTGACCATGGCAAATCTCTGGGTGTTCTACTCAGGATGCCCACATGCCTTTGGAAACATTTTCCTTGCAAAGTCAAGGGATCTCATCAAGATTTTGTAGTTGAGTGCAGCAGTAAAGAGATGGTGAGTGATTCCTGGCTCATCACCTGTGGGCATTACTGTGAGGGCTGAAAACAGAGGGAATCTACATATGAGGAGTTTCTGTACTGCTCAGCAGAACATGATGCTGAAGGCTAGACCAGTTTAGAAATGAGAATGCATCCCTCCTTGCCCAGAGGGAGTGTACATCATTTCCAGCCCTTTCACCTTGTCTGGAGGCAAGCCGCAGTGAAGAGCAAGTCAAATGAATGTGAGTATCAAAGAGAGACGGCAACAGGACCTACACACCAGTGTGGGATTCAGCCCCCCCCCGCACCCCACCCCCCCCAACACCCCCCCCAAGAAGCACCTACCTTCTTTTGGAGGCCGTTTGGCTTCTCTGGTGAGGTTGCAGACCTGGGTGGTTTGCAGCTCCTGGGTCAAGCAGCCCTCTGTCTGCTCATTGAGGGGCAGCACCACATTATTGAGCAACACCAGGGACTGGTCATCTATTCCCCATTCTCCCAAATGCTGAGGGCAGGTGCATTTTGTATACATGATCCCACAGGACTCGGTTCTCCCGTTCTCGGATTTCAAGCAGCTCTCCAACCAAGTGCATAACACATGGCACCCAAACTGGCTCGGGCTCACCTTGTTCAACACCAAAAACTCAAAGAAGGATTTTTGGTCTTCTTCTTTTTTGTGTAATCCTAGGAAATCGATAGGATAGACGCGGCGTATCTGAATAAAATTCTTATCATACTGCAGAAATACAAAAGCATTCTTGGAATCGCAGAGCTGCATTATAGAGTGGTTATTTTTTAAAAGATCCTTTATTTTTTCATGGGAAAAATGATCAAACTGATAAGCCAAGAGGGAAAAGTTGGAGCAGCTGAAGTCCTTTTTGGAAAATTTCAGGTAAATACTATATTTGGTCGGATCTGGATTTTCCAGTGTCCAAGTGCAGTTTGTGAAGTTTTTAGGAAACATTTCACTTACAGAATATGATCCATAAATGACCCCCTTCACCAGCGTGGAACACCAGAAGTCTTGGGCAGCATTAAATCCAAACATAACCAGTAGATAGGTGGAAAATATATAAATCAGCAAATTACGAACAGCCTTCATCCTATGTCATTTGGCCTGCAGGAGATGAAATGAAATGAAAATGCAAGTAGAATTCTTCACGCATTGAAAACCAAACTCCTTCCAATATTCGAGCCAGCTGTTTCCAAGCTTGCAGTTAGAGCCCGTTTCAGAAAGAAGGGCAGGTAATTTTTATTTTATAACACAAGGGAACGCTTTGCTGCTGTGTGAACAGCGCCATCGCGTGGCCATCGCGACAGACCAATCTTCTACACCCAAATTAAAAAAAAAAATCATTAGATTATTAATAGGAATGTCCTCTCCTGTCTAGGCTGTAGTCATCATGGCGTGGACTAGAACTGCTCAACTTAGGTAAAAATTTAGACGCCTTACCTGACAGACTAAGAGCAGGACAATTTACTTATTTATTCAAAAAGCAAATTAAGTAGCTTGCTATATTCATATCTGTGCACGTACAATGTGCACATGGAGAATTTCACCAGAATAGATCAAGAAAGCCGGTAGCATCTGCTGTTATGTATTATTTTTCTATTAAGTCTGGGAAGTAACAGTGAAGAATTACAGCCATAATTTTTAAAAGCCCAAACAGTATTTGTTACAGATGGAATATTATTTTCCATATGTCTACATGCATTTGCAGTGGCCACCTGGCATACAGAGGTCTTTATAAAAATAAATCCCAGGAAGGAAATACTAAGATTAATATATTAATAAAATGTTGAGAGTATCAGAGAAAGAAACAAAGACAGACAGATGAAACTAGTGGTGGTCTGACACCACCACTAAGTGCCAGCATTTTAAGATAGTAATTCAAATGTGCTACAACCTCTTAGGATATATGAAATGGACCACTATATTAGTGTCTGCAACCATTAGCTCTATATAGCTTGCAGTGCTATAGTAGGACCTCTGCACCTATTGCACTGTACTGGGTCTCTTACTTGCCCTCTTACTCTGAATATCTTGTACTGTCTGATTAGCTCCTGGGCTTTGCAGATGTGTGCTTGAATGATGATATATTACATTTTCTCTGCTAGTATCACCAAATAAAGCTGTTTTACTGCACCTGTCAACCGCTACAGCCTCCTCTAGAGCTCTGTTTTCTTAACAGTGGCCTAGGTTAATAAAGTGAACATTAAGTTATATTTACCTCTGTAATGTTATCCAAAAAAAAATCAAATTGAACATTTTCAGCATTAACCTTTGAGTTATCCCTTACAAATAAGTAGCTTTTCACCTTCTGCTTTCAAAGGCAAGTAGGCAGAAGTGATGCCAAGCTAATTTCAAAACTCTGGATTTCAGTCTCTTCCACTGTTGCTCTGTAAGCAGAGGCAGACATACACACACAGACACTGTTACTGAGTTTTGATATGTGTCTTTGCCTAGCTTTTCATCTCCTCACCAAACAGCATGGCATCTTCTGTCTCCCATTGCGTAACACACAGCAAATCACCAGATTAAGCTCCCTTGAAGAGATTTTCGTATCTCTTAGATTACAATTCAAACTCTGAATCTTGAAATGGGCAAAGCAGCACCAACTCTAACCCTCTTTATAGCTGCGGTTAAAAAAAAAAAAAAAAAAAAAAAAAGCAGAGCTGCTGCCAGTTCTATCCACACGGTCAGATTTTCTCTTTCTGAGCATCCATCTCAATGAATAACATGGTCCTCCTTCTCCAAATAGGGTCAGTACAGCATTTAAGGTTTAAAAAAATAGAAACTTACAGGGAATTCTGGAAACAATTTCCCCTTTTCTGAAGCACTTTGCAGGCATTGCAGTTCTGCGCAGTGTTATTCAGGATGGTGTAGGCGTTGAAAGCCAATGTGACAATAAGTGTCTAAATTAGGAATTCCACCCATGAAAAAGGATTAATTTTATAATCTGGAAAGCAAAAAGGGGCCTTAGTTGCTTTTTAATTTGAAAAGGAAAAAGCCTCTGACTTTTCTCATCCTCTATGAAATTAGAAAAATAAAGACGTCTGCAGTGCTAGGCTGTTTTCTGTGAAGAAACGTAATCAGATAGCCCTCATTTTAGTTATGTGTTTGTTCATACAAAGCTACTGATAGGCAATTTTGTCTTAATCTCCCTCTCCCTCGGTGTATTACACATGCACACACATTCGAATCGAATGTGCTGGCAGCATTTCATTTAGTTTGCAATAGTGCTAAATACAAGAGGGAAGCTGCTCGCCGAAAGGATTAGGCAACCAGATTAAATAAAATCTTCCTTTTCCATGGAGGATGGAGTTAAAGGATGGCCAGAGAGGCTTAAGGTTTCTCGTTTGGGAAGGGGGGGAACCCTTTTCTGCTGAAAAGCAAACGGGCGTTTAGTTTGGATATTCCCCAAACTGATTTTCTAGGTGACACTGTAGTTTAGCCGAACATAGACGGCGCCATCACTCCACTTATTTTTTTCCCCAGCAGAAGACCCACTGACTCCTCTTATTTTAACTTCCTATTAACCTAACATCTCCCCCCCACCCCACCCCCCAATAAAATTACCCCAATCGTGCACAAACCTCAGGTTTTCTTCGTCTCGCTGGAAATTACTCTCGGGGAAGCAGACCTGTCGCCAAACGGACTTCTCTAACTTTTGAACTGCAGCGCTGAAGTAAATGCAGAGATCATTTTGTATGTGCTGTCTCTCTCTCTCTATCCTTCAGCAACAGCCTGTCCCCCTCCTCCGCCGCCTCCTCCCCGGAATCCCAAGCTAAAAGCTCTCCAGTCGTAATCCCTGGAAATGGGAAATGGAAATGCCCCGGGCACCCTTACCTTCCACTCCGAAAGCTGTCAGGCTATTTCTCTAAAAGACTAGCACCACAGGCACACGTCCCAACAACAGTGATGGAGAGATTCCCCTTCTGTCGGAAGCACCGTTTCCCATTTTCCCCGGCTCAGGTTCAAAACCAAGATTAAAAAAAGCAGCAGAAGATAAAAAACGCGGCGAGAAAACCCCCGCACGGCACACGCACACCCCACCGAGGGAAAAAAGCAGCTTTGGCTCCGGATCCACCAAATCCAACCACATGAAGGAAAAAAAAAAAAAAAAACAAAAAAAAAAACACAACCTCAAACCAGCGAGACTGCAGGGGGGGAAAAATGGAAGTGGCTGAGCAAGCGATGGATTTTTTTTTCTTTTTTTTTTTTTTTTTTTTTTTTTTTTTTACTTGAAACAAAGTCTCAGCACAGCAGCCCGATGAGCGGCGATGCCAGGCAGGCGACGGTCTGAGAGGAGGAGGACTCAGGCGCTAGTGCAGATTTGTTGGTGGGTTTTGTTGTTGGTGGTGGTACTGGTGGACTTATTCCTCTTGCCTCCCTCCTCCTCCTCCCCTCTCGGGCACTAAGAGCCGGACAGCGGCGGGGAGGGGGAGGGGGGGGGGGGTTCCTCGGCTGCCGATGTCGGGAAGCGAGCGGTGCGAACGCCGGCCGCGCAGGGGAGCGCGGAGGGAGCGGGAGCGCGGCTCTGCCGCTGCGTGTGCGCGCGTGTGTGCGCGCGCGTGTCTGTGTGTGCGTGTGTGCGAGCCAGCCAGCCAGCCAGCCTCCGTGGGGGCCGCCGGCTGTGTGCGCGTACCCGTGCGCGCAACACCCCCCCCCCCCCCCCCCCCCCCCCCCGCCTCGCTCTCCCGGGGCGGCGGCGTGCGCGCGCCCCTGCGCACCGCTCCGCGCGGGTGTGAGTGTGTGTGAGTGTGAGTGTGTGTGTGTGTGTGAGTGAGTGTGTGTGAGTGTGCCAGGCGCCCCTCCCGGCCCCCTGCGTCTGGCACGTCAGGGCCGCTCGGCACCCAGCGCGTCCCGGGAGCGGCGCTGACTGCGCCGGGGAGGGATTTTTTGGGGGCCTCGGCTGACGCCGCTGGGGAAACGGGGAAAGGATGGCAGGAGTGTGGAGGGGCGGGAAGACCGCACTTGATCTCCTTCCTCTTGTTTTTTCTTTAAAAGCATCCCCCCCTCCCCCCCTCTCCCCCCGGCCCCAACCTCCCCCCTCCGTCGCAGCCCCGAGAGCTGTCACTTTGGCTCCGCGCTGCAGATTAACCGCCACGGCGCTCCCGAGGAAAAACCCTTTCAATGTGCCGCCCGCCTTTGACTGGAACAATGGCAATTTTCTCAGCGAGGCTGCAATTAACGCCGTATTTGTTCCCTGACGGAGAGAGGAGGAGGAGGCTGCGGCCGGGTCGCGGTCCTTCCCCCGGCCGCCGCCGTCCAGCGGGGGCGCGAGCAGGGCAGGGGGCGGTGGGGGGGGACCCGGGGGACCCCGCAGCAAAGGGGGGACCTGGTCCGGGTCCCCGTCGCGAGAGAGGCGCTGCCCCCCCCCCCCCCCCCCCCCCCCCGGGGGGCTGTCAGCGAAGTTTGTGAGGAGGCAGCGGCTGCAGGGCATCGGTAGCGGCAAGGGGGGTCAGGGGGGAGCGACAGACGGGGGAGCTCCGCGGAAGGTGCCTTTCCGCTGTGAATGCCCCCCCCCCCCCCCCCCGATTATTTGGGTGTAGCCGAGGAGGTTTGAATATGCATTTTTCTCCCCCCTCCCTTTCGGCTGCGTCTCTCCCGCTCCCCAGGGCGAGTCGGGCTCTCCGAGGGGTCGGGTCAGCGCTCGCGACAGCAGATATCCGGTGTGGAAATTAGGGGATGACATTTTAATAAATGCTGCTGTCAGTCAGCGGGCAGACCGCGGCCTGGCGGCTGCCTGCTCCCGCCGCTGCCACTCGACAGGGAGAACAAAGCCCTGCCGAGGCGATGTGGCCGGCTCCCTGCGACAAGCCCGCCCTCCCAAAGTTCACGAGAAACACCGCTGCACGCCTGGGTTTGGCGGCCCCCTCCCTCCCACCCCGATGGAACGAGAGTTTGAAGTTCTGGGCAGCGTCCAAGCCATCCGTTCCTCAAAGCCGAGAGTTTTCTGCACCCTCAGCCCCGTAAAGGTTTGAATTCCAGTAATACGGAGCTTTTATGATCACAATTACACGCTGCACAAATTCTGATCAGAGGTATTGCTGGTCACAAACCACTTCTGGCCAAAGTAAATGAAAGAACGGTTATACCTTTTTACTGTGTTTTCCATAGGTACAAGCTGTAAACCACATCCTTGCTAGCTTTTACAAACAAAAAGAATTCATGTCCCTGTTGTCAAAATAAAACAAACAAAAAAAAATCTACTCAGTACAAGGAAACTGAGAAATGTGCATGATCTATGCCCAGCAAATACAGTGCAATGAAAACTGAACCATTTATGGCTCAGAGATGATCATACTCTCTCATGTTCAGTGATACTCTGTATGATCTCTGGATGATCATTGTGTTGCTTGAAATACTTCAAAAGTAGTTCAGTTCATTGACAAGTTGGTATGAGCAGGACAAATCGAAGGTGTACATACAAGGCAGTATTTAAATACCTTTTTACTCCCTTCATTGTAAAAGAAGAACATGAGGGTAAGTCATAGGGAGAAGCCACCCTGAGTGAACTCTTTCACCCATTTCCTGCAGCACTGACAACTTGTAGATTTTTTTATTTGCAAGTGGAGATGAAAATTAATACACGGTGTATGTTAAACTATTGTCTTAAACAACTTACTGGGTATCCTGACCCTGTGATTAACTTCCACTTTAGTTTTTGTGAAGACATGGCAATGCTGGAGTGGAATTTGGAAGGGCTGGCCTCGTCTGCAAGCAAGGAAAAGGCTGGGAGTTGCGCAAGTCATACTCAAGTTAACTCTGTGAGCTGAAGAACAGAGAGATGGAGGCACAGAGCACTCTGCAGATTTCTTTTCAAGATTTGTTGCCATGAGACCTGAACAGTGTAGTTTTTAATTGCTGGAGCTAGTTCTAAAATAAGATATACCATTTGTTAAATACTGATGGTCCACTTGTATGTGCCTGCCTCCTTGAACTAAGGCCAACTTCAGAAAGAGTTTGTTTGCCAGGTGTCATGCAGCTGCATTTGAAATATCAAAAATCTGGACTATTGATACACTACAAGTAAAAGTCAGTGTATGTCCATAAAATATAAATAAATAGAAATGACACTATATTTGTTTAAACTGGACATGCAGCTAATTTTTGTTTGGAAAGGTGCTGTTTTATATGTACATTTAGCATAGGGCAGATGTAGAGTGAATATATACACATCATCCAGAAATATTGAGCAGATCCAGGTTCTGTATCTCTGTTAAAACCTAGAAATTAGGTATTAATGCAATCCCATGCTATTTCACAGCAGTACTGTCAGAACTGCATGGCACATGTGGTGCCATCTGTACTACAAAGAAAGTATCAAGGCACTAAAATAAGTGTTATGTCACTCAGTAGTAGTGTGGTGGGGATAGGCACAACATTGTGAACACTAAATTTATAGTGCTGCTTTCTAGACTGGATGTGATTGTTTCAGAAAGGTTGGGCTCAATCCAAACTAGGAACGAGGGTGGAGAGTAATATTTTTAAGTAATCTCTGTATTGGTGGGAAAAAAATGCTGCTTACTAAATGTAATATGCTGGATGGAATAAATTAAAGGGTTTGTTTAGTTGCTTTTTCCTCATTTTCTTTCTTTCTTTCTTTTTCTTTCTTTCTTTCTTTCTTTCTTTCTTTCTTTCTTTCTTTCTTTCTTTCTCTCTTTTTTCTCTTTCTTTTTTTTTTTCTTTCTTTTTCTTTCTTTCTTTCTCTCTCTCTCTCTCTCTTTTTCTTTCTTTTTCTTTCTTTCTTTCTTTCTTTCTTTCTTTCTTTTTCTTTCTTTCTTTCTTTCTTTCTCTCTCTCTCTCTCTCTCTCTCTCTCTCTTTCTCTCTTTCTCTCTTTCTCTCTTTCTCTCTTCCCACCCACAGTAGCAGTTTAAGATCTTTGGTACCTCAGTCACAGTAACTGAGTGATTTCAGTCCAGGTTTTAGAGAACATAGCACAAAATTCAACAAAATTATAACTCGAATTATAATTCATTGAGATTTTTGCTGCAAATTGTATAAGGGAAGCCACAGCTTAAAGCAAATGGCTTTGAAAAATGGACTGTTCTCTGACTTAACCACTTGTCAGCTTGCGGGGAAATCTTTCCAAGTCAAGGTCACTCTTGCAACCTGCAGTTCTATGAGCAAATAAAAGATAGTTTATCTCCAACATTGAACTCACTGAAGGCTTTTCAACAAATAATTTATCTAAATTCCCTTAATTTTGTAGTTTAATTCTCTATTATCATTCTCTATTATCATATTATTATCATATGCTTAATTGACTACAGCTAGATGTAGACAGTTATGGACTTAGATGTCATCTTATTATGCACAAAAATGGAAACAAGTGTGGCTATAGAGTCAAGTAACAGGTAAGAGTCAAGTGCTATATTTATGAAGCCTCTTAGCTCACCGATGTGTGATCGGGGCACAGATCTGTTCCCCACATCTTAATTTGCTCAGATGTGGAAGGCTCTTAGGTTATATTCTGTCTTATCCATTTTAAATTTCTTTTTAAGAGCAAGAGAATTACAATGAGATTGGAATTTTATTAAAGTGCTTTATATTTTCATAAATAGTTAATTAATAATGCAGCACCAGTAGATGGTGCTCAAGAATATATAGCATAACTGATGGGTAGGGGTGGTTAAATGCTTCTATTTAAAAATTGTAAAAAAAAACAGAGAAAGTATTGGTTTTCCTTTGAAAAGCTGATTTTTAATGAGAAAATAATGTCCTCTTCCAAATTTCAAACAAACCTTTGTTTGACTGACAATTTTTAAGTTGAAAACGTCAACTATTTTTTGCTTGCTTCAGTATTTTCATTCTTTATATAGCTTTGTCCGTAAAGATTTTTACAAAAACTTTGAAATTCTGCTAGTTTAAATATTTTGATATTATGATTCACTCCCAGTTACTGGGCTAGAAACAGTTAAATTCATGAAATACTGACAATAGGAGCATGGACCAAAGGGGTCTGAAGTACATCTGAGGCTTGTGCAGCATCCATACCTCAGACAGTGACCCCTGAACACTTCCAAGGAAAGTGCAGAAAACCCAGCACAGGGATATTTTTGAGGATTTGGCTTCATAAAGTCTATAATAGACCAGTCTACTGCTAGTCTACAGTAATTACAGATATATTTAAGTCTCCAAATAAATTTCAGTTTACCTGCAATACTCTTAACTAGTTTAACTCAATGCATTCTTCTTATTCACATAAACATCCAGTTCTTTTAAGTCTAATATTATTTATTTATTTATTTATTTTTATCTCAGTGTTTTCAAAGAACAAGCTCTACAGCAAAAACAAACTATGGGAAAACTGATGTGCATCACTTCTGTTAAATTTGCTGTCTTGAAGTTTAATTGCATGTAACCATGTTAAGGAAGGCAGAAATGAAATTCTGGTTTACTTCTAGTAATTATTTCATGTGTTTTTCTCATGCTTCTTTTAATTTTCCTCTAAAACAATTACAGTTATTCTGACCTATTTCCACAAAACAGTGTTGTTGTTGTTGATGTTTTTTAAGAACTTCCATCACTTTTGTCACTTTTCTCTAACTCCCTCTAGTTTTCTGATACCCTTCTGAGATGTAGAAGCCAGTACTGCAAATGGTAGTTCAGATCAGACAGCAGCACTGATTTATATAACATCGTTTTTCGTGGTCATGCTGTGTCTTATTCTTGATTCATTTTAATTTCTTGCTTCTTTCTTCTGATAATCTGCTACAATGAACAGAGATCTTCAGTTAGCTGTCTGTGTCTCTTCTTTTTATCACTCTTGTGAAACAGTTTGCCAAGGCCTTTAGAAAGTTTAAATAAATGATTTCTATTGGTTTTCCTTTGACCTCTACAGTATTTTACTGATGTGTTGAAAACATCCTAACAGATGAATAAGACAACATCTTCCTTTGCAAAGACCTATCATCTCATCATCTTCCAAGTCTTATTTTCTTATTTTTAATTTGCCAGTTACAGATGTAAGATTTATGAATCTTTGATTCCCTGAATCATCCTAAAGCCTTTTCATAATATATATGAAACATTTGCCACTTTCTAGCCTTTCAGTACAGGAGTTGTTTTTTAATTAGGGTTTTCATAGCTCTTATTCAGAATTTTCGGTCCTGGTAGATTCCTGCTTTTTAAATGATTGATTTGTTCCAGTACCTCTTCATCTGATAGTACCTCATTTTTATTACCAAAAAGTAAGTATCTCCCTAGCATCCTCTATTGAGAAGACTGATGCAAATAAATCTACTATCTTCCTAGCAACATCCTTCTCTTCCTTAACTGCTGTCTTTATTCTCTGAAATTCCCAGCAGGCCTAGTGACTCTTACAAACTTCTTGCTTTTGATATACTTAAGGGGTTTCTTTTAATTTTTTATTTTTATTTTTATTTTTACATTTTCAGCACTTACCTTTTCTGTCCAGTTTTCCTTCTGACTTCTTCACTGTCGTAACTTATGATCATTTTCCTCATTTCATGAAATCTGCCTTTGTAGATTTTTGCAGTTTGCCACTTAGCTCAAGTAGTATTTGAATTCCTTTCATTTCACTGCACTGGTTTGTAACTTATTTTCCTTGTTTTTCTCCTCTCCTTTCTCTCTCCCACATGTGCATTTATCAGTGGAAATATTATTGGGTTTGAGAGCAATATGAATGCCCCATCTAAGGACCCAACTGCCTTTAGTTTTATGACTTGGGTGTTTTTTTTTCTCAACTAAAATACATTTTATTGATTACCTCTGTCCAAATGTTTGTGTCATTATATTTGATTTTATATCTTATTTCTTCCTAGATAAATTTAACCTTCTTGTTTTATGATCACTTTACATATCAGTTTAGATATTGTTAATCCTTGACTTCTTTCTACTTATTATGATTGAAGTCCAAAGGCATGTCTAAACTGTGCTTTAATATGGAGCTGTAGTTTATCAGCTGAGTTATCAGCTGAGCTAGCTGATTTAAGGATATCATGTCTTCCAAGGTAACAGTCGTTTCTTGGAATACTCTCTTCCCAAGTATGTGCTGTTTCAAAAACTACCCTTTATTCTGAGAAATTATATCTTTTAAGGTTTGGCATTTAGAGATTACATTTGTTTCTAATTGGGTAGTCTAAGATCTAGGATTATCCTATTTTAATACATTTTCTTGCCTTTTTAATTTTCAAAACTGCACGCGATATCCCAGTCATGATCTGCATCCTTTGGTGCATGCCTTCTTGTAGCCAAGGGTTCCTTTAGTACTAACCTTTCTGATGTACAGCCCTCTTCACTTAGAGTTTTTTTCCCACTGTAATTTATAGAATTAGAGAGCAAAATTCCTTATGGGACTGGTTTAATCTGTCTTTCTAGGACAGTTTACAACAAAGAACTGTTACTTTTTTTTTTTTTTAATTAAATTATCTTCCAGTAGCTTTTTCCATTTCTATTATGACTATAACATAAAGCCTTTCCTCTATTGGAAAGCCTTCTATTTCACTGATTTTGCTTTTAAGTTGTAATTGCACATAAATATTTACAGCTCTTAATTTTGACCAGATGTCATTCTATGGCATCTTTCCTGAATTTGTGCTTCCTCAGTTGCATATTTCATGGATAGCTGGGAGTATCTGTTTTACCAGTAACACTGGTAGATGAGTTGATGTTCTTTGGCTAGGTGATTAGAGTATTTTTTCTTGTCTTTCAGTCTATGAAGTCTATGTTTTCAGTGCTTTATGTCTTTCATATATAATGGTTGTCATTTTAAAACAAACTTGTAACTTGTCCATGTTTGCATGTACACTTGTGGTGAGATTCTAGTGAGTTGTTGTGTTATATGACTGTAAAACTAGGAGAAACTCATTTCACTCTCTACATGTAGACTATATCATAAGCTTTGCCAAATTAATTGGAGAATATTTATGCAAAGAACAAAATAAAAACAAGGCCACTATTTTCATGTTAATTATCTAAATGCACTGAAATCCTCTTTATACTAGGAGGAGGACAAATATTTTACAAATGCCCTTTCATCTCTGATGTTATTAATCTACTCTAGGATATTGCCTAGTCATTAATCAAATTGAACTGTGATAAATACAAAAACCCTGCGTTTTGGCTCACACCACTAAAAAGTAAGAAATTCAGAGTTAATGCTGAATCCATCTTTAATGTCCTTCATTTTACTTACTTATTTTGGAGAAGTGTGATTTTATGTACTTTGTGGGTCATTGAGATCAGTAATCACAATGGACAGAGTTAAAAGATGGTGTCTTGTGTTGCATTTTTTCTTGCATTTGTGTAAATGAGGGACTGATAATCCTGTCTAGAGCTTAGCTTTCTGTTGTTAGTGTAGGTTCACTGTGTAAAACACAAAATATGCTGTTTGTTCCCTACCAAGTTCAGCTGTGATCTCTTCATCTTAAAATGTTAGTCAAAATAACATTACGAAATTTCTTTTAACAAAGAGCTCAAGTGGTTAGTGGAAGACTTGTGTCCAACTTCCTTTTTGAAGAGTTTGAATCATGTAGTTTTTAATTCTCATAATTTTTAAGCCAGCAGAAAAGGATAGTAGCATTTGGTTAGGGTGTCTTCAATTTTTATTTTTCCTCTCATGCCTGTTTCGGGAAGACTCAGTCCCCACTGTCTATTCAGCATGAAATACAGAAATAATGTTCTAAAGTAGGACCATAATCTAGGTGTCTTATTGTGCCTAAATGTTGTTCCATGCCCTTGGTTCCAGTGAGTGGAAGCCAAGTCTTCTGGCACTGTTACTGCCATTACTGCAATTTACAAAGCATGGCCTAACCATTTCCTAAAAGAAAGTCTTCAGGACCTGGTCTTGAGGAGTGGATTCTTAACTGTGTATCCAGAGCATCAGCAAGTGATAGCTTGAAATGTATGGGGTAGACAAACTGATTTTTGGGAGGTTTTCAGTCTGATCCTTTGCATCAATATCCATTGTTTTCTGAGGCTTTAGGTTGTTCCTCACTCAGCATGGTGACTATACTGGACTTTCTAAGGCAGATTACTCTTCCCAAGAATCTTACTGTAAGGAAAACCTGTGATGTATAAGGAATGTTTGTTCATTATTTCTCATGGCTATATTAAGAAGGGAACAAAAGGAGTCACCCAGGCGGCGGTATGAACCTTGAGACATCCTGCCTGTTGATGTCTCAGACATAAGATTGAGAGAACCTTGTGTAAATAATACAATTGCCAAACCAATAACCCACTGCCCTATCTTAAGACAAACTAACATGACCAATAAAGGAGGAGAAAACACCACATACCAAGCAGAGGAAGACTACTGCCTTCATCTGTGCGACCACCAGAGGAACCAGAGACGACCCCCTAGCAACAATCGACGCAGCCGCAGTACTAGAAAGGGGCCACGTAACCCCGGAAGATCTTGATGATAAAAGGGGACTGCGAAAAAGGGGGGGCGCGAGCCGTTTGGAGGAGCATGGACTCCCCGACCACCCAGCGCTGTTTTGCTTGCTGATCGCTTACTCAATAAACTAATTCTTTCTGGCTAAAAGAGTAATTTATAACAAATTTGGTGCCGTGACTCGGATAGAGGTAATTTGATCGGGAAACCTATCGAAGGGGGCGCCCCGCCAATTTCGGCGGCCTTCACCGGGACTATTCCCGTTCAAGCCCTCTACCGACTTACTGTATCTTATTGTAAGGGAAACCTTTATCCTATCTCAGGTTTCTGAACTCCATGCTACAGAATGGGAATTAGAATCTGACCATAGTACTCTTCTACATGTTTCTTTGATACAAATGCATCCACTAAAAAAAAATAAGTATGTTGTGTGTCTAAGGACGGTATTTTTCTTATATCCAGTGTTTTAATGGAAAGACCATTCTTTTGTCTATGACTAGGCAGGAAACTTCATCCTGAGGTGAAAAAAAGGACAGGTAGTGAGCCTATGATACTACAGTGTTGTAGCTTAACCTACAACAGGCAGTGAAGCACCACACAGTGGATCACTCACACACACACCACCCTCAGTGGGAAAGGGGGAGAGAATCCAAAAAAAAAAAAAAAGCAAAAGCTCATGAGTAGAAATAAAGACAGTTTAATAGGACAGAAAATGAATGCTTAATAATAATAATAATAAAATAATATGCAAAGCAAGTGATGCACGATGCAACTGCTCACCACCCACTCAGTGATGCCCAGCCTGCTTCCGAGCAGTGGTACTCCCCCCACTCTGGCCAGCCACCCCATATAATGATTCAGCATGACATCACATGGTATGGAATATCCCTTTGACCAGTTTGGGTCAGCTGTCCTGGTTCTGTCCGCCCCAGCCTCTTGTGCACCCCCAGCCACCTCGCTGGCAGGGCAGTATGAGAAATGGAAAAGTCATTGATTTAGTGTAAGCACTGCTCTGCAGCAACTAAAATATCAGTGTCAAATCCAAAAGTTTTTGAGAGTTTTAGGAGAGAATCTTGCCCTAGTTTTAATCCTCCTTAAGTATTTACTTGCAGTTACTACTGAGGCAGAAAGGCCTGAGTTTTTTTTCTAGTATGATTGTTTTCATCTTCACTCTTTTTGAGTATTTTAATAATAAAAAACTGACGAAGATTTTTAGAGCTCATGGAACCAGATGGAAGCTGGAGCGTTTGGGACATCAAAATGTCATAACATCAGTATTCCAGCTTGAAAAGATTGGCTGAGTGCCTATAATTTCCTAAAGTGAGTGGATATATTTCAAAATTTAAAGATTTAGTCAAGGCTCAGATCAAGTTGATAACAAAGAAGGAAATCCTCAAGGTCTTTCTTCTCAACCTGAAATTTTTGTTCTTGTAATAATGAAATTTGAACACAACATATACTTAACATTAGCTGCATTTCCCTAATGTTTTAAAAGAGGAAGGACCTATGTATTTTTCTATAAGTGTCTGTGAACTAAAATTTGAATGAACATGACAAGGTTTGTCTTCAGGTTAAGGAATGCTTTGGAATTGGGAACAAATGCATAGAGGTAAGAGTAACATACTTTATGACTTTGAAAGAAGACACTTTTGTATTTGACAGAAATAATTCTTTTGACCAATTCACTTCTTTGGCTGTTTAGTGGACATGCAGAGTAAACTGTTTATTTGAAACAATTTGTTCATACATTAATGTGTAGGTTATATACACTTTTGGCATCTTTTACAATTATAATAATACCTGAAAAAGAGAAAGCTTCACACACTAATAGTGGCAGGCATGAATGTCAAATACTGCTTACTGAAATGGATAGACTTCTTAAATGACCATGAGTAACTGGTTCACAGTCCACAACTCTACAAGGAGGTGCTGTGAAGTTCAACTACTCATTAAAAACAGATGTAAATGTATCATTCAAAGTTTAAGAAATACAGCTTTTATTGGAATGTATTGAAATATATGTTTCAGGTATTAGTCTTCTGAAATACTCTTGCTATGAGATTGTTAAGAAATAGCTGAGTTTACTTAATATTCTTATTTGTAAAACCTGAGTCAGAGAGGTGTATCCTGGCATCAATTCAGCTTGTATCAATGGTAAAATGTATGTGAGAATAGAATCATGCTCTTGGTATATACTGTGTTCTTTAACTAAAGACTGAAAGGTGAGGAATACTTTTATGTTAGCAAAGGGCAGAATATGCTGTGAAAATGTGGTGTATGACAGTAAAGAGCCACGGGTGGCAGTTATAATTCTACGAGACACATCGTGACTCTACTATCCAAAATATGAGAGCATGCATGGAAGACAGTTCCCAAACTGTAAGGTACAAAAGTGAATATTAGCAGGGTTTTTGTTTGATTGTTTTTGTTTTTAAGATGGAAAACTATGCTTGGGTGAGTGTGAAGACTGAAATGACAGAAGCATATAGCTTGTTTAGTTATCTATCACTGGATCAAAAATGGACAATAAAGAAAAGTGATTAAACCACAGCATGTTATTTAGCATTTATACTGAATGTATCATATCTACTGCTAAGAGCCACGGGGGTTTCTCTTTTATAAATTCTGTAAATATTCCTGGTCTTCTGCCAACAATGTCTTGTCTGCACCAAAATCTTCCCCTTCCTTCCTTCCTTCCTTCCTTCCTTCCTTCCTTCCTTCCTTCCTTCCTTCCTTCCTTCCTTCCTTCCTTCCTTCCTTCCTTCCTTCCTTCCTTCCTTCCTTCTTCCTTCCTTCCTTCCTTCCTTCCTTCCTTCCTTCCTTCCTTCCTTCCTCCTTCCTTCTTCACTCTTTCTTTCTGATACGTATACTCGAATCTGTTATTTCACAGTGGTTAATCAGTGAATCCAAGATCTCCTATTGAAGTGATACATCTAAAAATTGTTGGTGAATGATTTATTGGTTTTGCCAAAACTGTTCTCTATGAACATTGCTGACTGTTATCACAGTAAATTTAAGTACTGTCATTGAAGCCAGGAGATCTATGCTATGCTGATTTAATCAGTATGGAATTTAGCGCTAAGAGTCAAAAATGAAAAAGTCAAGTGCTTGCAACAAATCTCAGTTGGGTGGCTCGGAATGTATTCCTTCGGACTGGAGTAACAGCACATTGCATTTATTTCAGAGGTTATCACTGCTATGCAGAGTAATTCAGCTTCAAAATTTACTCTGTCTTGGTCTCTGTGATGTGATAACTAATCAGGGTACAAATTAATGTTAAGATTCCACATGAAAATTTGTTTCCAACATGTAGATATCAGAATGATTATCTGATCTCCTATAAATTTAATTTAATCCCTAATATTCCAGTTGTACCTGTATCATAAATTAGCTTTTGGTGGAGACTGCACCTTATTTATTGGTTTAACTGCCTGCATAAACACATAGGATTTCCTATTATACATGTGTCTATGGGGATAATATAAGATGTTGAATCTGCCTGAAAGTTTTTTGGCAATTGCAAATGCATATTTTAACCAGTTGTGAACACATGGATGTTTGTGCTCATTAAAGCAAACATTCATGTATGTCTGAATGCAGATAATACCTGTATGTGATGTATAAATACATGTAGGCAAGGAAAAGCATTAGCTGAATGTTTACGTTCTGTATCAGAAAGAGTGTTATAGCCATATGTATCTCATGAGATCTCATGAGATCAGAACCTATACTGTGATATCAAAAGGATGACGTCTGTATCTCTATTTAACTCCTCCATGAAAATTTTGATATTTTTAATGCCTTGTTGCGTAAACTTTATTTCTTTGTCTATTAGTATTATATCTTGCCTGTGCTTTACTTTTTGTGTATTATACAAGGCTTTTAAAATAAGTAGGTCACCATGCAAAAAGGAAATCATCAAATGTAAATAATTTCAAACACCTTCATTGTACTGTGAGTTTAAAAGTGACAGACTTGAAAAAAAATCAGTATTCTTTTTTCAGTTAAATGCTTAGATATGATCATATTTCTATTTTATATTTTTTTAAACATGTAAAAGAGAAACTGAGAAATATTTCACGATGACTACTAAAATATGATATTCAAATAGACTGACAAGAAGCTGTTCTAATCTCATCTTTTTTTTTTTTTTTTTTTTTATATGCCTCCACTGGCTTCTTCTCTCAGTATATCTAATACAATTCTTTCATCCCATTTACAGAGCCTTTGTCTAATCTTTTTTCTTATATAGTTCTTGCACTCATTTTTCTCTCTCAACCACCTATTTCCATTGTTCAGTATTTCTTCTCATCTGTTTTGCTTCTCTTGCTCCTGTGTTATTGGCTTCTTGTAAGCACCTATAAAATCAGAATATTCTTCATATTCTGATTTTCCAGTCAATTGTTATTTGAATTCTACACCCACAGTATTTCTCCAGCTATGTGGAAATAGAGATAAGATAGGAAGGATATCATGTATTTAGATAGTAACTTTCTTAATTTACCTGGAAACATCTGACAATGCAGAACAAACTTCTTCTGTTGACTGTTTCTACAAGATGGAGGTGTTTTCTCAGTTCTTTTCTCCCCTCCATTCTTCAGAAAACCAGCCCATCAGTGGGATGTAGCGTGGAAATAATCCATACAGTTTGGACAGATGGCTAAAATATAGACAGATGGAATATGTCTTAAACATAGATGTCTATATCTGAGCTGCTTAGTCTCTTGCTATAGTCAACAAATAGAAACAGGTGTGTCTGTAATATTTTTCATTTAATATTGCTGTAGATCTCTTCAGTAAGTTAGATGATTCACATGCTTGTAGCTGCCTTTTTCTCTGTTCAGATGTAAATGTCTGAAGTTAGATGAGATTAACTTTATTTCTGCTGTCTCCTATAATGGATAGTAGGCTAGTAGAGGCAATTTTCTGGTTGACTCCTCAATTTCTTTGGGGCTCCCCTTTCCTAGGTCTGTTTTTGTCTCTAATTTGAATGGAAGTTACACCTTTGAAAAAGTTCCTAGGACAGATACCTGCGATTTTTAAAAAGACATGTGTAAACTGTACCTTTGGACCTGTCCACGAAGCTCCCTGACCCTGGACGGAATTGGGTCCCATTACTACTTCACACTGTTGCAGTGTTTGTGGCCCCGTTTTTCCGGCAAGGCAATGGCATGCGGCTGAAATCCACTATTCAGTCCCTGTAAGTAGCTGATGTCAGCTGCAGGCTTGGCACGGTATAGGCAAGTCCAGCCTGTGCTCTGGGAATTTGTGTGTCTGAATGCAGTCTACCACTGCAGCCCCTCCCATAAATTATCAAAAATCCAATGTGTGGACTACTGACAATGCATCATCTGCTTGAAAAAAGGGGTTGTTATTATTTAAGACCAGGCTTCATAAACATTCTTAGATTCAGGAGGTATTTGGCATAACTAAAGTCAGGAGATCATATACTGGCTCATATAAAGCCTTCTGGTATCTACCCTCCCAACTCTTGCTATAGAAGGACCTGCAGGAGTCAATGTTCCCCCCCGCCCCCCCCCCCCCCCCCCCCCCTTCAGATAATATCTTGAGAATATACTGGGTTCTCTCTGCTTGTTTTCACTAATGCAGTTCTCTTCTGCCTTACACTCCTTTCCTGAGTTACTGTCTTCCAACATGCCTTGACAAGCTTCTTTTAAGCTGTGAACCCTTTGGGGCCAGGGACATGTCTTGTTAAAACTGGAGAAATACTGTAGAAGTGATTTTTACCATGCTAGAATAAAATTTAAATATTTAATGAGATACAATAAAACTCTGCACTCAGATACATGGCCAGAGTTGCAAAGGTCCAGTTGAGAGTCGAACACACTGATACTTGCAGAATAAGCTGCAAAGGTCTATGCAGATAACCACACATTTTATTATCTCTAATAATCTTCACACTATAAATGTAACTGATAGAAGGTAGAAACTTTGCCATAAATTCATTTTTAGGTAGTTTCAAAGGTTTGGTTTGTGATGCAGTGATGGATACCAGTCTAAATAGTTTATTGACTAATTAACTCTTTATACTTTATCATACTGAATTTGCACATTTTCCTTCAATATCATCTTTATTATGCAAAACTTTTGAGCAATTATCTTTAATACAGCAACTGCTATTAGGCACTTAGAAATACGAACGTGGATGACGAGTCTTGTGAGGTACCAACTGGCATTAATTATAGCACTGAATTTTTGCACTAAAGTCCTACCTCTGTGGCTTTTTCTTATAAAAACATATTTTTTATATGTTCATATAGATTTTTCTTCCTGATGTATTTTTGGACACAGGGTCTTAATTAGAAAACTTCATAATTCTATTTGGTGCAAAGAAAGGTAAATAAATAGAATTTTAGTAAGTAACAAATCCCAGCCTTTTTACAGGCTCAAAATGAAAATCATATTAAAGCTCAATTATGAATCATATGCATTTATTTACAATAAAACTGCTAGTACTACTATTGTTAAACCATTTAATAAACCAGAACAGGAATAATGCATTTGTGCATTTTGTCACTTTTACTGGGGCACAGCATGCTCCAGTACACTTCAATTCATTTTTTTATGAAGTATTATTTTTGCCAGACTACATTTTAATATATTTTTGTCATATTAGAGAAAAGCATTTTCCCCTTTTTTATCTTGACTTATTATTTGATAAGTAAAACAGTTGCTCACTTGCTTTTTATTCTGTCTGGATGGCAGTAAGGTAAGCATAAACAAGAGCAAGATCTAAGATTTTGGAATAAAGAGGTGGCTGTGGAACATACTCAATTTCTGTATGCTCACAGGTTAATCAGATGAATGAATGAGTGAAGAGGGAAATGAACATGACTGTTTGGAATGGGAAGGATAAAGGAGCAGCTCAAAAATATTTCACATAAGTAGCAGTATCATATATATATATGTGTGTGTTTATTATATATATATATAAAAATATATATATATTCCAAAATATTTTTTTAAGTTTAAAAATGAGCATTGCACATTAAGCCCATGCTATAAAATCATCAAGCATTGTACTTCAGTGGTTGATTTAACAGTTGCTGGCTGATTGAGACAGAACAGTGGAGAAGGAAACCGAGCACCATTGGATTCACAGAATTCCTGTCCTGATACACACTTTTTTACATTTGTCTTGGATCAGTGAATTCCTGAGAGACACAGTCCTGTCATGGGTGTGTAGCTAAGCTGCAGGACATGTTGCAGGGAAAGAACCAGGAAAGTGGGAAAAGAACTTTAGGCACATGGGAAAGGACATTTTTTGTTTGCTTGTTTGTATGTTTTTCCCCTAAGGAAAATTGGCTGTCCAATACTGTTTTCTCAGTGGTTATTTGTGTGAATGTCTGTGGACAAATCTTGCCTTGATTTGCAGCATTACCTGAAGGAAAATATTGTGTTATGATATATTTTGATCTATTCACTGTAAGCTTAGGGACATATGCTGTTGCTACAAATTAATTCAATGGACTGCTAGAAACCTTTCACTTGATGATACTGGCTTTCTTCTGGCCTTCATTGTGCCTGCTGACTCAGCAATCAGAGCTCACTTCAGAGCTGAAGTCAAAAGAGTGTGATGCTTTGAATAGCTGCTGTGAAGAAACACAGGGCCTTGAGGTGCTGGATGCTCAGTCCAGATAGTTCTTTGTCAGTTTAGACGTGTTCTTTGGCCATGAGCTCTATGAGCATAGACAACAAAGATATTTTGTCTTGTATAGTATTACAAACCCTATGAGAAATAAAATGTACATGATATTGTCTCCTAAAGTTGCACTGTGGAGAAATGCCTTTGCTCCCATCTTTTGCTTCCTCCATATCTATAAGACACATGCACACACACATTGTTCACGTGAATCGAAAGAGGACTTTCATCATCCTTCTTATCTCTGCAAATCTCTGTGGCTGCTTGTAGATTGTGCTGCTTCTGAATCTTGGTTCAGATGAGATAATGATGGCAACCACAGCATATACTGGTGTGTCTTAGTCAGAAAAGATTGGAGACTGGAGGCTGGTCTGGTTTGTTCAGGAGTTCAGGTGGGCTGAGTCCACAGTCTGTAGATATGAGCACATTTTTGTTTTCAAACATGACTACCAACAAGCCTTCAGAAAGCAGCAGTAAAGAGCAGGGAAACCCAGATTTCGGTTGCCAAATTGTTCTAAAGATGTTTGTACAAAATTAAGAAGTGCCTCCTATGCAGTGATACATGATAGACCAGCTGAATAAATCTCAGAACAGTTTTTCACGGGTACACTTTAAGAGCTTGTGGGATAGATGTGATGTCTGAAGACTCATTGTTTGGTATGCTCTGTGGATGTGCCTGGGATTTGCTGGTGTGAGTATGAAGGCCTGAAAAGAATGAGCACACCTTATAGGACTAATTTTTAGAAATATCTTAAAGTAAGCTATAGACATAGTCAGAGGCTACCTGGGTAATGTACTATTCTAAGTAAAAAAAAAAAAATATATATATATATATAAATAAATAATAATAAAAAACCTCTAATAAATCTCTAATAAATTTTAGGAATAATACAGATTGGGCAAGCCTGCTTGAGTAAAAGCTGTATCAACAGTCTTTCCCTGAGTGAATTGCCATTCATTTTGTGTGAAGAGCTCTTTTTCCTTTTTATTTTTTTTTTATTTTTTATTTTTAATTAATATTACCTGGCAGTCCTGTACTGCTGCCTACAAAACTGGCATTTTGTGATCTGTTGATTTTTTGTGTTACATCATATCTTTCATAGGAATGAGGCATGAGGAGTGGAAGCAGTTCCCTAAAGTTGGATTTTCATGAGTGAGGGAACCTATAGACACTTGGATGAAGCAAATTTGCATTGCTTTCATTTTCCATATTATTTTTAAATACTAGCTGCTTATTTTTAAATATGACTTTTTTTTTCTTTTATGTATTTTAACTCATAGTAATGTATTTATGATACTGCATTGAATAATAATATATTTTCAACTATAGATTGTGTTTCTAAAGATATCACTATTACTATCTTCATTTCACAGACACAAATAAATGCTAAATTACTTTGTACAGGTAACTAAGGAGGAATCAATATAATAAAAATGAGAACAGAACTTTTTTTTTCTCTATCCTTCAACTACAGCACATGGAACCCTTAGTGCCAAACTATGACACAGGGTGCAAAAAAACCTAGGATGTGTTCACAGAAGACGTTTTGGAAAATGAAAGTCTTCTGTAATAGAAAGGAAATGAATGCCTTGACCTCCATGCACATTTATACACAAGTTTAATTTTATTCATAGGAGTAATTTCTCAGAACTCAATGGGATTATTCATTTGCTGCATAAAGTGAAACAGAGATTGAACTGCCTTCAGAATGAGAACTTATTGTGTACAACATTAACACTATCAGAGTTTTTTTTTTCTTTCTACTCTTGACATTTAACTGTATTGTTTTGTTTGTTTGTTTGTTTATTATTGGCTGTCCTTTATAAAGAACTGTTACGAGATATGAGGACAGCTAGTCCTTTTCTTCTGTATTTGGTGAATGCAATTTGGTCTTAAACAGATGAAAACAGACAAAGTGGAAAATAATATGCACTATTAAAATCCAGGAAAATTGGAAAGGTACAGTTTACAGTTAATTCAAACAAGACATCAAAGCCTTTACTGGGTTCCACACAAAAGATAAGTTTTAGTTTAAGTACATCAATACCCAGTCTTTTTACGGAGGTATTGTTCATGTCTTTTTGCTAATTTTTACTATGTTAATATATTTGTAAAGCCATTTTTCAAAGTAAAAATTGATATAGCCAAATTTACCTTTGAAAAGATTATATGTAAGTGGTTTAAAATGGGCAGTTGTAAGGGAATACCATCTGGTATGTGGCTATTAAAAAAGCCCATAAAATTATCAAATGACAACATTCATACGCAATTAAATTAACATTAAAAAAAAAAAACACACACCTAAATTAACAAGTCAGTTCAAACTGTTGATTATGATTAACTGTGTAAATAAGTTTGCCATAATGTTGAATCTCTGTTATGACCTGTAGTGAATGTGAAAGAGGTTTTTATAGGGAACACACTATAGCAATATTTGAGGTTATTAATAGTACTTGAGGGAATAAGAACTGATGGAACTCACTCAACACTTTGTCTACTAGGTTACCCTATTAATGAAGTATCAATAATAATGAAGATTTACAAAATTGATTTTTGAGGATGTTGGCTGGGATTTGTATAAACTTACTTTTTATTAGTGACTTTATAACCACAGTGAAAGTTAGGACAGATGTGAAATTACTGTGCATTAATTGATTAAATTTATTGGCTTTTTTTTTTTTTTTTTGGCATTTTGTATTATTTTTACAATATTTGATCAAGTTGCCTTGGTCACTGAAATCCCTTTGTTTTATAACTGCAGTGAATTATGATCAGTCCCTGTAGTATTATACTGATTAACTTAATAGCAAGCTATGTGCAAAATAAGCAAAAATAAATAAATAACTAAACAAAGTGCACAATCCATCCCTGTCAGCATTCCCAAGACACAAGTGAAGGACAGTATTGCAATTTCTGAGTGTCAGCACTTCTAGTTTTGACAAGGTGCAAACTTTGGTTTGACAGAGATAGTCTTCAAAGAGATAAAACAGTTAGCAAATATCTTTATTTGTTCTGATTTGTGGGAAAGTGAAGGTCAGTTGTTATGAATTGCTTAGGGAGACAGGCTGACAGGAAGATGGAGAATACTCTAGGAACCAAAAGATGGAGGTCTTCATCCATTCTGAGAATAGCACATTCTTGCATAGAGGCTAAAGGTGTGTGTAGTGAATTAGAGGTCTACTATGGCAACGTTAGGTAAACTATTAAAAAATTTATTTTTTTTTGCATGCCACCTTAATCCAACTGTTGCAGCAAAAACAGGTTCAATGGTTCAGCTTTTGGGAATGTCCTGCATTCAGTCAGCGTGATGTTGTGTACATAAAACCCTCATAAATGGTTACTAATAGTTCCCAGGCAACTTTTAATAGACAAGCAGATATTTAATGTGTTGAAAGAATAAAACAAACAAACAAATAAACAAAAAACAACATGATAATGGCACAAATAAATAATGTTACGAATTAGGTGAACAAAGATGGCAATCACCCTGGCTGACACCAGGCAAAGTTGGGTGTCTAGCATCACTTATGTTCATTCTGTCATCCTAACTGTCTTAGATTTCTGTCCTAGTGGGGGATGCAGCACATTTTCTGTCCATGTGCCACTGAACACAGCGGCAGCCCAGGCATCTAGCTTGGATCTGATGCCAATGTTTTAGATGGCTGAAAGGAGGTGAGATAGACCATGCTTAATATTTGTCAGTTCTCCTCATACAGGACTATCCATTTCATTTCTGTATATATCTGCATATGAAGTCTCAAAATAACCTAAAGACTTCAGCTCGCATATGTATGTATGTGTTTATGAACACAAATGTAAGCATGTTTGCCATTTTTTTTAAGGATATGATTCAGTCTTTAAAATGTAACTATTATACATGGTATATGTCATCTGGATATATGGGAACTTGAAAAGTAAGGCATCACCTCAATCCTTTTCCATACAATTTCAGAATTCTGCCAGCAAGTGGTTTGTCATTTCCCCAAATAGCAACCTTCTCTGTGTTGGATCGATGGTTAACTGCTACTCACTGCCGAAATAAAAATATGAAGCCTATCCCCAAAATTGTGCCAAGCATTGAGCTCTACATACAAATAGTTCTCTAGATCACTATTTAGCTTAGACCATGTTAAATACTATGTTTTCATGACAGCTCAACTCACAGGTAATAAAAATATACAGCTGTAAATTAAATACAAAGGTAAAATACATGCATAAAAATATTTACAGAGCACATAAAATACAATTTTTTTCTTGCTCATATTTTAACTGGGATAGGATGCACTGCTAAGGAGTTGAACGCTATTCTTAGTGTCCTGAACGCTGCATTGTGATTATGATAACAGAGGTGTGAAGCTTCCTACTTACCACCTAGCTGACATTGTTTACACAATTAAGATGAGCAATATGTTAACCAAGACGGCATAGCCCATCCTTTGTAATTCAGTCTCATAAATCAAGGAAGGAATAGTGTTATAGTATAGATGCCTTCTTTGCGGAAAAAAAAAAAAAAAAAAAAAAGGTGGAGGGGAGAGAAAAAGACACCAAGTAAGAAAGGAAGCAACCAAAACAAAATAAACCAAAAAAAAACCACACAAGGTGCTTTGATCCATAATTTATTTTAGATATTTATATAGCAATTTTGGTTTGTTTTAATTAGATTCTGCATTATCTTCAGGGCTTGAAGTTAAAAAAATGGCTCCAAACTCAGCTGCCTAAGAGGAGGGCATGGGGTCTATAAGTGCTGAAGTCATTGGTAGCTGCAGGCCATGAATTTCTCACTCATAGAAACAAGAGCTTGTTCCTGTAAGAGGCAGAGCTTCTGGGTCTTAGTTCCTGTCGACTTCTAAGCTCAGCAGGAACTTTCAGAGGCAATGTATTTCTCACCTCTGTAAGATTAATCATTCTTCCTTCAAGTGGAAGAAGGATGAAAAATCCTGAACTGCATCCTGTTCCCGGTAAAGAGAAAAAACAGTATAATAAAGCACCTGTAACAGTAATATAAGCAACTGTAAGTAACATGTTTCTATACTTTCAAGTTTCATTGATTTGACAGTGAATTCACAAACTATTCTAATTTTTGAAATGTGTGACTTCTGGAAAAAAATTCAATTAATCCTTTCCACCTCATCTCTCCATGGAGGCTCCAATCTGTGTCTGTGGCTTTTGAGCTCTGACTTTAGCTGAGGCTTTGTCAGCCCCTCTCAGCAACATCTTCCCTGCTTAGGAGGTCACTCTTGGTCTCCTCCACTTTCTTGGACATGGGCTTGGTGTTTGAGGAACTCATCTGATACTTGTCCAGTCTTTGCTGCCCAGTGCCAGACAATATAAAGCAAATAAAAATTATAGTATATTTTTCTGTCTGTGTAGTATTTTAGATTTGCTGAAAGATTAGGTGATTTTCTATATTATATTACTAGTAACCAGCTTTTGACAGTTATGTTTTCATGTTGTATGAACAATATTTCAGTAGGCTGGAAGGTTCCTTAATAAAAGCTATGCATCAGTTATAAGATGCCAGGACCAATAGGTTTAAGTCCTTGCGGTCATTTCAGACTTTTAGGCTTTTTAAATCGAATACATTGAATACATTTTGATTTATTTTGTGTGAACTGTTAGCATAAATCTTTAAGAAACAAAGACATGGGGCTTTGAGCAACCTGGTCTGGTGGAAGGTGTCCCTGCCCATGGCAGGGGGGTTGGAATTAGAAGATCTTTAATGTGCCTTCCAACCCAAACCATTGTGATTTTGTGATCTTTATGTATGTAGACCTGATACATGCATTGGTAACTTTGATAAAATAAGCAAGTTGGTCTGGTATGTTTTACCAAATTTTGGCACGTCTCATTTATTGCATACAGACCTGCTAACACGTGCTGCCAGTTCAAAGGAGGTGACATATTTACTCACGTTTGAAAGACCTTTGGTTTTTCAATGAACTGCAATGAACTGATTCAGACTGATATCTAGCAAGTTTTACTCATTTACAACTCTTGATGGCTAATCTTTTTTTCATGCTATTTGATTTCTAAATATTCTTTATTCCCCTGATCATAGAGAAGAAAAACAACAATTAATTATTGTCACTAAAAATTGTTGGCTTTGCATAATTTATTGCCTTGTCTTTTTTATATTTTGGATGTAATTTTTATTTCTTTTTATTCCTCTGATATGAGGAATAAGACTGCCATTTTTATTTGCTGAAGTATTTTGATGGAACTTACTATATTTTGTTTTTTAAATGGAAATGGCATATTGCTTGCAAGGAAGATGTGACAAGGGAGATGTCTATTTCCTACACATTCCACGTAGTTCTGCACCTGTGGCTGCTCAGAAGTGGGAGGGTTACAGGCTCCTTTCAAAAAGAACTGGGAGCCCAGTCACCTCTATAACCTGATCCTGAAGCTCAGATTTGCAGCAAGCCCAGCATGTTAGAAATGTCAACAAGCTTCATCTCACATGACTTTCACGTTATGGAATCTAGTGGTTAATCCAAACACCTGAATATTTTACCATCTTTTTGAGACCATTGTTGCAGAGTATCTTCTTCCAAGGTTGCAACCTTGAGATTGACAAATACTCTCCTGGACGCTCATGCATCTTTACAGCAGTAAAGATAGCAGTATAGCTATATAGCAATAATACTTAATTTTCACTTTAAAATTGTGAACATATGCATCATACGGATGGGTGTGCTGATCCTAGTGAAATATAATGGAATATTTCTGAGACTGAGAAAAAGGAATTTATTTTCTATGTTGTATTTTACATTTTGTTTGTTTTTATTTTATTTATTTTTCTATCAATCATCAGTGCTTTTGTGTAAGTGTGGGATTTTATGTCTTTAAGAAAATATGTTGGAGATTCAGCTTCAAGTTACATACACTTTGACGGCCTTGGTCAAAAATAAATGTGATGACTGTGACACAAAGGTATATTGTAATACATAAGTCCTCAAGGGTGGTGTAAAAAGATTTCTATACTTCTTGAACCAGTATAGTAATCCAAAGATGTTCCATAATCACTGAAGAGAGTTTTTTTTTTTTTTTTTTCCCCTTGATAAAGGAAAACAAAAAAAGCCAAGGACTACAGCTTTCAGTATATCTCGGGAATACTAGTTAAGAGTTAAAACTGAACTACTGATAAGTACTTATGGGAAAAGGAAAGAGGCTTCATTATTCCAGAGGAGAAAAAGTAATAATAAAATAGAAACAAGTTTACAGATCTACAGATATGGAAAATGTAATGGTACGTTTTAATTTGGAAAGTATCACTCCCAGTGCCTGTAGCGGTGAATTAAATTATACGTACTAATAGTGTAAATAAATTTATGGACAGCCAATATATTAAAAAAATAACAATTCAGTGGATAAAGCTTAATAACATTTGAATAAATTGTTATCTAAAATATCACTGACTAACATAGACAAAACCCATGAAAAAAAAATCATAAAGCAGAAATTTCACTGAATCCATATGCAGAAGGAATTCTGATCCACAAATTCTCAAAACATTAGGTATAAGAGAAAAAAAAAAAAAACACATGAGAGGAAAAAAAAATGCTTAGTCCTTGAAGAATGCAATCATAGCTTAATACTCTCAGTTCTCACAGTTAAGGTAAGGTCTTTATGAAGAAAAAAATTCTTGGTGATTTTTTTTTTTTTTAAATACACAGTGTGGAATTAAATGGTTATCTACCAGTTTGCAAGACTGTTATATATTTTTAAAAAGTCAGCTAGATGTCTTGTTCTATGCAAAACAGAAAAGACTTTCTAGACTTGTTTATTTTAATCTCTGGTACTGTAGACTAGCGTAAGACTATGGTTAATATCATATCAGTAATAATGCAAAGTGTTGACTAGAGGGATCAGCTAGGTCTATCAGTGCATTTTTACCAGGCAGTTTAACACATAAAACATTTGCCTTCATGTTTCATCCATGGTTTTGATTTGGTTTTGATTAGAAGGTGCATAGTAATTCAGCAGTACAGTTTACCAGCTCTGCCCGTTATGGTCCTTTTCATATACACACAATTTACACTAACTTACTTTGTATCAGAAAATAAAGAGCATATTATTAATTTATAATGAATAACTTAGACTAAATTCCATTAGAAGTATTTATTATTCAGAGATTCTTAAACATTAATATGATAAATATCCATATTTTATCTGTTACAGATGAACAAATTACATTCACGGTTCAGTGTAATCCATTCATTGGTTCACAGATCCTAAAATCCTTCAGGCAGCGTGACAAATCCACATAATTTCCCTGAGTACTAGGTTGTGCATTTGTGTATCTGATTAAGCTGAAAGATGTGTTAAAAATATATATAAAAATCCTCAAGTAGCCAGACAGCTCACTATGGCTACATATCTCAGAAGTCTCTGGAGCACTTTGTTATTCCAAGCAAAGTTGGCAGTAATTTACACTCAATAAATCAGTTCCAGATCCGCCTGTTTCAGATGATATCACAAAGAAAAGATTTTATGTGAAATTCCCTTACCTTTTGTCTAAGTGTATTCCTTTTAAGAGATTTGCCATCACAAATGCAGATGATATGGAGATAAAGAGATTCCCTTGCTCTCCAGAACATGACAATGTAATGGATCAAGAGTTTATACATAAGCTATGCTTTGCTAAAATCCAATAAAATATAATTAATCTTTTTTTTTTTCAAAATTTTTGAAAAAAAATCTGTTTTTCATGGTGTGCAGTGAGTTTAACTGACTAATATCTGATCCTTCTTTTTTTCAAAATTTTTGGAAAAAAAAAAAAAGTTTCCAGATTTGTAGCAATAAAATGGGATATGTCATTCATAACACATTAATAAATCTTCCATTAAGTACAAAGAACATGGTCGATAGAGACAGTTACAATAATTTATGATTTCTGACAAAAGAAAAGTAAAAAGGTCTTATAACAGTCAGGACTGAACTATGAAGATCTAGTCTTATGTATGGTTCAAAGTCTTTTGATGTGTTACAGCTTTATACAGAGTAATAGTTTGTTACAAAGTAGATTAACTTAGCCCAGCAATTTGCTACCATTTTTTTTTTTTTTTAGGCAGATGCAAAGAAAGACAGCTTAGCTTGCCTGTCTGCAAATTGTAAATTAATGGGAAAAAAGGGTTTAGAAGAATAACAACAGAAATTATAAATGGATACAAAGTGTGAAATCAAGGAAATTTAGACTGAAAGAAGAACAATAATTATCTCATGGTGATAGTAATTAGACTTGAAACATTAAAACAACAACAACAAAGATGAAACATTGAAACAAACAAACAAACAAACAAAAAAAGAAAATAATTTATAAGGTACAACCCAGCACTGGAAAGAAAGGGATATTTTAAATAATGTAGCAGTTCTTTTATATTTCTAACTTCACTAGCTCTGTGATTATGAATGGACATCGTTTTAAGAAAAAGGAGGGAAAATGTGCTTTGTTCAGATGACAGTGATATGTGCGCATACATATGTCTGAGAGAAAAATGCTTCTGTGAAGTTGCCTGAATCTCTATACATCTTATTATCTGAAGAAAGTGCAGGAAGGAAAAACTACCTACTTTCAGAGCAAACACATTATAGAGATCCATGAGCACCAGCTGCATGACTGCAGATCAACTTTCAATTGCAGGATGAGGTCAAAATCATCCTGTACCTCTGGTATGAGCACCCTCCATGATGTGAAATCAATGAGATATTGGAATTAACAGAAATCTTTCTTTCTCTTCTCCCTTTATATTGAGTAAAGCATCAAGTGGCTGATGCAGGTAGTGTCTTTATTATTTCCATTAGCTGTGTGCCACTTGAGGAAATTCTGTTTTTCATGGTGCGAACTGGGTTTAACTGACTGTAATATCTGCTCCTTTGACTTTTATTATTTACATATTGTTTTAACTTCAGGAAATCTTGAAAATATGCAAGATACAACTATATTCATAGATATCAATATTTATGGACTCTGTTCCCTTAAGCTAAGTGAATGTAAATGAACTTCGTACCATTTTGCTAGTTACTGGCAATGGTAAATTTGTAAAAGCTTTTACTATTTTCTCTCACAGCAGGTTGATAAGACTCATTGCTAGAGTATAATATTTTTGCCCCTTTTTTGCACTTAAAAGGTATTAATTTGCATTTATTTGTGTTTTTGTTCATATCACAGCTTTGCAGCTAGACCATTATTTTTGGAAGTGCTTCTTTATGGTGCTCCTCACAAGTATATCAATTCTATTAGACATATTGGTGTGTAAGACCTCTTTGTCTAAAACAAAATTGATCCCATTGTTTCTTTATACATATACACAGGCTATACATAGCTGTTTGTAGATATCGGGTGGAGTAACAAGTCAAATGTAAAACATTCTTCATTCTGTATTTGTGTATGCATAAAATATAAGAATGGTGTTTATTTACATGTTACCACTTAAAACCAAATATTGGAACTTTTGAACAGTGATAAAGAAACAGCAAAAAAATAAGGTCAGTTGCTGAAACTTCTAGCACATGTTAGCAGATCATTCTGTTGTACAAGTCACTTACATGTATCCTTCTGGACATTCAGTGAGAAGTATTGCTATTTCTAATTTTACAGATTGAATTGGTTGTTTCCGTACAGCAAAATGATCTCTTTAGGCAGTACCATATTTGCAGGACCTTGTGGCATGGCCTTGCACTCAGCAGAAAAGTAGCAGTTTAATTAGCGTTACTGTGTTGCCATTAGTACCAGGTGATTACAAGTTTTTGGAGACTGAGACCTTGCAGGAAACAATGTAAATTCTTATAACAACAACATAGCAAATCCATCATGAGACCTTATAGGAAGAGAAAGTGATTTTGTTTTAAGATAAATAACTCTTTACTCGCTTACGTAAAAGCATATTCACAACAAGCACCAGTATGGGTTTATCCAAGTATTCTGCTCAGCCTTCAAGGATCAAGGACATATACCCAAGTGGCTTGCAAGGATTTCTTGTGATGACATGGAGGCACTATCTATTGAGTTAGTATCATGCCTCCTGGCTTCCTCCTATATCAGTAGCCGTAATAGTTTTGGATGTGCTCTTAGGAATAGACCTCAGTCAGGTGTTTTGTTGTTGTTGTTTGTTTTTCTTTCTGTCCTGTCCCTCCCTGTAAGTCATTTGGATTGATTAATTTTCTTTTGAGTCTGTACTTTTGTCTCTTAAGGCTTCAATCCTACCCAGGGTATGGGCTCTCATTAGTTTTGTTGATTTGAGTGTCCGGAGTAGCTACATGACCTTCTTGATGTACTCACCTAGGTGCTATACAAAATACTTTTCTCATGTTTTTCTTCTGCTGTTCTGCTGTTACCACACCCAGGCATTACCATTGATTCTCCAGTCTCATTTCTTTTGCAGTTCTCTGCTACTTAGGTCAACCCAATGGGCTTTTGAATTTGCACTGTATGACTCAAATGAGTTTTTAAAGCTTTACTGGTAGACAATACAAGCAACCACTCTTCAACAATAAATGTCAAAGTCCTGGTCCTTTCATTAGTGAAATGGATAAGCCAGATAAAAAAGCACAAACATAAAAGAACTTATGCACACATTGCAACTCATGCTATTTTACTGAGTAAATGGCATACATGGAACCTTAAAATTTTACTTCAAATTGACATTTTGCTTTCCATTTTTATTTTTTTATTTTTTTTTTCCTTTTATATTTACTGATTTGGGTAAGGAAGTCCTTTTGCTTTCAGTCTAAATCTGAAAAATATGAAAACACAAAGTGGTAATTCCTGAGGAAATTCCTGGTTTTGAACGCATTTGTATGGCTTATCGGTGTCAGCTGCAGAGACTGTAAAAACTCTTCTGTTTACACAGAATGTAAAAAATAAACCAATTGCCCCTCTTTTGTTCTTTTCCTTGGTTTCATTATCTAGCCTTTGACACACTGAAGTAACTTTCCACATTATTTTATCACTGCAGGGGCAAATCTTGCCCTTCATTTCCACCTCATGGAAACACCAGCCAACCGGGAGCTGTTCAATCCAGTAGTTTAAGGGTTATTAAGGTTATATGGCTCATCTCCCTGTGCCTTCCAGATCAGACTCACAACTTCACAGAATTTCTCTGCACAACAGGCCTTTGATGGAGTATTAGAGATGGAATCCACTTGTTAATGCTTCCCCTCAAGCAGTTGCTGAAACTATTGCAGTCTCTGAGTTTCAGTAACATTGGTGATGCAGGTTAGAGTGAGGATTATTTTGACCTAAAGACCGTGAAGAATTTTTTTATTTTTATTTTTCCTGTGCTAAGCCTGGATGCTTATGGACCTGACCTCATCTGATACTACCTTTTTTATTTTTATTTTTATTTTTATTTTTATTTTTTTGTTCATAATAAAAACATCAGTCTAGCATGCATTTCTAACCAAGTTTGTGACAGAATGCGAAAATAATCATTGTTAAAAAGGAAAATAATTTTCTGCCCAGCCTTCAATTCAGTTCTCTTATATTAAAAATCTTGTTGCTTCCTAACTATCATTACATTTCTGAGAAACTAAATAGAATTTACCAGTAACCATATGATATTGTCACAGAGAAACAAAAAGAAGCCCAAAAATCTGTGTGAGGAATATCTGACAGGACACTTTACATCAGGATTTTGGTGAAGATCAGAGAAGTGTTTCCAAGGTGAATCTCACTTGTTAGCTCCCTTACTGCACTTGTTGGCATCAAGGAAGCACTTGCTGGTGTCATGGAGCAGTGACCCTCCACACAAATAAAGTTCCTTATGAATGATGAAAACTAACCTGACTGTGGGTCCCCAGCCAACATACCTCAGGTACCCCACCTGCTAAGAAGCCTCTAGTTTATGGGACCAAACTCGTATTACAGTAACAACCTCTGAGAAATATACAGAACCAACATCAGGGCCTCAGCACCCACTGTTTAGCTCTACCAACCCATTCCTTCTCTGCAGCACTACTTGATTGTTGTAAAGGCAATAATGTGTCCTCCTGCAATTGCTGCTGTACTGCCAGAAAAATATGCAAGTCTGCTGAAATTGCCAGCAGGTTTACTCTGCAAGAAGAGGAAACAAATTTTTTGTAACAATAACCTTAGCCTGGTTATCCTCATTGCCCGAAATTTGGGTCTGTATTTATCAGGCCTTACTACAAGAATCAAGGGGATATGATCATTGGTTAAGAGTAGCAGAACTGTAAACATTTGAACATTCCTATTAGTAGAAGAGGGACTCATTTCTCACCGGGATAATGTAGATTAGATCTAGACAATTTGTTTGTAAATACAGCCCTAGAAATACTGTGAAAAGCAATTCAGAGGCACAGAAGAATAAGGAAACAATCATTTTTAAGTTCTTGAGAAGCTGTTACTAAGTATAGCAAGTAAAATGCATGTATTTGTTACAACCCTCTAATTATGTACGCTGTGAGACAGCTCTGTCATATGAATTAGAAAATCAAAACATCTATTGGGTCTTTAAGGTAATACCTTCTCAGGGTATAATTCTCTCTACAAAGTGCTGGCTAGGTATTTATATAGTCCAGTTAAATGGCTAAGGAAAAAGTCTTCTGCATTTCACACCAGGACACTGTTTTATAATTGAAAGTGTATCATTTTGAGATTGCTTTAGAAGTGATTGGCACTTTTCAGAATATATTTATAACACACCTCTGGTAAAACAAACAACTATACTCAAATTAGATCCACGAGGAAGCTAATTTTCTTTCCTAGTCACTGCAATACATCTGTCATTCTCCTCACTATTGCTATATAGTGTTGTCATTCTCAGGCATATATCCCATAAAAGCTTATCCTCAGGTCTAACCTGTGCTTTATTCTTTGCTTTCTCTTAACTGTCTCCACATAAAAAATCCTTATGTCCAATGCATGTGTGCTTTGGGTCTGGACTCAGATGCATGACATATCGACAGAAGAATTACAATTGCTGGAGATATGGAAGGAAACATGATTTTGCTCTAAAGAAAGCTTTTTTTTTTTCTTTTTTTTTTCTTTTTTTTTCCTGTCCACCTTGTAGCAAAAATGCAGCTATCATTTGGGTTGCTGAGATGAGCCTAGTGACTCCTCTTAGAAGATGTCTTGCTGAGCAGAAGTGTGCAGCCGGATTTTGTGTACCTTTGCAAGTTCTACAGGCAGCATGGTTTAGGGAGAAGCATTTGAAATCTTCAGAAATTAAAACGTCTTTTGAAAGTTGCTAGAGGTGGGTGTCAAATAAATGCCAGTCTAACATCAGTGACCACATGCTGTGGTTATGATGACACAATCCTGCCAGTCTGTGCAGGGATCTTACTTCAAGTGTTCCAGTTTGCATATGGGGAGAAATGACATGCTCTTATCTTAAGCATGAATGAATTCTTCTCAAAGATCTGGAAGCTGAAAATTCTGCTGAAATATTCTCCATGTTCCTCAGCATTTTTCTGCATCCTGCTAAAACATCTATCAAACCGCAAATGGGAAGAGTGCATAAATTGTGCTAGTCTTGCAGCTTGATACAGGCTGGATTCAAAGAAGCATGCTGAGCTAGAAGTGTCTCGATGGACAGGCTTAAAATTAGTTCTATATAAAGGCTTAGGAAAGACAAATATATTTCATCAAAACATCTCACAAAGTGGCTGAATTAGTTAAAACTTTAAAATTCCAAAACAGAGCCTCCCAGACTGTACTGGTGCATTTTTATCTTGAATTAAAAAAAAAAAAAAAAAAAGTGACCACCACTAAAATGTTCATGCACATTCATCAAAAGTTTTTATTGTTAAATATGGTGTTTGGAATACCCTGGTCTCAATTACAGCCACAAATCCTTGACCACAAACTAGATACTTTAGTTGTTCCCCATTCTGTGTCTGTACAGGCTTTATGTGTCATGGTGTTGGTGGGAGGGTGCTGCAGGACAGCCTCTGTAAACTCCCACTGCAGGACTTGGCTGGATCCAGAAGCCAATATGGTGATGCTTTTGGGAAATGTGTTTAAGAAAGGGTAAAAATGCTGCACAGCAAGAGCAGTGAGGGGAAAAAAAAAATTGTGAAAAATGGAACTGCAAACATCAAAGTCAGAGAAGAAGGGGAAGCTGGGGGAAAACTGTTAATTTTTGTCTTTGTCTCACCATCATACTCTATTTTAATTGAGAATAAATGAAATTAACCTGTTTTGCCTGACATGGTAATTGGTAAGTGATCTCCCTGTTTCTATCTTGACCATTGATCTTTTTCATCCCATTCTCTCCCCATGTCCCATGGAGAAAGGGGTGTGAGAGAACAGCTGGATGGGGGTCTGGCAGCCAGCCAAGGTCAACCCCACCACAGCATCACAGGTAGTCACACATGATACTGGCAATTCCAGGTGCGTATGTCTGGGAGTCCAGGTCCAGGAATCCTATCTATGTGTTTATCATCAGGAAGAAAGCCTTAGATGCTTCCATGGGAACTTTACAAGCTAAATGCCGTATGCAGTTGGGATCACACAGTACGTGGAGGCTAGACTGGACAAGAATAAGGTTCGCTGTAACATTACAGAGTAGTCATTCAGCTCCAACATGTATGTTTTAATGCTACAGGATTATTATTATTTATTATTATTATTATTATTATTATTTTATTCATTTAAATTAGAAAAACTAAATCCCATGAAGGCACAAAATAGAATTCTACAGTGAAATGAAATCTCATGCTACCTGCTGTTATAGACTAATTGCTAACAATCAATGAACTCTTATCTTTTTCATTTTAAAATTATTAGTGTTGCTTTGGTTATTAGTGTAATTTAGTGTTATCCTTTTTTCTTTCCAAATTAAAATGAACCATGATATACTCAAAAATGAATAAGAAGTTTAATTATTTTTCCAAGGAAAAACATTTAATTTAAATTTATGCTCAATCCTCTTGTAGAATACATCAATGTTATCATAAAAATGCAGTTTTGGTGTGTGAGCAAAGTAACTGAAAACTGTGCTGGAGGTGTATAGTGAAATGCTCGGCTGACAGTAATTTGATACAGAAAAAAATCATCAGTATCACACAGTCCATATGTTTTCTCCTTCACTCCTGGTATTTTACCTTAGTTAATGACTTGATATTTGGGTCTCCCATTTAATGATCCTCCTCCTCTCCAGCTCAACTTTCCTTTTGCTAAACCGTTCCCTATGTCTGTCAGCTCCCTCAAACACTTACACATCTAGCCTCTGAACCTTATTTAGCAAATCACTCATTCTCTTTCTGAATAAACAGGCAAGGGTCACACACTCAATTTTTCTCTCTACAAATTTTTCCTTTGGCTTATCATAATTTTACATATACATGTATATGTACATATCAGATTCCTTCTGAACAAACTGAATCTTCATAGTCTTTCAGATGAGATTATCGCATTGCTAAACTATGGTTTTCAAGCAAGTTTGTAAAAGCAGTAGAGATAATACTGTTCCCTGTCTTCATACGTGCTTTGTGATGGTCTTCTGGGCTCAGCTTCTGGGATGAACTTTCATAAAACATGGAACTTCTGATGTTGCTGGATAAATATTCAGAATATTTGATTTGCTTAAAATTTTAAAGATTTTCAATACTAATACTTTGCATATTTTGAGAAGATGCCAATATTAACTTCCTATTTTAGATTTTGATCTTATGCTAATCTGTGATGATGACGATGATGATGATGATGATTTAATTTGAGGGAAGCTTTACAGCTTCTTTATCATCATCACTACCTTGTAATGCCTCCTACCATAAAACATCTTCATTCTTTTATTTCAGTCTTGTTTTATCATGGAGAACAGCCAGTCTGCATGGAAGTCAAATCTAATTATAGACAATTCTAATTAGTCTCTCCTTCAATTTTCACAAGAATGTACCTAATTCATTTTCATTCTTTGACTGAATCTCACATTCCTATTTGGTTCTTCGGGATAAAGTGTTTCTGGGTATGAGATTAATTCCATTAGGACTTTTCTTGATCTTGACCTCTACATTGCTTCCACATCATCTTTCTGATATTTAATTCTGAACCTTCTTGGTTTTGCTTATATATACATCTAATTTGCTACCTCTGGATCACTGTCAAGATGTGGAACTTCCTGTCAAAGTAATTGTAACTCCCTCTTTTTACCGTTTTTTCCGCATTTGTGTTCTATAAAATCTAAGCCATTGAAGCACTTAAGATACAAGTGGTAAAATAATATCTCACCACTATTGTGACCCTGTATAAAATCCTATGGTTATGCAGTTTCAATTATGTATTTGGACAGTTCACTGAATTTTCCCTTCACTACAGCCTGCAGCTATAAATTGTCTCAAAGGAGCTGGAAGGGAATCAGAAAAACTTTGTTCCATAGAATAAAATGGTTGAGTTTGCTCAGAATTCTGTAAGTAGGAAACATCATGAACCAGAAGGGTTGTCTGCCTCATGTTTGGGCCAGCATCTATTTCAATATGAACCTCATGATTCTGTTCTGTACTGTTTGAATCATTGGTCTCTGACAATGATATCAAGGTGAGATTAATGATGTGAAAAAAATGGTTATTTAAATGAAGCCTTGTATGTATAAAATTCAATTTATTTATTTATTTATTTATTTATGTGAAATACCCTAATCACTTTAGCCTAAATATTTTCATTTTAATGGAGCTAGACAAACTAGACAGGTCTGTGGTTGAGAAGTGATCCTTCTGTGACCATATAAGGATATCTTTGCTAGTAAAAGAGATAAAAAACGTTTTAGGTAATGCTGAGAAAATGAAGACATGGTTAAATATGTGCAAAGTTTAGGTGAAGTTAAAAAATGACTGACGAGATCATCAACCATAATGAGAGTGTATACAAAATTAGAGGAGTGTACATTATCAGTAATCCATCTGTTTCTCAGTAAGGATGAAGAAAAACAAAATTTCACCTGGGAAACCACTTTCATGATAGCAAAAGCATATCTGTTACAGAGATTAAAATAAATAAATAAACAAATAAATCAGAATTGCCAGGAGAAAGATCTTATTGTTCTTTTAATTTTACAGTGTCTGCAGGTAAAGTTCGATCCTTCAACCTAGATTTAAATGTGGTTTGGGAGAGAATTACATGTTCTGTACTATTTGTTCAGAAGTTCTTCAGAGAGTGGCCATTAAAAGAAACGAAAAATCATAAACAATAAAGTAAGAGACAGATAAGTTGACATACTTTTCTTGACTATGATAAAGATTTGTATTCTGAAGTCTACATATGCTAAAGCTAGTAGACCTCTTTTTATTTTCTGGTAAGGACTGGTCTTGGACCTCCCAGAACTCTCTGCCTAGTTTGGGAGAGAGAGGTGCTATCCATAGTAGAGGATGATTTTAGTTAGTGATTATTTAATTCAATCGAATATGCACATGTCCATGGAACCAGGTGGGATGCATCTGAGGGTCCTGAGGGAGCTGGCCAAATCTATTCTGGGGCTTTCCTCTGGGAAGATTATAGTGACTATATTTTTTTTTTCCTGATGATTGGAAAAAGAGATCCTCAAAAAGAACAAAAATGAGGATATAGGGAATAATGGAGCTGTCAGCCTTGCCTTGATCACTGGGATAGTATGGAGCAAATCCTCCTGGAAACCAGTTCAGGCGACGTGAAGGCTAAGAAGGTGATTTAGAAAACCAGCATAGGTTTAACAAGGGCAAATTGTGCTATGCCTTCTCTGATGCAAAGACTGGCACTGGGATGAGCAGTGAATGTCATTTCTTTTGAGCTTAAAAAGGCTTGTGACAATGTCTCCCATAGCATCCTTGTAGCCAAGTTGAGGAGGTATGGACAGGATGGGTAAACTACAAACAGGAAAAGAATTGGCTAGATTATTAGGCTTAATGGTTCAAAATCAACTGGCAACTGGTTATGAGTGGTGTTCCTTGGGTAATACTGATGCTGATACTGTTCATCATCTTAATCAACAGCCAGGATAGGAGATAAAATGTTTCTTCATCGTGCTGATGAAAAAACTCAGACTGGGAGGATGGTATGATACACTGGATAGCTGGACTGCTATGCAAAGACCTTGACAAACTGGAGATATAGGCCAAAATAAAATCATGAACTCAACAATGACAAATTAAATACCTTGTAATCTGAAACAGAATAAACTCATGCAATAGTACAGCTTGCAAGCTGCAGCCCCAGTATCAGCCCACCCTGTACAAAAGAAAGATTGATAATCTGGAGCCCAAAAATTGACTACCAAGATGGTTAGTGGCTGGAGCATATGATGCAGGAGATGAAGATGAGTGAATTATTTAGCTTGGAGAAGATAAGATCAAGGAGATTTAACTGCAGTCTACCAAAACTTAACAGGGGTTATAGAAAAGACAGAGCCAGACGGCCATCAGCCATGCACAGCGAAAGAACAAGAGGCAACAGACACGAATTGCAACAATAAAAATTTCAGCTCGATATATGAAAATAATAATAAATAAAAAAAAAACATAATAAGGGTGATTGAGCAGGCTCCCCAGGGAGGCTGTGGGAACTCCATCTTTGCAGATACACCAGATTCAACTGGGCATGTCCCTGAGCAACCTGACCTGATTTTGATGTTGATCCTGCTTTAAGGAGTGTATAGACTGAGTGACTTACAGTCCTTGAAACCTGAAGCATTTTATGCTTCAAAAAACATTTCAGGATTATTGTCTATCATTATTTGTGGTGTAGTCAAGCTGGTTGTTTTTCCCTGGAGTTGAATTCATTCAGCTTCCAATCTGGACTACACTTTGAGCTCTTACAAAGCCATTACCTCTCATTCTGTTTTTGCTTGAATAACTCTTTCTGCAGAAGTTGCTCTTGTGATATCTGATAAGCCTAGGTTTCAGACCGTTTTACATTGGTAACATCCCTGTACCCCTTAGAAAAGTGTCCTGAGAGTGTACTCCTCGAGCATGAGCATAACTCACATCTCTGCATAAACGTTCCTACTACTTTATGACTGGTTGGGTTCCTATACCTACAGATTGAGCCATGGTCCAGACTGGGACTTTGATTTAGGCCACTACCTTACATAAGCCATTATTGCACAACTGGATGCAACTGGAATTTTGCTTCTACTCTGTCCAGTACTTTGCCTTTCTTCTTGCTCTCTGAAAGTCTCCTTTCACTCATGCTCTCTAGGCCAAATATCCTAAAGGGGATACCTGTCTCTGCCAGATGTTTAATCCTGTATGGCTTTAGAGAATTTCCTAGATGTGAATAGGAAGAGGCAATCTGATCCCCAGAACACTGCAAACTAAGTACTCATTTTTTAATAACATTTTTAGAACTGTGAATAACTATACGTTTATATAATGGCATATGCAAATGCACCCTCAGATCACCCTGAACTGTAAGAAAGCATGTGCAATACCAGCTCAGAACTATGTAAAACTAATAAGTATAATCATTCTGTATCTAAATTAAAATAAGAAGACAAAGGTTTAAATATCAGACAGCCAATAAATTACATACTTACAGGGTCTAATTCCTGTATTGGAGAATGACTCCTTAGGCTTGTACTTTGTAGAAATCACTCATGTTATATGATATGCATGTTTTCTTGTATTGACTGTCATCTTTCCAACTGATTGACAGATTTTAGGTACAGCCCTTATCTGAGGTTCCATTTTCACAGAATGGTTGAGGTTGGGTAGCATCTCTGCAGATCGCCTAGTCCAACCCCCCTCATTACAGCAGGGTCAGCTACAGCAGGATTCTCAGGGATGTATCCAGTTCGGTTTTGAATAACTCCAAGGATAGAAACTCTGTAACTTCTCTGGGCAACATATTCTAGATTTCAATCACCTTCTCAAACAAACAAACAAAAAAAAATCACTTTAAAAAACAAAACAAAACAAAACAAACAAACAAACAAAAAATATTTAAATGGAATTTGTATTTCAGTTTGTGCCCATTGCCTCTTGCACTGCTCACAGGATACCATGGAGAAGAGTCTGGCTCCCTCACCTTTATTACCTCCCATTGGGTATTTATACACATTGATGAGATCCCCTCTGAGACTTCTCTTCTCCAGGATAAACAGTTCCATAATCATCTCCATGACCCTTCAACTAGACTCATTCTAGTATGTCCATATTTCTTTTGTACTGCTGAACCCAGAACTGGACCCAGCACTCCAGAGGTGCCTCATCAATGCTGTGTAGAGACCAAGGGTCACCTCCCTCCACCTGCTCTTCCTAGCGCAGCCCAGGATGCTGTTGACCTTTCCTTCAGAACACATTGCTGGTACACTTTATTCATTCCTCGTTATGTTGGGACATTTAGTTAAATAATATTCAGTGAATTTGTTTAAATGTAGTATCTTATTAATTGGTGATAAAACTCATAACATTCCTGTATTTTTCTTCAAAATGGAAATGAGGGCTTTGAGGGGATTCTATTAATATGCTTACAATCAACTGTATTTCCTTCCCAAAGTGATCTATTTAAAGGTTTCTACAGCATATGTCCACGCCAGGTAAATTATATAGGATGCATGATCTTAGTGAACCTTTCATTATATTTTAAATTCATGCTGGACACTTTACCACACGCTGAACCACACGTGGCTTACAGGATTTAGCTTTAATGTTTAATATGGTGATCTGAAAAAATTTTTATTTCTCCATCTGGCTTTTCATTGACATACCACTGAACAGATATATTTACCTGCAATAACTGTGATAGTGGTCACATTGCTTGTAATGACAAGTCTTCCTTGCTGAAAGAAGGGATGTTACAGACACATTTCAGAGGAGACTTTTTTTTTTGTTGTTGTTTTTTTGTTTTTGTTTAGCTAAGGAGGAAACTGAAAAGTATTCTGTATGTGGCTGGAGCAAAACTGTATTAGTAATAATGATCTTTACTTGAACACTGTTTTTAGTGGTCCTATAGCACTATCTTCTAACATATTATGGAAACCTGCAATAGGAGCAAACCCTGGTTGAATAGTTCAGTTTTAAGAGAAACAGAATACAGACACTATTTTCAGTTTAATTTAATAGCTAGAAAGGTAGCAGAAATTTTTAAGATCCAATAAAAGGCTCGGGCCCTTTAAGCAGGCCTTAGAGAGAATGCACTTCCTAAAACCATAATGCTGTTGCTGAAAACCACTCAGCTGCTGCTTAGCAACTTATGGAATTTCATAAGAATTTTTTTTTCTTTTTTTATGCTTTCCCAAACTTCAGAGTTGCACTTTCACACCTTCCTGAATGAGTACTGTAACCACTCTCTTGTTATTGGAAAGGGAAAGGTTTCTTTTGGATGTGTTTTAAAAGAAATGAGTGCTCAAGGATCAAGGATACAGTTCCTGTTTTCAGGGAAGGGTTCAAGGCTGTGAATGCTGAGTAGTTCATGTGTCTGTAAATTCATCTGCGTAGAAGAGCAAGGTGCTGGAAACACTCTGTTCTCAGTGTTTTCTAGAGACCATGTTCCTTCATGCTTCATTTGGAGGGCACCAAACTGCTGCTACTGGGCCTGTTCAAAGGTGCTGACGTCCTGCCTAGCACCTTCACCTTGGAGCAAGTAGCTAAATGCTGGAGTTGGGGTCTCAAGAAGACTGAGCAAAAAGTAACTCACAGAAAGTATGTTGAATACATGTCTTCTGAACTCTGAGTCTTTGCTTCTGCAATGAGTCATCTTAATTCTCAGTGCATACAGGCCTTAAAAAGATCTGAGTAGTTTTCCTGTCATAAAAAGCCTAATAAACCTTCTTTTTGATTTAAGGATTTTTATTTTATTTCTGATTTCTCATCTTAAAAATGCTTTATTAATTTCACTTGATTTCAGTTTGCTGACATTTTGCTTCTCAGTTCCATTTAGCATCAAAGAAAACACTAAACAAGCTATCAGGAGTTACTCTGAACTCTGAATAATGATTAAAAAAAAAAAAAAGAGGGCTAACCCTTGTAATATGGGTTTGTAATAAACTAGGACTTCACTTTGATAGTACCTTTCACATTGAATGCAAATGAAGCCTCTGAGCTTTTTTTTATTTTTTTCTTTTTCCTTGAGAATTGTGATATTTAACATTGTTATCACACCAAGAAATAAACAATTGTTTAAGGAAATGGGTGACAGTTGTTCTCAGAGCTACAGTGCTGAGTCAGTCATGCAGAACTAATTTCCTGGCTGTCTCTGAATGCACATAAAGCTGCTCTGTAGCTGCTGCTGACAATGAACTAGTGACTGGAAAAAGGAATCTTAAACACAGTCACATCTCTTGACTGTTAAAATCCTTTACACAAAGCATGCTGATCTAATGTAATGTAGTAAGCAGTATCCTTTTTTTTTTTTTTTGGTGTGTGTGCAAGTAAAAGAAGTTTTAATACCTGAAGTAGTTGCTAAGAAACCAAATGCTTCCAAAATATTTTTTTCTCACTAATAAAACTGTACTTTTTTCTTTAAATGAATATGCTTACATTTGAAATGCAGTACTGGATATTACATAATAGGAAAAACAATAGAAGATTATGAGGATGTCTCATTCATGTGGGGAAGATATTACAAATCTCTTAATTGGAAAATCTGTATTTGAATAAAACTGCCGAACATTTTAGAACCACAAAACAAATGGCAGTAAGCTGTCTTTGTAAAAAGGGACTCTCTTGTTTTCTTTATCTATATCATATGGCACAGAAAAACAGAACTGATGCCTATGCTTAATATTTAAAGCAGGTTAACAGATATTTTTGCTTTCAGAAACATAGTCAATTTTATAAAATGGTGTCTTGGCACTAAAAGATTCTCAGATCAAAAAAGATCTCCATACAATATCTCCAAAAGTAAAAGAAAAAATAAATGCATTCAGGTATATAGATTAATTTGCATTCAGGTACGTAGATTAACTAAGACTGCAAGATCACAGAAGATGCCCACAAACAATGCAATTGTTTCTAGCTTAATGCAGAACTAATGTTATTGTTCAGATAAACTTTAATGGCTTAGAGAAGATGAAGGTGGGAGGAAAGTGCACTCAAATCCAAGTTTGCAGTGTTACAGCCCACACAGGCATGTAAATGAAGACTTGGACACAGGATCTGCTCAGTGAAGCAGAAGGTTTTACTGCCCTCTAGTAAAATGCAGTTACAAAACTGTCTCCTAAAATGTATGCATGCTGAGTAAACCTATTCAGTTTTCGTTACCGAAAATGCAATTAGTCCTGGATTGTCATCTCATTCTTCATACAGTCAAAGCATAAACAAAACAAAACAAAACAAAACACACGTTCAACCTAGACTGACTTATTTTTGAATTATGGAAAATAACATTAATGAGGCACAAAAGCAAGGCTTCTGTGGCTGTATCTGCATTAGTAAATCCGGTGCCAGATTTTCAGTATTGTTATTAGCAAAAGCCTAAGCAGTAGCATTCTCTGGAAAAGAAAGGAGTTTTCATAACACAGTGCAAAAATTCCTGAGTCCTGACTGCAGGGGAACTTACCGTGTCGCTAGCATTGTACCAGCACTAAATTAGAAGCTCAAGCTTGAGCACATGATTTGTGTCCTTTAAGTCCTGGCAGCAGCAACTCTGTGAATAAAATGGCAGCTCAACTCTTTCTGTGATGCTTAGATAGCACTGTAGAGAACCGGAAGATAGTTGCAGGGAAGTTGTAGACGTTTAAAGGTGCAACACAGGAAAGAAAAAAAAAAGTCATATTTTTGTTACTACACACATAGTTGTATCATGCAGTGCTGTACCCCTGGATTCTTACTAACAAGGATGATATGAAAGGATGTGCAAGGCTGTCATCTTAAAAAGCCTGACACTGATGGTGATTGTTGTAACTGTACACTGCAACTCATTAGGCAGGGCAGCCTCTGCTTTTCAAATAGCAACAAGAAAAGTATTTGAGAAAGGGCAAGCACTAACTGCAGCATCACAAAGTACCTACAGCTTTCCTCCCCATGTATTTATCTTATTTTATATATTTTATATTTTATATTTTATGTTTTATATTTTATTTTATTTTATTTTATTTTATTTTATTTTATTTTATTTTATTTATTTTATTATTTTTTGTGCACATGTGAAGTATGAAACTAGCAGGTTTTTCAGGAGTCACATGGCCCCTGTGGGAAAATTATACTTGCAATTCTCAACATCAGTCACTGAAAAGTACAAATATTCTGTCAATCCTGTCACTGTGTTTGTGTAAAGGGATGCTCAATCTCCATATATTCTTATTTATGTAGCTTCATAAATATTCAAATGCCTTGGAAAAGTGGGGTTGGAAATGGGGAGAACATTTAAAGTAAATATAATTTAAAATAAACATAAAGAAAATAGGGCTTTTTGTAAAAAGTCAGAAAGAATTTATATTTATTCATAGTAAAGATCTCAGTAGAGGGTAACGTAGTTCATTTCTTCTCCTACCTCTTACATTCCTCTTCAAAGAGCAGAGAGTGCAGGGCCACTAAATTGTCCAAGAGCCACCACAGAGGAGGAACTTTCTGAGATTTCACTCAGTCCTTGTATATTCTTTCAAGGTCAACACATAACCTGAATCTAGAAATCGGATACTTTCCTTTCTTTTTCACTGGTGGTGATTTGGGATCACAGAACCACATCAAGTTTTCTGACATTCCTCTTTTCTCCTGAGATGCAAGTGGCAAATCAGGCTTTCAAATTCTCCAATACCTTGTTCAAAGTAGTCGCAGATGCAAAAAGTACATCATTGTGGAAATATTTTTTCAGCATTTGTTACTGCGTAACTCAGGTCATTTTTGAAATTGAATTAATGAATTCCTAGAAGAAGAGGTCTGGAGAGGTCCATAGGAGACCACCTAATGTAAACTCCATATAGAAAACAGAGTTATTTGTACCTCAGTTATTGCTGACAAACGTTGAACTGTACAGGTTCATTGCATAATGTTCATTTGATGTTCCAAGGTATATTTGGTATCATTTTTTTAATGGAGTTCTGTATTTCTTTCCCTTTTCCCAGAAACACAAATACTGTCATAAGTAAATAACTGAAAAATGAAAATGAAAAAGACTCCAGAGAAATTCCAGGAATTTGTTGTATCTCACGCTATATAGTAGCTACAATGCAGTCCATGTATTTCTTGCCGTTGGAGATCACTGACTTTCTCAGCCTTCACCAGATCAAATCATGTGACAAGATCATAGCTAGATTTGAATGACTTACAGCTTTCTATGCACCTATTACAAAAATAATAACATTTTCCTATTCTGAATCATATGAAGTGACAACATTCAGATTTTATTTTAGGAAAACACAATTGCAAGGATGGTTTCCTCCCCTCATGGTTGCTGTATAATGTGGTTTCCTCTTTGCTTATTGAGTATTTGATTCACAATCTTGTCCTCAAGAACAATCTTTTCCAACAACATTTAATGAGAAAGGCATTGCTATGTAAAGGGGGAAACATATTCACATCTCTGCTATGCCTGATTTAGACAATAACGGTGAATTTTGGCTTTTGGTCTATACAACCCTGTGGTTTGCAAAACAGCAAATAAAAAGACAAGTCCATGCATGCTGTAGAACCGTACAGATGTGAAATTTTTGAAGAGGTCGGTGTTTTATTTGGAAAATACATGCAGGTAAACAAACTGAAACAGACTTAAAAACTCTGGGATAGAAATTTGAACAAGTCACTATCAATAGTGCCATAGTTCTTACACTGTTTTGAAACTTACATGTTTTCTGGATCAAATTGTTGCACTTCATAGGAAGAATTATGTATTCATAGGAAGAACTATGTATTCACTGACGGGGCAGGGGCAAAGGCTGACACTCTCCTGGTCTTTTAGGTATTGAACAAATAGATCAAAATTTGAATAATTTTTTTTTTTTAGACAAATTTGAACAGCTTGAACAGATGCTTGTCTGCAGCTCAGATGGAGATTTTTTTCTTTTTATTACTTTTTTTTTTTTAAAAACAAAACAAAAAAACACAACTCACTGCTCTATAATAATAAAAAGAAATTTGATAAAAGACAACAGAATGATGAGAATTAAATCACTTTAAGAAAAGTGGTGAGATTAAACTTTCTGTATATTTATGAATCCTGAAAGAATGCTTGGATGAAATCAGCATCGCCAATTCACTTTCCTCATTCTCCCTCATACTATGTAGTCTTTCTGAATCAGCAGCAAAAATAGGAATGATTGAATCAGTGCAGCTGTGAACATTACAAGATGCACACTCCAACAAACACAAGAAGTGTGAGTGCCTGGTGAGCATTAGGAAATCTATCACTACGAACAATTGAAGATTACAAGTTTAAACAGAGTGAGGAATTCCAGTGTTAACTTAATTCCAAACGATGTTTTCAAAACTGTCGTGATCATTTTTATTATTATTTTTATTTTTTTACTGAAAATTAGCTGCATGAAAAATACGCTAATTTAAATTCTCTTTAGGCAAATGCAAAAAAAAAAAAAAAGGAAAATAAAAAGAAAAAAGAATCTGGGAAACTATTAAAAATGGAAACAAGAATGTTTCTGTACTGATAATGGAACTTGCAAGTATGACTTTCTATATTGTGAGTGCCAGACAACTAACCCAACTTTACAGTCTGACATGGGGGAAGAAGGTGTCTCAGCTAAAAAGGGTGCTCAGTTTTCCATTGTCATCTTAAAATAAATGGAAAAGTCTTTATTTGAGAAAACTCTCTTTTTCACCAAAAACTTATGAGAGTCCAACTGTGACTGATTCCATTCTGAAGGAGTTAAAGGCCTGCAGGGAGAGCCCATCAAACAGCTCAAGGGGCACCTAGGATGTTGGCTGGCACAACAAAACAGCAAACGTGAGGGAGAAACCATTAAAATAATTAAGAGTCTAAATCCACAGTATCTTGTCCTTTTGTGCATTATTTTAATTTGTTTAATTCATGGAGAGCACATTGGGAAGTGATAATGAGGGCTTAGGACAATGTGACTGTCTTGAGATACCGATTACCATTCCTGGCCCTCTCAGTAGGCAGATGGATGATATGGAAGGAGGAATTCAAAAGACGTATTTTCAGACCAACTGTAAGCTTCAGGGAGCTGGGCAAATTGTTTTCTCTAACTGTTGTGGGCTTAGTCTTATTTAAATACCTAGAATCCATTTAGCATGTTAAGTCCTGCTCATTTAGCCATTAAGACGGTTTTGTTGATTTTAGTCTTTAACCTTTAGTCTCAATGGCAAAAATAGAATACCAAGGAAATATTTGTAATTTCTGTGAACATAATAAGGATAAAATTGAAGAAAGTATTTTTTTTTCTTCTATCACTTAATATATTCCAACATAAACCTTTTTTAAATGATCTGTGCACTTTAATATTTCTACTTTCTTACTTATGCTGCATGTTAGATGGAAGTGCTAACTTTAAAATTAGTCATCCTAATGTGCAAAGCACTGGAAAAAAGATGGATGTTTTGAACATAACAGGCTTTACGTTAAACTCCAGCACAGATTAGATGAATTGTGGAATTATGGCTAATACTCTTAAGGGGTTTTAGTGATCAAACACAGACTAGACCCATGCTGACATTAGGTCTAACACATCTAAGGTACACATACAAGAGATTCAGGGCCTTACAGACCTGTGCTTATACTGGTTTATTTTCAAACTTTTTAAATGTAAAAATGTTGACCAAAAATATCCATCTTTTCTATAGTCAGCAGTATTTCTCATGGTGTTGCTGGAGAGTTCTGAGGCTATGTTTTGTGCTTGTGTAGTCCACATACCATATAGCATATCTATCTACTGCTATATTACACAGCCCTCTTACATTGCAAGTAGAATGGACTTCCACTTGTGTGTAAAAACGTACTGTTGATGTAATAAAAAATATTATTTCTGCCTTCGCCATGGGACTTTGATATGAAGTCTGCTATGTTAATATATTAGAATAAATACATTCACAATATTATATTTCTTGGCAGATTTAAAATAATTCCTTTCATGGACCACTGATTTGCTAGTGTTCCCTTACTGCTGTGGACTTTTCCCATTTAATTTTAGAACTTTAAAATATTCCCCTAGACTCTTTCATAATATAAGGGGAACTATCTTAAACCTATGGTGTCTAAGACATAATTTAACACATTTAAACTCCTCATTGAAAGTTGCTGTCCATGTCTACTGACTACAGGGGGAAGCCTACATAACTAACTAGTTTAGGTGAGATGAATATCAACCACTTTATGGAGGGAACATTGCTTCAGTTGAACTTCAGACACCTTAAGATGGTAAGTGTTCCTCATGTGAAGGCTGAGAGCTTTGTCTGCTTGTAGAAGTCACCAGGAATAGTTTAATAAAGTTAAGTACAGTGATTCATCAGAAAGGTGGTAAAGTTGGAGTTGCGACCAGATTAATGTTAAATGAGTGTGCATTTTCACAGATACATATGAAATCTTATGGCCATTTTTGCTAGCAGTCAGACTATATGAAATAATAGTACTATCTGGTGCTAAAGTCTATGAATTTGTCTATTTTAGAAGTTTCTGAAGAGTTTCACCACATTCTAGAGACTTGCTATGCAAAGGAGGGGAAAAAATAGCTAAACAGTAAAGATTTTTTTTTTTTTTATTTTTTTTTCCTGAAGCTGAGACTGTACAAAATAGATGTTAGGCAGGAGAAAAAAACTAACATGTTGGGGACTGGGAGAACAAAGTCCCCAAAATATTAAGGTCTCATCTCTGCACAAGACTACAGCAGTATAATTATTAGATGTATGATTTAATAGTGGTTTAGTTAGTAACCTCAATCTGTCCTGATGAAACAAGATTTAAAATTGCATGAAAATGTCTATACATTAAATAATACTGGTTTAACTAAGATAAAAAGTGAAGACAATCTAGCACAACTCGGTGGCACAGATGGCAATTTCAGACTAATGTAAAATGAGACCCTTAGTGGTGTAAGGTTTAGAAGGGTTACTTTGTACATTTCACAAGTTGTTCAGTCAAAAAAAAAAAAAAAGTCTGTTTTTTAAAAAAATATTTCTATATAGTTTCATGCTTTAAAGCTTATCATTTTTTATTAGTTCTGTATTCACCTGGAATAATCTAAGTCCTGATGTTTCAGTCTGTTTAAGCCAGGGTAAATGGGACTGTAATACCTGAATGAAGAAATTGGAACATCTGAATCAGACTGCTTGCAGAAACACTTGTCAGTTACCGAACTGATCCATTTTTCCCTGTGAACTGATGCAATAATGAATTTTAAACATATGGCGTTGGAGTGCATTATAAAGGGTGTTTTTTAAACAACTTTATCTACATCCCTCGAACATATCTATTTTTTTCTTAATGCTGCTTTGTTAGGCACTTCTCAAAATAAATTTATAATATAATGTCTATTTCCTTATTTACCAGTTTGGAATTCTGTTTGGCATCCTAAGTAGTGAAAAAAGTAAGTACTTGCTAGGAGAATGGTTAAATTCTAATGGCTATTTCATGCCTTTGTTTTTTGCGCACCTGTCCTGGTAATAGAGATAACAGCTGCACTGGGGAATCAGGGTATGCCCCAGCTCCACCTTCAACTCTGCAACAAACTGAGGAAAAAGATTTTGAGATGATGAAGTAAAATAGGTTGCTCTACAGAAAACATAATATTGAATGCCACAAGTTATTACATATATATTACAAATTGTATTATATATATGATATATATTACATATACATTATATATTACAAGTTATATATCACTTACACAGTTTTGTCTTTTCCAGGGATGGCTCACTTGCAGTCCATGCCAATCTGCATCACCCAGTAACAGGAAGAGTATGATTTCCTTAGGAGACAGGCAGGGGAGCTCTTCACACTTCTATGATATCATAGAAGTAGTTGCTTTAAGAATACTTCAGACAGACAGACAAGATGGATTTTATCCTCTTTCAGAAAACATTTTTGATTTTTTATGAAGCTTTTCTAATATGAATGTTAGAAAAGGGAAGTGCTATTTCAGATCTCCATAGAGGAAATATATGACTTAAATTTGGCAGTTATTATTATTTCTAAACTGAATTCTGATCTCAGTATTGTATTGCACTGGCCATTTTGTAATTAGATGCCATTAAAAAAGGATGTCGATCAAAATGTTAACAAGGATTGTGGTCAGTCTTTGTCAGATTTATTGAAAGCAAATACATTTACAAGTTCCATCATAAACCTAGGTCAAGTAATGAGATTCTCAACTTATTTTCCATAAGGCAGTTATTACATTATGCAGGCAAAATAGCATGGTACACAATAGTTCAATTTCATCAACTCTTCACACAGCAATGAAATCACAAACTACTACTGTTTAATTTCGATTTATTTCATTGTCAACTATTAGCCTAGAATACTTGCATACATGGAATATTTTGACAGAATATATATATATATATATAAATGAGAATTCTCCTATTTCAGTCGAAGTCCAAACAATAAAATTTCAACTCCTCTTTAATATCAAGTATGCAATTTTTAATAATTAATTTTGAAATGTTGAAATTAGTATTTTAAAATGAATAGTGCAATCAGCACTCTCTTACACTGACATCAATACAAGGAAATAAAGTATATATACAAATGATAAATAATAGATTCCTGAATCTGTTAAATTTTAGTGAGCACTTATGAAAAAAATTCTTAGGCTTGCTAAATGTTTCTTAAAGGTTAGAACTTGTTTCCTCTGCATATCACAAAGCAATTATCTCTTTAACATAATTTTGAGCTCAAGGTGAACTTTCTAAGTGCCAGGCTATAGAATTATGTTTACCATCTATCTCAAAAAAATATTTAGGCATTTTTTCAAGACCATTTTTCACTTCAAGGTCTGAGGAAGCCACATAGTGGTAAATAGTTACTTTGTGAGCACATTCAGTGCAGAGGTAGGAACTTGTGGTTCCTCTTCCTGGGCTAATCAATGACAACAAGTTGAGCAATGAGTTGGTGTTTAAGGAATTCATATACATAGTGTTAGATGCAGTTTCAAATTCCCTCAACAGCAAAAGACATTCTGCTCTTGAATGCTTACTATCTTTATAGAACAAGCAAAGAGCATCACATCTTCCTGAATTTTTATAAATCTAACCCATTTTTCTGCTTATTTTTTCTACCTACATTTTTTTTTTAATTTCACAATAATTGGGGGAGTAAAGAGTAGGTTCTTTAAATGATTCCTGTGTTGAGAAAGATATTCTTCCTCAATAGAAGACTATACCTCCTTTTTCCCTTTTGATAGATACTCAAATACATTCTATGTAAGTTTGCAGATGATTTTAAATTAGGAGGAGCTGCTGACTTCCTTGAGGGTAGTTAGGCCTTGCACATAGATCTTGACAAATTAGAGGGCTGGGCACTCACCAAGCACATGATATTTAACAAGAGCAAGTGCTGGATTCTACACCTGGGATGGAGTAACTCTGGATATATGTACGGACTGGGGGATGAGAGGCTGGAGAGCAGCCCTGTGGAAAAGGATCTGGGGGTTCTGGTCAACAGCAAGTTGAATATGACTCAACAGTGTGCCCTGGCAGCCAAAAGGGCCAGCTGTATCCTCGGATGCATCAGGCACAGCTTTGCTAGCTGGTCGAGGGAAGTGACTGTCCCATTCTACTCTGTGTTGGTGCAGCTTCACCTCAAGTACTATGTGCAGTTTTGTGTGCCACAATACAAGCAGGATATAAAAATATTATAGTGTCCAAAGGAGGGCTATAAATATTGTGAAGGGTCTAGAGGAGAAGACGTATGAGTGGTGTCTGAGGTCACTTGGTTTGTTCAGCCTAGAGAAGAGGAGACGGAGGGTAGGACTCATGGTGGCCTACACTTTCATCATGAGGTGGAGTGGAGGGGCAGGTGTTGGGCAGGTTCTCTCTGTTGGCAACCAAGAAGACCTGAGGGACCAGCATGGAACTGTGACAGGGGAGGGTCAGGTTGGGCATTAGGAAAAGGTTCTTCATCGAGAGGGTGGTCAGGCACTGGAACAGGCTCCCCAGGGAAGTGGTCATGACACCAAGCCTGACAGAGTTCAAGAAATGTTTGGACAATGCTCTCAGAAATATGGTTTTATTTTTGGGTGTTCCTGTGCGGAGCCAGGAGTTGGACTCGATGATCCTTGTGGGTCCCTTCTGCTTCAAGATACCCTATAATTCTATTGTTCATATGTATGGCTCTGTTACATCTATGCTGAATGTTATGGTTAATCATAAATTTACATTTAAGCCTAGAACTGCCGATCTTGCATAATAAAAACATCTTAGATTAACCCCCAACAGCTGGCCATACTTGAAATTCAGCACTACATGAAGTGTTAAGATGCAAGGTATCAATGTCTACTGTCCCTTTCCTGCTGTGTATAGAATTTATCCATGTACCAAAAGTTGTAAATGGGGTAAATCCAGCAAAGGTGATTCTGCAATTTCTCTGCCCATCATTTCTAGTCTTCTGCAAACCTTTATTCCCCTCTCTTTCACTTGTGATTAGAGCAAGGTGGGAAGGAGAGAGAAGCTTCCCCCCTAAAAGAACTCTGAAGAACTCAATGTGGACAACTGCAGGGTTATAATAGATGGTAAAGGGTGGATTTCATGTCATAAATTGGGTGGACATGACCTTCAGATTAGACCCTAGGGATAGCTGAGTGCTATATCACTCAATGAATGTTGTTTCTGAAAGGTGTGACTGACTGCTTTATTCTGCTTGGGTGAGCAAGACAGCCAGATTGGGGCTGACATTTCATAGAATCATAGAATGGTTTAGGTTGGAAGGGACCTTAAAGGTCCAGCCCCCCTGTCACTAGTCCAAGTTGATCTATCCAACATGGCCTTAAACACTTCCAGGGATGGGGCATCCACAGCTTCTCTAGGCAAGCTGTTCCAGTGCCTCACCACCCTCTAAGTAAAGAACTTTTTCCTAATAACTAACTTCAATCTACAGTTCTTTAAAGCCATTACATCCTGTTCTATCACTACACTCCCTGACAAAAAGTCCCTCGACAGCTTTCTTGCAGGCCCCCATTAAGCACTGGAAAATCACTATAAGATCTCCCTTCTCTTGTCCGGGCTGAACAACACCAACTCCTTCAGCCTGTCTTCACAGGAGAGGTGCTCCATCCCCTTGATCATCTTTGCAAGTCTCCTCTGGACTCGTTCCAATACTTCCATGCCCTCCTTGTGCTTGGGGCCCCAGAGCTGAACACAGAGCTCCAGGTGGGGTCTTACAAGAGCAGAGCAGAGGAGAGAATCACCTCCCTTGACCTGCTGGCCATGCTTCTTTTGATGAAGCCCAGGATACAGTTGGCTTTCTGGGCTGCAATCACACATTGCCAGCTCATGTCAAGCTTCTCGTTGACCAGGTCCTTCCCATCAGAGCTGCTCTCAATCCATTCTCTGCCCAGCCTGTATTTGTGCTTGGGATTGCCCCAGCCCAGATGCAGGACCTTGTACTTGGCCTTCTTGAACCTCATGAGGTACACACAGGCTCACCTCTCAAGCCTGTCAAGGTCCCTCTGGATGGCATCTCTTCCCACCAGTGTGTCGACCACTCCACACAGCTTGGTGTCATCAGCAAACTTGCTGAGGGTGCACTCAATTTCACTGTCCATGTCATCGACAAAGGTGTTACACAGCACCGGTCCCAGTACTGACCCTTGAGGAGCACCACTCGTTACTGATCTCTACCTGGACATTGAGCTGTTGACTGTGACTCTTAGAGTGTGACCATCCAGCCAATTCCTTACCCACCCAGTGGTCCATCCATCAAATCCATGTCTCTCCAATTTAGAGACAAGGATATTGTGGGAGAGAGTGTCAAATGCCTTGCACAAGTCCAGGTAGGTAATGTAAGTTTCTTTTCCCCTATCCACCAATGTTGTAACCCTGTCATAGAAGGCCACCAGGTTTGTCAGGTGCAATCTGCCCTTAGTGAAGCCCTGTTGACTGTCATCAATCACCTTATTTTTCACGTGACTTAGCATAGTTTCCAGGAATTTATACACGATGCGTTTATTTTTCGCATAAATACAGCTTAATGTTTCCAATATGTTTTCTTTTTTTTTTCTGTTCTTTTTGCATTCTGTGTAAAGAATGCACAGACACAATGTTACAAAACTGAAGAAGAATTGTAAGCCAGTTGACTGATCTCAATTATAGTGTCTATCCAGAATATTTTTTTACTCTTAAGTGTCTGAATATTACTTGTATTTTTACTAAGTAGTTCTATGCTTGAAATACTGAAAGCAAGCCACAGTTTTCTGGATTCACAGTGTACCACCACATATCAGTATTACCCCTGCCTGAATATATCATATATACTGGCTGGGTACACAATATAGGTTGAAAGATCTCCTACAACTAGATTCAAGCACAGAACGCCATTGATCACCCAACTGAATGTATCATTTGAAATTAAATTATCATGAACTTTTTTTTTTCCTCCCAGGAAAGAAGAATTTGATGACTACAGGCTATGAAGATGATTAGAAGACTGGAGAAACTGTTGTACGAGGACAAAAGAACTGTACGAGGCTGAAAGAACTGGGCCTATTTAGGTTGGGAAAGAAAAGACTGAGGGGAGACCTTGTCAATGTGTATAAATATCTGAGGGAAGGGTGTCAAGAGGATGGAGCCGGTCTCTTTTCAGTCGTGCCCAGTGAGAGGACGAGAGGCAATGGGCACAAACTGAAGTACAGGGGGTTCTGGCTGAATATGAGGGGACACTTCTTTACTGAGAGAGTGACAGAGTACTGGAACAGGCTGCCCAGAGAGGTTTTGGAGTCTCCTTCTCTGGAAGTATTTAAAACCTGCCTGGATGCCATCCTGCACAATGTGCTCTAGGTGATCCTGCTTGGAAGGGGTCTTGGACTAGATGATCTTCAGAGGTCCCTTCCAACCTCAGCCATTCTGTGATTCTGTGACTTGCTAAAAGTTTCAGGAAGCCCCGGAGAAATGACTCTTCGACTTCATGATCAGGTAGTTTGTACACACAGGATTTATGTATTGTAATAAACATGACCTGTCTATGTAGACACACTGCCCTTTGCAGTTTTAATGGCTATAAGGCAGGGGTAACTACAGGCCTCGCAAAGCACATAATGGCATACTCTTAAGCACATTATGTCCTTTCTGGGTGTTCCTCTTGGGTTTTGCTGTGAAGTGGATTAAAGGAGAAGAAAATATATTTCCTTGGCTAAAATTCTGCTCACTCATAGTGGAAAAAGTCCAGAATGATATTGCTTCCCTACTGACAGATCATTGAAACACTGCAGTGACAAACTTATGCCAAACATTGTTTATGTCCCAAGGTCTTATGAATAGTAGATAACAAGCTGATACCAGACACCTGAAAAACACTAGGTGGTAGCAACTCTGGATAGCAGTTATTACAAAACCAGAGAAATTTTGAAGGAAGCTAGTAGTTCGACTTGCTATTTCAAAACCACTTAATGGGGAAGAAAAACAGAAAGTACAGTCAGAAGGATCAGGGAAGTAATCAGGAATGAAGCTTTAGTGGAATCAAATAATATTTGAGAAAGAAACACGGGTGATGCCATGTTGCGCTGTAACCTTCTCTCTGTAGCCCCTGCTGAAAGTTCTCCCCCCACTGCTGCACTTTTAGATCTAATCTGGGTCAGTCAGGAACTGCTGGGCTGGGGTTGAAACCTCAGGGCTGTCAGCATTGATGGGACAGGAGAAAGGTGGGAGCTCCGCACCCCAGAAGATGGCTGCCAGGAACTGCAGCCACCAACTCTTCCCTCCTAACTGACGCCTACTCAGATGGTGAAGGCTCTTCAGGTGCTGCAACCAGAGTGTGGGCACACCAGTGCTTAACCTCATAGCTCACCAAATAGTAGCTGTTTCTCATGTGCATTGGCCAATAAATAATTACTTTATACTTACGACGTGCCCATATCTGCTTGCAGAATCTTTTTGTGCCAGGCTGAAGATGCCCAAACTGACTATAAAATATTTTGTAGAGGATAAGAAGTGATTTTATGCAGGGAAGCCAATATACATATTTAAGAAAGTTGTAGCACAATAGGAAAGGAACATGATCTTGGAAGAAGTGATTTATATTTGTAGAATTAAAAAGAAAGCAAGAAAGTGAAAGGACAGAAGGAAGGAAGGAAGGAAGGAAGGAAGGAAGGAAGGAAGGAAGGAAGGAAGGAAGGAAGGAAGGAAGGAGGGAAGGAAGGAAGGAAGGAAGGAAGGAAGGAAGGAAGGAAGGAAGGAAGGAAGGAAGGAAGGAAGGAAGGAAGGAAGGAAGGAAGAGAAAGAAAGAAAGAAAGAAAAGAAAAAGAAAAAAGAAAGAAAGAAAGAAAGAAAGAAAGAAAGAAAGAAAGAAAGAAAAGAAAGAAAGAAAGAAAGAAAGAAAGAAAGAAAGAAAGAAAGAAAGAAAGAAAGAAAGAAAGAAAGAAAGAAAGAAAGAAAGAGAGAAAGAAAGGAAGGAAGGAAGAAAAAGAAAAAGAAAAAGAAATGTGAAAAAAAAATAAAAAAAAGGAAAGGAAAAGGAATTTAATCAAGCAGGAAGGAACTACAGTAAGTGTCCCTGGCATGGATGAAGAATCCTTTTCTGCAGCCATACATCTAGAAAAGCTCTTATGCTCAGAGCTATCTGACAATAAATCATGTCAAGCAGAAGAAAACACCAACTGAAAAAAAAATCATTAATGTTTTTAATTAGGTTGTCTTGAATTCTTATCTGCATTCTGAAAGCAAAAGGCTTTTTCAGTAAAACTCATGGCCAGCTTCTGTAGCAAGGAAACTGGCTGTGCTCTAACTGAATTGGGCCCTAAATTCGTTGCTTGGCAAGAGCAGGGAAATGTTTTGCTCTGGTGTCTGACTATTGGCAGTGGTGCTTGTTAATCACACAACCCATTACAATGCACCACACAAGGAGGAATCTCAAAAACATCTTATTGCTGAGTTAAAGGGTATGAAGTGCAGTCTTTTTTGCTAACCAGATTTGTTGTGTTTAATGGTAGGGGTGCTTGTCCATGGTTACTCATGAATGGTGATGAGGGACTATAACTGAGAACTATCAGTGTGAGTACAAGAAGGGGAAGACCTCAGAGCTCATGTTTTAAAGCAATATTTAGGCTAGCAAAACACTGAGCAATAAGATGAAGACAATAGCATGGAAAACAAAGGCTAAAAATGTTTAATTACTTTACCCTGATCACTCTGCTCCTTTCCAAGTTGGCAAGCAGGAACTGGAAGTTGCCAAACATGTTTTATTTTAAAATCTTTTATTCATTGGCAAAGCTGTGTATTGCATCAGATCTCATAAACATGTTTTACATTTTTATTAGGTTTTCCATCCTCCATATACTTATGTGTGCATGCACACATACAGAACTGACTCTTGCATGCAGGGACAGCTTTTGCTTTGGGTTTTGTGGTGGTACATCCCCTGCCATATTTTGTAACTCTAAGTAAAATCTTTGAATTGTGCTAGCACTGCAATCAGTACAGCAGCAGCAGCAGTGCTAGCACCAAGCCCAGCACCACAGCACACTGGCAGAAGTACTCTGCACTCATGCAGTAACCCTTTGAGGGAAGGAATCTCCCCTCCTAACCCTCCATCCCCCAAGCTAAAATGCATAGGAAACACCCAGATGTGCAGTATTTTTGTGAGCATGTTCTATGTTCCCAACATGCTCACAAAATTGTAGCAGAGAATGTGAATACTAATAATGCTGAAATACTGACAATAACAAATAAATGGGGAAATAGCTCAGTCTCATAAAAAACTCAAAATCTGGTAGTTTAATCTGAGCTCTGGCACAGTAGTGCCCAATTCCTTTGTGGGTGGAAGATGGGAATCATTGTAACTCTCTACACTTTCATTTACATTTTCCATTTATTGTGATTTTTTTCCAGTACAAACAACCCAACCAGCAAGTAACACTTTTTTTTTTTTTTTAATGTATATATATAATATATATATATTAGGATTCTAATGAGTGTAACTGATTTAAATCACTTTTAAATGTGTGATATCACAAAAAGTGATATTTGAATCACTTTTTTGACTTGGCACAGATGAGTGTAAGTTCATCATTTTACAGTTTCAGCTAAATTACCAGAAGTATTTGTGTGCGCCAGCTAACCAACTATCAGTTGCTTGACTCCCGGGGTGTGCACTTCCACACAGCATAGCATTTTCCAAAGGTGACAGTAATTCTTTGTATGACTGTTGTAAATGAAATGTGACTTCATCATTACTATGTACTAGCTGATCAGCTGAGAAAGCAAAAAGAGTTACAGAACTGCAAAAAAATCATAACTTAAAAACAATGTACTTAGGAAGATGGTTCATGTAGTTAAGAATATTTTTATCTTAATTTTAAAAAGCCAATTATTTATTAACAACATTTGGCTCAAAGTATAATTCTGAAAAATTCATCCTTCCAAATTTTAAATATTTACCAACTGCAAATTAACCAACTTCAAACAACAAATGCACCTTAGTGAAAAAAGCCCATATTTGTTTTGCAGGCACATTCTTTTCCTCTCAGATAAGAAAGGAAATTGGACGTGTAGCTATGAATCTGATTCTAGTTTGAATTTCTGTTTAAAATATGCATATGCATATATATGTATATACACATGAATGTACGTGGATGCATGTATATAAAATCTATCTCTAATTTTGACAGTAATTTTTCATCCTAATTTTTAAAACAGCTCATTTGCATATTCTAACAAATGACCAACATATATGGCAATTAATTCACTTCTGTATCCAATTTATTTTTCAAATATTTGATGTGCTCAGTCCTTGTTATCTTAAAGACCACATTTCTCTTCATTACCTGTCAGACCGACTATGCTCTACAGGAGCACTGTTGCTGACAAAGTCCTGGAAGAATGCATTCCCATGCACTCCATATCATATTAACTTCTCTAAGACTATTTTTTCTTAGCTGCTTATCGCTCACATGTTTTGGTCAGATTCTGACTCTTCCTTTTCTGGTAATCTTTGGACAGTGAAGTACAGTGAAGATAAGTATTCGATGGTAACGTTTGTCATTAGCAGCTGCAATTAAATAGGGAAATGAGTGATGAAGAATAGAAAATAAAATATTCAGATATCTGTAAATCTTAATTGTATTTTATTATTTATTTATTTATGTATTTAATTTATTTTTTTTAACCTTGTACAACACAGAGTTTCCTCGATATAAAGGAAAATAATTTGTTATACATAGATTAAAAGCACAATTAACCTTTTACAGATTTTGAAAGAGATTAATTTGATGTAAGAAAACATATTTCCTTGTCTTGTCATGTATTCTGGTGTATAACATAAGGAACACATGGAACCCCTATCAAAACTTAGATACGAATAAATCCTAATTCTAAAGTAAACAGGTCAAAAAACAGGGAATTTTGAAACTACACATAGTGTCAAAGAAGAAATATATTTTTACAAAATCTTGAATTTTTCCAGTATGATATCTTAGTGAAAAAAAATAAAGCAAATTTAATATGGACACAGTATTGAGACATAGTAAACTAAGTTTTCGTTGCTCCTTCTACCAATTTTAATACATTTTTTATTTGGTAGTTTGGCATCTGAGGTGCCTTAGGGTCCTTCAAGATGATGTTTAATGTTTCTTCTATGAGTAAGATTTATTTGAGACCCTGCCTGAATTTTGAATTTTAAATAGCTCCTAGTTGATAGAGGTTTAAGTGCAATTCAGCACCTGACAAGGCCCACTCACCTGTTGGGTTCATTCTTCCCAGTCTGGGCATCTGTTTTAGGCTGCCATTAATTCTATCTGGAGTCATGAGACGATGGAGAATATCTATTTAATTAGGACTTCTCCAATTCATAAATGTTTAAGATAATTTTAAAAGTTTAAAGCAAGATGCATGGTTTTTAGACAGTTTAAGACAGATAGCATTAATTTAAATTTTCTGACTACTTCTTGTGTGATTAGGAAAGACAGTAGCATTACTAGTTATAATACATTATGAGTAAATTTCTAAATTAAACCCAAACATAATAATTTTCTACTATGCAAGGAGTTTTCTTTCAAAATATTATTTTGGAGAATTTTTCATCATAATATCTGTTTGCCTCCCCTTTTGTGTTCTGGTAAAAATAATATTATTTCCCAAAAGAATAGTCTTCCATAAGCTAGAAATTTTATTTTTTATTTGAACCTGGAATACTACTTCTGCTGTAGCAGCTAAGTCACTGACACTGTCAAAAGAGGTGAGATACCTTCTAAATGCTGTTGTTGCTGTGATTACTCCTGAGACACATAAGAAATGGCAAAGTGCTCAGTCTATTATCACATGGAAAAAATAAGGATTTAAAAATTAAGAAAAAACATAATTTTGATTCTCAGCAATTTTTTCTGCATTATAGTAGTCAACTATTGACCTTAGACATAGAAAATTATAAATTCGGAGAGCTCTGACATATTTTTGCTATTTCTTACAGGTTCCATTTAAGAGGTTATTGCCCCAGCTCTCTGCCAAACACTGGTAATATACCTGTTTCTCACTGCTGCAGTTCGTAACCTGGTATGTGTATGCAAACAATCGCTGATTGCAATTACTATGCTTGTCTGAGAACTGTGTAGCCACCTAATAGACATGTTGCCTATTCTGTGTCCCTGCAGTACGGGAACAAAAATAGTATTGTAACCTCAAAGAAAATCTCACAATAAATATAAAGCTAACAGGTCAACCCCCTGGCAGACATCTCACTGGGGAAAAACAAAATAAAGCAAGACAAAGAAACAAACAACAACTAAAAACAAAACAACCCAAGCCACACAAAAGCAATAAAGCAGCATGCAACTTTTTTTTTTTTTTTTTTAACAGAGAGATCACTTAAATTAGCTTTATATTGTAGACTAACAAAGCAGATGGTAATAAATGCCAGATTGTCTCTAGAGACCTGGTGAGAAAGGTCATTCCCTAGATCAAAAAATTTAAGCCTGTAAATCATAAAATTTTCTCATGCTTCTTGATAACTATTAAGAAATTGGGAGTTTAGAATTGATGGATAACTTGGCAAATTCTAAAGGACTGTGATTGCTCTTTCTGGAAAAGATTTTTTTTTTTTTTACAAGAACTCTTAATTCATAGAATATTTTGAAACTCGTATGCTTCAGTCTCACTTGGAGTATAGGATTTTATTTTTTTTTTATTAATTCTGTGAAAAAGAAAGATTAATTTGGGGCAGACTTGTTGAAAGCTACATATATGAAATTCTCACTACTGTGTTAAAAATCAGGATCTGTCTTCAGCTATTACCATTGTGGGAACCATGTAAGCTCTTAAAGTCTGTGCCCACACGTCTTCATGTCTACCAGTATCACAGTTTACAGCCTATCTGCATAAGCACCCTTTTCAAGTAATAATGGTAAAGTAAAGCCTGAATGATCTGCCATTTTGGAGCTTTATGCAATAACATTTTATTCATTAAAACCAAGAAGAATAAAGAGGTAACTTTATGAAAGATATATGTCAGAAGACAGATACAGGAAGCTTGGAAAGCTGGTTAGGGCTTAATAAGAATAAAACCTCTATCTTACATTTAATTATAGTTATTGCCTGTTTTAAAATAATTTCAGTTGAATAAAAGGACAAAACTACATTATTCACCTTTGGGTTTTAGAAGGGTCTGTTGTGGTGGTTATTAATTATGGTTAGTATAATAAACATGCCTGGAAGAAGCACCTCAAATAAATGATCAGACACATTGAAAAAAAATTGACCTGTTTAAATGTCAAGAAATCGCACATTTAATTAGGGAGCTTGTTATTTCTCACAAGGATGTTAATCAGATGACAGCATTCATATTTTAATTAGGAGAGAATACCTTTGCACTCCTCCTCAGGCAGAGTAGGAAATTTGTCATGCAAGCTGATTTCCTTTGTGAAGTATTCTGCTTTGACAGTAGGCCCAGACTCTCCAAGGTAAAACTGCACTGAAATTGATAGCATAGATACCTGAATAACCTTGAGAACCTTGAACATTTTCTTTGACAGAAAAATGCATAGAAGACCATCAAAGGGTCTCTTCTAGTTGAGGAGAGCTTTACTGATGATTTAACAGGGTCATAATTGTGCCCATAAACCTAATTGGACTTCAGGTCTGTATATTTTGATGGTTGGACTAGATGATCTTGGAGGTATTTTCAAACCTTAATGATTCTATAATTCTTATACTCTTTCGATGTTTTATTTTTACTATTTCAACTAGCTAGCTATTCCAAATCAGAAAACTAATTCAGCACCCATTTATGGACACTTTTTTTTTTTTTTTTTTTTGCCTGTTACTCCAGTAGAATTAAATGGCTACATACCTCCCTCATCTGCACTGCAACATCTGCTCATTCTTTTTCTTTAGTCTCTCTGGCTTGTCTTCTCAATTCACTTCAGAACTGTGTGCCTGTGCTCTTCTATTCAAATAGCTAGCAAGCTTTGTGGCCATTTTTTTCATGACACTCTTTAATGGGTTTTACTTTGAAGACTAGGGTCTCCCGCTCTAATAGAGATCTCTAGAGTAGAGACTCCCGCTCTACTCTGTGCTGGTGCGGCCTCACCTCGAGTACTGTGTGCAGTTCTGGGTACCACAGTACAAAAAGGACGTGAAACTGTTGGAGAGTGTCCAGAGGAGGGCGACGAAGATGGTGAAGGGCCTAGAGGGGAAGACATATGAGGAGTGGCTGAGGTCACTGGGCCTGTTCAGCCTGGAGAAGAGGAGGCTGAGGGGGGACCTCATCGCAGTCTACAACTTCCTTGCGAGGGGGAGTGGAGAGGCAGGTGGCCTATTCTCCGTTATCACCAGTGATAGGACCCACGGGAACGGTGTTAAACTGAGGCAGAGGAAGTTTAGGCTGGACATCAGGAAGAGGTTCTTCACCGAGAGGGTGGTCGCACACTGGAACAGGCTCCCCAGTGAAGTAGTCACTGCACCAAGCCTGTCTCAATTTAAGAAGCGATTGGACTGTGCACTTAGTCACATGGTCTAAACTTTTGGGTAGACCTGTGTGGTGCCAGGAGTTGGACTTGATGATCCTTATGGGTCCCTTCCAACTCGGGATATTCTATGATTCTATGACTAACTTCATGTTGTCTTTTCAATGTGAAATTGGATGTTCCACTCAGTCTTTAATATACCAGTTAACTTTAATAGCAGTGTTCATAATCTGTTATGTTCATAAACCAACAATTTGTTAAAATATAAAACACACATTTATGCACACAAAAGCACACATTATCATGACAGTGTCCATAGTATCTTAGCAGCAGTCTCCTTTTATGATGAATTGTTTTTCAAAGGGCTACTGCCCAGAATACTTCAAATTGACTTAATGCTCCAGTTTAACTTCATCATTCCCTTTTTACATAAAATGTCCTTGTTAAGGATACTATAATAAGAAAATGTCATATAGCCAAGTTAAATAAATAAATAAATAAATAAATCTGTATTTTTGTAGTAACGTAATAACAAGGAAAAAGGGAAGTTCTCTTAGAAAATTCCCCATAGAAAATTGTTTATAGGGACCTATTTAAATTGATTAAGTTTTCTATAGAAATTATTTTCAAAGAAATAGCATTTTCTTATAGACTTTTTTTCTATAAAATACTTTGTTGAAGTTCATGAGGTTCATGAGGTTCATGGTGAGGGGTCCAGACCCCTCACCAACTTTGTAGCCCTTCTCTGGACACATTCCAGGGCCTCGACATCTTTCTTGTAGTGAGGGGCCCAAAACCGAACACAGTGCACGAGGTGTGGCCTCACCAGATCAGAGTGCAGGGGGACGATCACCTCTCTGGTCCTGCTCGCTGCACTATTCCTGATACAAGCCAGGATGCCATTGGCCTTCTTGGCCACCTGGGCACACTGCCGGCTCATGTTCAGGCGAGCATCGACCAACACCCCCAGATCCTTTTCCTCTTCACAGCTTTCCAGCCACTCCACCCCAAGCCTGTAGCATCACATGGGGTTGTTGTGGCCAAAGTGCAGGACCTGGCACTTAGCCATGTTGAACCTCATCCCATTGGCCTCTGCCCATTGATCCAACCTGTCCAGGTCCCTTAGCAGGGCTTTACCCTCCTACAGATCGACACTTCCCCCCAACTTGGTGTTGTCTGCAAACCTACTGAGGGTGCACTCAATTCCCTCATTCAAATCATCAATAAAGATATTAAAGAGGATAGGTCCCAACACTGACCACTGGGGAACACCACTGGTGGCCAGTCGCCAGCTGGATTTCACTCCATTCACGACCACTCTCTGGGCCTGGCCGTCCAGGCAGTTTTTAACCCAGCAAAGAGCGTACCTGTCCAAGCCATGGGCCTCCAGCTTCTTCAGGAGAATAAAGTGGGAGACCACTATGCTACATCCTTTCTTTCACTCTTCTCAGCTACTGAAGACTACAGTCCTTGTTATCTGACTGGCAATTTTCCTGTATGTTTTTTTGCTATGATTCATTTTCCCAGATTTTTTTTTTTTTTTAATCCAGGATCAGCTGGTACATGATGTGCATAAAGAACCCTTGCAGCAAGAAGGGGAAGCCAAAGACCAGCTTCTTTCTCCTGTCACCAAGAGGACCTCATGCCAGAGGAGAGTAGGGTGCCTTCTCTGTGGCCTCTCTCTGCTCCAGGAACCTTCCACTTTCCCAGGGTCAAAGGACAAGGAATGCACTGGATAAAGAACCGGTATATCTATTTCTTGTGTTTGGACACCACTCTGACACCGGTGGTGTTATATATTCTGGCATCTAACTGGCAAATGACTAAATTGATAACTAGATATAACCCTCCCCCACACTCCAAGAAGGTAAGGACAAAGCCAGGGTAGTAGGTTGTAAGAATGTCATCATCAATAGTGAAATAGTGAAGGAGAATATATAGGTAGAAAGTAAACAGGGGTATGGAGAATGTTAATAAAAGCTATTAGTAATGCTATGTTAAGATTCTTGTTAAATTATGTATTCACTGTATCACATGGATTCTCTTCTACCTTCTTGTTCTGCAAAATGTGGCATTAAATACTCACCTCTGTTAAGACCCTAAGTAACTTGGAAGTGTCATGGTCATCATGAAATGGAACTTTAGGTTTTAGTTTACTTGGAGTTTTAAATCTTTATTCATTCCATTTGAGTCTCACAGAATGGTAGAAATCCAAACAGACTGTAGGCTTTGAGTCTTATTTAAATATTTCATAGATAAGGAGGGAATTTATATAGGATATAATAGCAATTTTACAATTATGTTTTTGCCCTTTTTTCTGTATTGTTATTTTTGAGGTCTCTTTTATAAATAAATAATCTGAAGGTTTTTTTTTTTGTTTGTTTGTTTGTTTGTTTTTTTGTCTGCTTTGATCAGCCCTGTTGCTCATCCAATGCTTATTTTGGCAGGATTAGTTGAAATTTGGTTATTTACCTGTCGAATATGTCAGCAACTCTGTAGATAGACCTTCAAAGAGGAATGCTGAGTGAAAACCATTCCATATATCATTAAGGAGGTAAGAAGGCAGAGAATAACTAGTGATGCCCCAACGACTCCCTGTGGCAGAACACAGAAATATAGATTTCCAACAAAGTAAAAAAAAAAAAGAAGAGACAAGAAGGCTAGTGCACTGAAATCTTTTAAATACTTTATACATCTTAACTCATTTTCACACTCTTCATCAGGTTTCTAACATTTTCCTTCAATTTTACCCTCCTTTGATCATTAGACTATGATGTTCCACAAGGAGATCACAATATTATATCGCTCCCTATGCTGTGGATGATACCCTGGGAAAATGGAGAGTTGCTGGGAGATGTCAAGGAACAGTTTCAAAGCTTCATAGATTTTATGGTCAAAAGAGACTAGTGCGAGCATTTACTCTTGACCTCTCCCATAAAACAGTCCTGGAAGCTTTAAACCTTTTTTCATCTGACTGAAACCCCTGAGGGATGATACTCTGAGTACCAGACACCTGCTGCAACTAACCTAAGTCAAGAGAACTGCATATTATCTTAGTAAGGCTTAGTAGGAAGATGTGGGCATGAATTGGCAGTTGTGGCTATAGTAGAGAAAAATGTACCTTTTATGTTCCAGCTACTTCCATTTCCTTCACGCTTTATTCCCTGGGTTTCATACATTTGTTTCAACATTCTCCACATCCTGGAGAGAAATAAGAAAATGACAGGCAATGTAATCCATACACAAATAGATGTTTCCTCTTGAGTGGATGATAATAGAAGGATAGACAATCGTATCTTATTCAAAACATTTTATATTTTATTTCTGGCTGCATTTGATAGCAGTTTTACAGAAACAAAGAGCAAATAACAACCCTAAACAAAGCCACAGATCCTCTCATAATTGCATTAGGAAGGAAGGCGAGTGAGTTTAAAGAGCAATGAAGGTTTATGAATCTTGCAAAGGACCGGTAAATCTTTCTATAGTGCTTCAGGGATAATAGTTCTGGTTTCTAACACTGGTCCATATCTCACAGTCCTTTATTCAAAGACCTCACATGTTGGGTATACTCATATAAAGTGCAATCAATGGCAGGGTTAAATTATGCACCACTGCAAATGCCCAGGTTCTCTTTGGTGGGATTTTACTGCAGCTGGCAGTGTTAGTGGAATGAAAACAACATAATCTGCCAGCATATATGCTTGTAACACCTGCTTTCTCAAGGTTTGTCCCTAAATGTATCAATGGCCATACTATTTGTCTGAGAGAAGAAAGACAACACTTTACCAGCATGGCTGTGAGACCAATGAAAATGTAGCAGGTTTCTCCTGGTGCTCCCAGGTCAAATACAAAAAGCTTTTTCTTCTTGAGTTCTGCTGATATGGAATGCCAAAGCTTTGCAGGTCTTGAAAGACGGTTTAGCTGTGAAACAGGTGTTAAATTAAGAATTTAAAAATCACAGTTTTCTTGATATGGGAGCCATGCTCACCTTCATGTTTTCTGTGATAATAATACTCTTGGAGTTAAGAAAGAACAATACTCTCCTGAGGTCATGAGTGATAAGAGACAAATGCCTGGAAAAAAGAAGATAATAGAAACAGGGAAATAATTAAAACTGCAATTGAGGTATAAAATGTATGCTTCTGCTTTATAGTAAAAATAAGCAAAGAACAAACTAGTTAACATTTACATGAAATTCTCAGTAGAATGTAAGTTAAAGAAAATATTATCTGCCTAAAAATATCTCTTGTTTTGCAGATGATTACCTTCCTATTCCCTGCCTTTCAGCCATGTGGGAATAGAGTAAATAGAAATAGAAATAGAAAGCAAACGAAATGCTGTATAATGAAAGGCACATTTTTTCTTCTCAGAGCATTACTCTATTTCATATATTGTTTTTATAGTCTGCAAACTCTTAAGATTTTTAATGTGAAAAGAAAGTGACAGATTTAAGTTATTATTATGCCAGCAGTTGTTCTCATAAATGAAAAACTACACAACACTGAGCCATTCACGATATGATTTGAAAATCACCCAAATAGGTGTGATTTAGTTACTTCTGTAATCTCTATTGCTTTTCAGAGCAACCAATTTGTCCTGATGTAGCTGATGTAACATCTAGATATTCCGTTCCTAGGGGTAAGATACCGTAGGAAATACAAAACTGCTAACTCAGACATGCACAATGTGAACCATTCATTTTGTGTTATGGATGCTCTCTAAGGAGAGAAAGGGTCAGACTGTATGAGTTCCACTATCTAGGTATGCCAGCAAACTTGGATTGTGATAAAGTCTTCCAAAATGTTCTGACTCTGATGACTTTGGTCCTAAAAACTCTTGGCTCAAGCATCAGTAATGACTGGTAAAACTAAAGCCTGCTATGCTAAAGATAAGGTGGAAATACAATAACCATAAGCTTCCAATGTGTAGGAAGAAAATGAATGTCTTCAAAATAATAACTATCTGAGTGTTCATGCTGATACACTGTTACTACTGGGAGAAGTATGGAATGTTTCACCATGCTGCATACAATGGGAATGTTAAAAATCGTTTATGTGGCAGACAAATACCCCTCAAATGCTATAGCTTTGGAAATTTATTTACTTCAAAAAATTGAACATACTGTTGCTTTCAGGCTTAAAGTATTGTGTATTGCACAACAAGAGTCTACTGGCAAACCACTCTTTTATGTAATGTTAACGTTGTTGTGCAAAAATAGTATATTAGGTCTTAAATACATTGCTAATAAACAGCAATGTAACAAATGTTTTGTATGCACATAGAAGGAGGAAAGTTAAGCATACAGAAGAAAATAGATCTAAAGTGAATTTTTTCAAACTTAATCAGGTTAACAGTCTCAGTGTGTTTGAGTTTGGGTGCATCAAAATGAAAGAATTAGTTTAGTGGCTAGAATACAGAATTGAGAATCAATATTCCTACGTTTTATTCTCTGTCACTTACTTGCTTGTGTGACTTTGGACAAATTATTTGAGAGCTTTGTGCTTAAGGTTGTTCATTTTTCAAATGAGGTATTTACATGATTTATAAGGATGTGGTAGGGATCAACTCACAGACTAAAAGGTACTAGAAATGTTAGATGTAATTACAATAATATGTCTCCATTGCCAGATGTAAACATCTCTTTGTCTTGATGATGGGGCCAAACTGTGATTTTCAAGCAAGTCTTTATGCTTCCAAAGGTGGAAAAGTATGTGGGGTTTTGCCAGTATAAAACTGGCTTCCTATGACGTAGTAAAAAGCTGGAATTCTTTGGAATCTCAGATGCCCTGTGGGATTGCACATACTACTTTTCACCACATTGGTTCCAGGAGAAGTCCTACAGAATGAAACAGCAAACAGAAGGAGTAGCAAGAAACTGAAAAGAAAAAAAAGACAAATCTATGTTGCAAGCCATTATAGCAAAAATACCTCTGCTTTAAATAATGAAAAGAATGTAGGTCCTATAATTGGGGCGATTTATGACGAAGCTATAATTTGAGTAAATGAGAGAAATAGCCTCAAAGGTAGAAAATGCATTATTTTGCCTGTGCCCTGATCAAAAGCAACATCACTTGTTGATTGATAGGGTAAGGAGGATCTGGCTGGAGAAGCTCAGGTGAGACATTGGATCACTGTGTATCTGGTAGGAGATACAGATTTGTTCTACTGAGAGCACCTTTATACGCAAAATTGTTACCGCATTGCCAGGACCTGGTAGCATAGCTCAGGAAATAGAATATGTGCTGCTTTAAATTGAAGGATGTCCAGTGAACTAGATATTTTCTACGGAAAAACATCTCCAAAGAATTATCTGAAAAGCCACCAGGGATTCTACCACCTGGCATGGTCTGGGTTCATGGCTCCTGTCTGTGAGGTGGAAGACAGTACCCTTATGTAAATAGGAAGCATGAGTGAGGAAAGAATGAATGATGACCCATGCTGTAGGAATTCCCATAAGGGAAATGCACAGGTGGGGTGCCCAATTAACATCACTTTCATATCTTTTTGTGTTTTCAAGGTAAAAACAGAGAACAAAATTACTGGGTGTGAAGAATGATACAGTTTCAAACATACTTAAGAACATTTTAACTTAACTATTAGTTGCAGGACCCTACAAAGTAGCTTACAGGAGTATCAACATTAACATTGAGTGAGTTTATGTCAGAACTCACAAGCTGTATTAAAAATTTAATAGTAGGAAAAGAAATCCCCATTTCACCCCTTTTAACAAAGGACCTCAGTGACATGAGGACCTCATTGGCAATTTTGGAGTTAGTAGAATTTTGTCTTATTTGAACTGGAAGGAAAGTGTATTTGACCAAGTGAGTAATTTTCAAATATCAGAATACTTATGACCTGAAAGACTGCTTAATTTAAAAGTATTGATGTACTGTGCTTTAAATAAGTCACATTTCTCCAGGAATACCTTCAACAGGTTTGTTCATCCAAGCTGCCTATATTTTTTTCATCCAAGAGTTCATTATATAGGTGGATAGTAATGATACCAGTAGTAGAAAAGGGTAACTGGGTGCTGCTAAGTTTATTGGAACTGGTATTTACTGGGGATGTGAAGAGGTGATTAATTTACAATTTCAGTGAAACCATTTGAAATCTTTTATTGGCTGGCTAAAATGTGTAACTAAATTCTTTGAACATGCAATCTTTTAAAAATTTATATTTAATGCCTTTATACTGGCTTTCAAATTGAACCTAGAAGACTTGCTAAAGCATTGACAGTCTGGATGCCACAAGTTCTAGCACTTATTAATCCCTTTCAAATCTATTACTGCAAAAGAAAGTGACAGAAATGAGGTGACATAGACTGACACAAATTCTCCTAAAGATCCTAAAGGCAGTCAACACCAGAGGCAGAGGTGTAGTGTAGATGGACCACCACAGAAAACAGTGGATGGAGATCATGTACAAGCCACAGAAATTGCTCTCAAATTGTATTTATGAAAACTTGTTTTTGACACAGGTGAAATTTTAATTTTTTAATACAAAGTGCATAATAATGTTAATAATGTAGCTTGAAATAATGTATGGAAAACAAGCATAATGACAAAGCACAGAGTGAGGTGTATTTGCTGCCCATGTAGAGTCAGAAGACCTTAGAAAGAAAAAATAGTAACACAGAAAGAACATTTCGAATTGTGAAGAAAATGACATTTAAAAGCCTGTATTAAAGAAATAAAACAGAGAACAACAACTGAAATCCTAATACAACTGATGCAAAATAGAGCATATATTTTGCACCATTTAAAGAAAAATGAATAGAATTTGAAGGTACATGCATCAGATCCTGAAGCTCTAATGGAGGTACAATGAGGACTTTGCCTGCTGGTTTGATAAGTGCTTCCTTTCACACTGATAACATTTCCTTTAGAACACATATGCCCTGTTGCCTCTCCTCCTTCTTCTTGCCTCTGGCTTTGGGTTGAATGTGTTACAGCATGCTGAAAATACTCCTGATAGCAACTTTAAGGTAAAAATAAAATGTATATTATGTAAAGCTTTTCATGTAAGTCACAGATATAATAATCCTATAAGTGGTGTAAAATCTTTATGGCTAAAGCCTTTTTTTTTATATTATTATTAAAATAGTTGAGAATCTTTTCTGCAAAGTGAAGATCTTTGAAATTGTGTTGAAAGTTTTAGTGTTAGTTATAGAAAAACCTCCAGAAGTGATTACATTCCTTCCATGTTCTACAATCATTGTACTAACATATGGCTAAATGTCAGATAAAATGTTTTCATAAATAATATATACAACTACATATTTGCCTTAGATATTGCCTTTTAAAATTCCTGTAGTTATTCACCACTTACTGAAGAAAATTATATCTCTTTCAATAGCTGTTTGAAGCGCTCAGGCAGGGGATTTCATTGGTTTCAGTTAAACGTGAAGTATAGTCAAGATATGCTTTCATATACATACTAAGGATAATCCTTAGTTTTGGTGTATGATACTAGAGAATAATTTTTAAGCTTAAATATGAGAGAAGTATTTTAATCAGAATCACTCATTACATTATATTAATTTGTTTCCTCAAGGAAAACAATAGAAAAATCACATACAGTTTTTATATGTATATATATATTTTTCCATGCTCTAATCTTTCTTATATTTATATGGGAATAAAATCTAATTAAAAATATAACTTATCACTCATAGAGTGATAACTTATCACTCATAGAGTGATAAGTTAACCCTTTATAAAATTAGGCCCTCCTTCACAAATGAAACCTAATCTAAAAATAAAACACACTATGTTGTGCTTTGAGAGAAATAATTGTCAAATATTCTTAGCAGTTTAAATTAACAAATCTAGGACAGCTATCATTACATGTAAAATGTATATTTTTAAGCCAAGTACTCAGCTAAGCCAAGTAAATGACTCTGCCTCTTTTATAAGATAAAGTGTGTATTTTTTCATTTCATTGCTAGTACATTTAAAATCTCAAAAGTTCTTTCACCCCTACATTATATAATGAATTACAACAGAGGCCAATGTATATGACTTATAATTGGCACTGATTAAGATCAGGAATGTGGTCAGCTGTCTCAGTTGCTAGGCAGTATCTTGTTAAGCCACGGAAATACAACTGCATTTGATCATATGATCGCACCCCTAATATTTAACAAAAAACAAGCAGCAAAAATTCTACAAAGCCTGAATTGAACACCACACTTGTAGGAGTTATTTAACACTTTTAAAATCAGTCTAACAATTATTAACATTTTAAAATGTCATTTATATATATTTTTTTCTCCTTTTGATATATGGTAAATTCAAAACACTGCTTATTAGATCCTCACCATCACAGAGTAGCATTTTACTTTTTTAAATAAAACTGAATTGCTTCCTCACTACTTTCAGCTTGAAACAGGTAAATGTCCTTTCATAAAAAGTCTGTTTAGTAAAATCTTCTTAAGCCTGTTTTCCAGTTTCTCCACCCTTTTGTGTGAAAGTTGATGGCAGATGACTGGCTAACAGTGAAAAGTGGTCATAGTAGACACCTTAAACATGCTTGCTATTCGGAAGAAAAAAATGAAATTCCTAAAAATATTTCCCAACACTATTGTCCTCCTGGTTAAGGGGGGAGAACAAAAGAATTCAAAGCAAGTTACTAAATAATAGCCTTATATAATAGCCTAAAGGCTTCTTCATTTCAGAAATCACATGGAAAGAAAATGTACCCTAGTGCCAGCTATTCCAGATGATTAAGCTGGATAGGTACATCAATCGGTACAGAACTGTCAGAGAATTACAGGTATAGTATGTATAGATTAAGTTACAGCATTCTTCTAGGTTCAGACTTTATAAAAACAGTTTTAGTGTAAGAAATTGAAATACCTCCCTCTGCAAATATGTTCCGTTTAGGTGGCACACACCACATGGATGATTTTTATAGGGCTAGATGGGTACATCTACACTGACAATAACATTCGTCAAGAAGCAAACTCAAGCACTGAACCCTTGGCCATCCACAGTGCTTAATTGTCAGCTTGTTTCCTGGCTGTCATTCAGATCACTACACTTAGCTTCCTGACAAAGAAGGGCTAGTAATTCCCTTAATGTCACTCTAGAACTCTGTAGTACTGAAGTACAGCTCTGGTGGCCTGCAACACAATTTTTCATGTTCTTTTAAATGCTTTGAACTGAAAAATCATAGCAAACAAATATGCCTTAGGGAACCCCATATAGCACCAGACGAAAGCCAAGTGCCCACAGGCTGTTGCCATTTTGCTCCAGGGAGTGGCTATTCTTAAACAGCATAAGTGGGAGCGAGTCAAGGTCATTTAGCTTAAGGACTGGTCCCTGATCTCTTGCATTCAATGCTGTGGAAATGAATGTGATAACTATATCAGACCATACACTCCTACACAGATTCTCATATCAGGGTCATTGTGCAATTCTGTAAAAAGGGATATATATATATATAATAATAATAATAATAATAATAATAATAATAAAATCTATAATACTTATTATATAGATATATAATTATCATTATTTTTTTCCTACAGAAATTGTCTGGGCCTTTATCAGATATGAAATAAATGAAGTTTATTTTTCTTTTCCTGGAAATACCACATTTCTTCTGGATTTCTCCCTTCTGGTTAGATGAGTCTAGTCTCACCCACTGGCACTAGGAGATACAAATGTATCAGAGTTATTCTGAAACTGTTAATTCCCCTATTGTCACTCTAGAACTCTGGTCAAAATCCTTAATAGCAAAATCAAAAGTATTGGCTTTGCCTGAACCCCACACTACCTTCTTAAGGTTCCTTTTCTTTATTGTTATTTTTATTTTTTTATTTTTCTTAGTGCTACATCTCCCATTCCTCGTGTGCATTTCATGGTCCCAAAAAAACAAAGTGCGGAAACTCAAGAGAATTCTTGTAACTGTCAAAAACCAGCACATTGTATGGGCAGGCAGTAAAGACATTTTATGAGACAATATACATAGTGTTACTAGGGTAGCATTATAGGAACAACATTTTGGTTAGTAGGTGAAAAATGAAGTATGTTTTCTGTAGAATTTATAGTAAATAGTTGCTCAGGTTATCTGTGTGAGATCTTGTTTGAACACTGAATTAGATGAAAATAAGATGTAAAGGAGACAGCAAAAGGAAACAAGAGAATGAAAAGCTGTGCTAAAGCATACTAGAAATCTTCGAGGAAACAGAGGTGAAATTACCTTTCCTCACCATTGAGTAAAATATCCTGGCATGTTCCCACCAGATGACTTGGTTAGGCACAATGTTGTCTAACCAAGAACTCAAAGAGAATATTGAGACCTTGATGATTTGATGAAGTATGCCTGAAGGAAAAAAAAAAAAAAGTACATAAAAAGTACATTTCATCTGAATGAAACTGAGGCACAGACTATACAAGACAAATAACAAATAACAATCAGAAAACATGCTGAAAACAGGAAGTAAAAATTCTCCTTGCAAGCTGCAAGGGCAGACATAGCTAAGGAAAAGCAATCTTTTTCCAGCTCTGTGCTGTTATAGACAGGGCCGTTCAGCTACTAATAGTCCTTTGCATCCATCTCAGTCAGATGTGGATAGCAGGATCAAGCTTCTTCTGAAAAGATATGAGGTAGGAAAATGGGAAAGGAAAAATAAGGCAGAGTGTGTAGAATCAGACTGAAATCCAGAAAATGTTCTAAATATAGAATGTTTTCTGACACGTTCAAGCTGACAGTCCAAGCTAACAAATCATCATCTGAAATGCTTAAATGAAAATAAGCAAAACATGAAAGGAAGCATTTAGGTGTGTAAATGCATACACCACCTGACCACTAGCTACCAGCCCAGTAGAGCAGTCTTTCTTTCTGCAGATCTTCTGTGACTCCTTCCAGCTCACTGGGGGACTATACACCTGAATGTTTCAGATACCTGAGTGCAGGCTAAGTGCATGTTGAGAGGTATTTACACAGCTGAATCTCTGCCCAGGAGACATAATTTAGAGAGTAAGCCTGTCTTAGCAGTAAAATTGATAGTTTCAAGTGGCATTTCCACCTGTGACTTATGGGTCTGATGCTTCATTTCCCCGTTATTTTTTTTTTTTTTTGGCAAAAACCATCACCAAATGGTCTATGTCCATATAAGTTGAGACTCCATCCCTTGCCATATAGAGAATCTTATTTGCTTGAAGTATTATTGTATCTTTGGTAATACCTTTCTTACTGCCACCAACCAAGTAAGGCTGTACTGACTTCAGTATATACTTAGACAGCAATGGTAATTTGTTGATCATTCTTATTCTCAGTAATCTCAGAATTTAGCAGTTGAAAAGACTGATACAGTTGCCTGAATTCAAGTGTTTTGTGTCATCAAAGACGTTCTAGAATATCTCACTTAGCTTTCAGTTGAAAAAGGTAGAATGCATTTTGTCACATCTGCTAGCTGTGGATGAGTATTTTGAATACTTTAGCTCATATTTTCATGACAGTTACTAGCTCTGAGTTTTTAAAGCAAGGAGGTAGCCAAAAAAAGTTCCTATTTTCTCTTGATGTATCTGAAGGAATCACAGAATCACAGAATCATCTAGGTTGGAAGAGACCTCCAAGATCACCTAGTCCAACCTCTGACCTAACACTAACAAGTCCTCCACTAAACCATATCACTAAGTTCAACATCTAAATGTCTCTTAAAGACCTCCAGGGATGGTGACTCAACCACTTCCCTGGGCAGCCCATTCCAATGCCTAACAACCATTTCAGTAAAGAAGTTCTTCCTAATATCCAACCTAAACCTCCCCTGGTGCAACTTTAGCCCATTCACCCTCATCCTGTCACCAGGCATGTGGGAGAATAGACCAACCCCTACCTCGATACAGCCTCCTTTAAGGTACCTATAGAGAGCGATAAGGTCGCCCCTGAACCTCCTCTTCTCCAGGCTGAACAAGCCCAGCTCCCTCAGCCGCTCCTCATAAGACTTGTTCTCCAGACCCCTCACCAGCTTCGTTGCCTTTCTCTGGACTCTCTCGAGCACCTCCATGTCCTTCTTGTAGTAAGGGGCCCAAAACTGAACACAGTACTCGAGGTGCGGCCTCACCAGAGCCAAGTACAGGGGGACAATCACTTCCCTAGACCTGCTGGCCACGCTGCTTCTTAGACAACACAGGATGCTGTTGGCCTTCTTGGCCACCTGAGCACACTGCTGGCTCATATTCAGCCGACTATCAGCCAGTACTCCCAGGTCCTTCTCGGCCAGGCAGCTTTCCAACCACTCATCTCCCAGCCTGTAGCTCTGCTTGGGGTTGTTGCGCCCCAGGTGCAGGACCCGGCACTTGGCCTTGTTGAACTTCATGCAGTTGACCTCAGCCCATCGGTCCAGCCTATCCAGATCCTCCTGCAGAGCCCTCCTACCCTCGAGCAGATCGACACATGCACCTAACTTGGTGTCATCTGCAAACTTACTGAGGTTGTACTCGATCTCCTCATCCAGATCATCGATAAAGATATTAAAGAGGACTGGCCCCAGTACTGAGCCCTGGGGGACTCCACTAGTCACCAGCCTCCAACTGGATTTGACTCCATTCACCACAACTCTCTGGGCCCAGCTCTCCAGCCAGTTTTTAACCCAACGAATCGTACGCCAGTCCAAGCCACGAGCAGCCAGTTTCTTGAGGAGAATGTTGTGGGAAACGGTGTCAAAAGCCTTACTGAAGTCAAGGTAGACCACATCCACAGCCTTTCCCTCATCCACCAAGCATGTCACTTGGTCATAGAAGGAGATCAGGTTCGTCAAGCAGGACCTGACCTTCATAAACCCGCGCTGACCGGGCCTGATCACCTGGTTGCCCTGCAAGTGCCGCGTGATGACCCTCAAGATAATCTGCTCCATGAGCTTCCCTGGCACTGAGGTCAAACTAACACGTCTATCGTTCCCTGGGTCTACCCTCCGGCCCTTCTTGTAGATGGGCGTCATGTTTGCTAGCCGCCAGTTGACTGGGACCTCCCCTGATAGCCAGGACTGCCAATAAATGATGCAAAGCAGCTTGGCCAGCTCCTCCACCAGTTCTCTCAGTACCCTTGGGTGGATCCCATCCGGCCCCATCGACTTGCGTACATCCAAGTGCTGTAGCAGGTCGCCAACCATTTCCTCGTGGATTATGAGGGCCACATCCTGCTCCCCATCCCCTTCCACCAGCTCAGGGTACTGGGTATCCAGAGAACAACTGGTTTTGCCGCTAAAGACTGAGGCAAAGAAAGCATTAAGCACCTCAGCCTTTTCCTCATCTCTTGCAACTAAGTTTCCCCCCGCATCCAGTAAAGGATGGAGATTCTCCTTAGTCCTCCTTTTGGTGTTGATGTATTTGTAAAAACATTTTTTGTTATCTTTAACGGCAGTAGCCAGATTGAGCTCCAGATGAGCTTTGGCCTTTCTAATTTTGCCCCTGCACAGCCTCGCAACATCCTTATAGTCCTCCTGAGTGGCCCGCCCTCTTTTCCAAAGATTATAAACGCTCATTTTTCTCCTAAGCTCGAGCCACAACAAAATGAAAGCAAGTATCTTTCATTTCTATACTAATTTGAAAAAAAAAATCTCAGAAGAATCAAATAATAATGATACATTTCTTGCTGTGTCTTTCCTCTCCAATGTTTCATACTCATTTTATTTATTTATTTATCTATTTATTTTTAATTTCTTTTTTTACTGTCGTGTAATTTTGTGTGTGTGTGGGTAAAGGTCTAAGAATTAGAAGTCCCAATTGTTCCTTGGTGATCTGTGCATAGAATGAGCATATGGTCATATGGTTTCCCTCTCTGGCACTATCATACAGATTAGAAGCTCTTCGTAAGGCAAGCTAATTCACAATTTTTCTGAAACTTTTGTGAGAAGATTTCAGGAGTACTAATATATGGACAGTTGTATGAAATTTGTGTAATTCCTTTACACTTACAAACACATACACCCACACAGATCCCTCTCCAAAAATTGTCGTCCTAGAACAAAGCCTCAGATTGACCACAAAGGCTAGGAAGCAGAGTGGTAGTCTTATCACTTCATGATTATGATGTTTTTGCAGAGTAGAATTTGCAGGAAACACCTCATTTATTTGTCTTTCCCCTAATGTTCCAGTATAGATAGAATTATTTTTGCATGACTATACTACAGATGGGACAAGTGGAAATGTTTCTTTCCAAAACAATTTTTTTAATGTCAAAGTACACATATTAGATGTATCATAAAGTAAATGATGGATGCAGAGATCACATTTGAATGAATGGCTTATATTTTACTTGTCTAGCAAATTTATTTGGTCAGTTTTATTGTCAAAAAAGCTTTCAAAATTAGGCTTAATGGTAAGTTCTCATAGCAACCTTGTGGTGCTTCATTTCTAAATTACTGATTGCTAAATTACTAAATTACTAATTCCTCACCAAAACTTTACAGCTGGCAGGAAACCCTGGTAAAGGCTGTTATTTGTAAGACAGCCAACTAGTTGAAGATTTTGCAAGTAATATTTTAAATAAAGAGAATAAAATATTGAATTCTTTTAACTACAAATGGAACTGTAGAATGTTCTTGAATGTAAATTTCTATCAAGAAGTAAATTAGCAATTTACAAAACCCAAGAAATGTTATTTCTGACCTCATTACAATAACAAAGCTATGTAATTCTTCTACAAGTCTATGTGCCAGAATCTAATTTGGCTGTCTTTAATCTTCCAAGATAAAAAGGTTTAATATTTTAGTAAACAGTTTATAAATGATATCAGACAAAGAATCTGTGAGGATCTTCACAATACGCTCTGTTGATCTGTCTTCCATTCTTTCCGTCTCAGGATAAATCACATTCCTTGCCACAATGTTTTTACTCTTCAGCAAATGATAAATACATACATTTCTACAATGCTCGGGGGAAATATATTATTTCTTCTGAATAAGATTACCCTAAGATAATATTTTTTTAAACTAATGAATGTTTTAGGTCAGAAGTAAGAATTGTGTTGTCATATTGATTCCACATAAATTTGCTGTTGTTTTTGGTGGTGGTGTTGGGTTTTTTTAATGCTCATACCACATAGGCAATTGGGAGATACCTATCTCAGGCTACCTTGGAGATATCCCTTGAAAACTGTAATTTCTCAGAATATTGTAGTATCCTTTTGGAATATATTTGGGGCATTAATTTGTACAGTGCTTTATATTCCCTTAAATAGATGTGTGACAAATGAACTAACAATATGCAGATGTTTGCCTGAGTGGTCATGTGGAACAGCATCAGTGAATCACAGAATCATAAAATGGCTGAGATTGGAAGGGACGTCTGGAGGTCATCAAGTCCAACTTCCTTTCTGAAGCAGGGCCACCTACAGCTGTTTGCCCAGATCCATGTGTAGACAGCTTTTGAATAGCTTCAATGGATCTACTGGTTTTTAACCCATATGGGTTTTAACCCAAATCTCCACAGGTTTATTTCTCCTGGGTACAGAACTTTGCACTTGTCATTGTTGAACTTCATGAGGTTCCTGCCAGACCATTTCTCCAGCCTGGCCAGGTCCCTCTGGATTGCAGCATGACCCTCTGTCATATCAGCCACTTATGTATCAGCCACTCCCAGTTATATATCATCTGTGAAAACGAAACCAAAGAAAATTTTGGGGAAAACAGATGCCTACAATAATCACATTGACAAAGCCCCTCTTTTGAAACTGTTTTTGTTTGTTTGTTTGTTTTTGTGTGTGTGTGTGTGTGATTATTTATTACTTATATTATGTAAAAATATGTGCTCTCCAATTAAGCTTCAACTTAGGCACTCTCTGAAGAAAATGTGTTTCCAACAAAAAAATATTTACAATACAATATAAAAATACAGCAGCAGTGATAACATTAAAAAAGAATGAGAACCTCAAGCAAGCAATTACATAATATTTGTCAGCTTGCTAGTTATGTCTAAGACATGATTTTGTACTTCCAGGGTAACTTGGGGAAATATTGTTGACAGCAATAGTGTTATCATTGGCTGGTCCTGATAATTTACACCTATCTTCCACAGACATCTGGCTGTTAAGGTTAGTTTTTAATACATTTTTAAACATGTCATAAAATACATCTAAAATACTGTAAATTGGAATGTTTGAATAAGCACTGAGAAGGAACAAGCCACATGATCAGTGGAATACAGGCCAGTATTCTAGATAATAGTTTAAAACCAAAAGGAAAATAAGCTAAATGTGGAAATGGATTCACAAGGAGCTAGGAAGCAGACATCCTACTAAAGTCAGTCAGTAAGGCTTTGCAGAAAATAAAAGCTGTGAAGCAAATATGATTTCACCCTTTGATGAAAATTAAAAATTGACTGTATACTGAACTTTGTAAGTTACTTCAATAACTTCATTGAGAAGTGCCAGCTCCTGCACATGGGGTGGAACAACCCCAGGCACCAGTACATGCTGGGGCTCTCGCAGCTGGAAAGCAGCTCTGCAGAAAAGGACCTGGGGGTCCTGGTGGACACCAAGTGGAACATGAGCCAGCTATGTGCACTTGAGTAAGGAAGGCTAATAGTATCCTGGGCTGCATTGGGGAAAGTATTGCCAGCAGGCTGAGGTGAGTGATCCTTCCCCTCTGTTCAGTGTTGGTGAGGCCGCACCTGGAGTAATATGTTCTATTCTGTGACTTTCAGTGCAAGAGAGACTTGGAGCTACAGGACAGAGTCCAACAAAGGGCCTTAAAGGCTAAGGGACTGAAGCCTCTCTCCTATGAGAACAGGCAGAGAGAACTGGGACAGTGTAGCCTAGAGAAGAGAAGGCTCAGGGGAGATCTCCTAATTTTATTTAAATACATGCAGAGAGGGTGCAAAGAGGATGGAGCCAGGCTCTTTTCAGTAGTTCTCAGGACAAGAGGCAACGGGCACAAACTGAAACACAGGAGGTTCCATCTGAACGTCAGGAAACAATTTACTGTGAGGGTTATGGAGCACTGGAATAGGTTGCCCAGAGAGGTAGTGGAGTCTCCCTCCATTTCTGGAGATCTTCAAAAACCATCTGGTCATTGTTCCATGCAAGTGGCTCTAGGTGGCCCCATTCTGTGATCCTGTGGTTCCATGATATTTGCAATATACTTAAAACTTCTTTGAATGGGTAAGCAAGAAAATCACAGGAGTGATTTTATTGCTGGATTTAACTGTGCATTTATTTCTGGTATGCATTCAAGTTCATCAGAGATGAAGTTAGATGTGTGCAGAATTTTTTTTTTTTTTTTTTGAGAAAGGCAGAAAAATCTAACAATGGGAAGTTCATTAAATAAAAATAAAAATGTGGGTACATTTTTTATCAGAGACTGAAAATGTGGAGAACTTGCCAAAATATTGGGCCCTCTCACTGTCAGAATGAAGTTTTCCAAGAGATAAGCTGTAGCTAAACATAAGATTTGCATTAGGTAAGCAGAAGCAATTGGATGCAGTTAGGCAGTAACTGTGTGAAGTTTAATAGCTTACAATAAACTTGAGCTAATAGTCCCTTCTAGTATCAGACATAATCAAACTGTGAGAAGAAATGGTCTCGTCACAATAGCTTGCCTATTTACAGTAAAACATCTTGAAGAAATTAGGACTAATTTTAAGGTAAACATTTTAGTTTGAATTAACAGTAGAATCCTCTTATTTACATACACACTTAAAAGTATTGACCCACAAATAAAAGAAAAAAAAAAGATTGAAATTATATCGAAAATCAATGAACAAATTCTCAAAAAATAGACTTCTTCTTTGACTAAATCACAGATTAGCAATTGAGTAAAGATAATATGATTGTTTATGTATCTATAACAAGAAGTACTACTTAAAGTCAATTTTTTAAAATTATTTTTTTTTCCTTTAGAAATTGATTCACAGATTAACTTGTCATGTATTTTTCTTCAGACACAAAGGCTCACAGTGCAATCCAACACCCATTCAAGGCTATTAGAATCCTTCCATTAGAACAATAGGCATTGTATCAAAAAAAGAAATTAAATAAAATGACAAATAACAGGATTGGAGGAAGCAGTAGAGGGGAAAATTCAGAATAAATATGCAATGGTTTATGGTTACAGTACAATTACCATGTGTGTGAAGGTTTCACTATTACCACAAAAAGGCTGTGCAAGCCATAGTGTGAGAATTACATACATTTCTAACATTTTTAGTTTTTTATAGATCTCTGAAATGAGTTAATAACATTGTGTAACCTTTTGCAAGGTAAATATATACGGAACTTACTATTTCAGGTGACAGACAGATGTCCAAACATAAAATTCCATCAATTTTGCAATGTATCATAAATAATTATTGAAAGTAGTTATGAAATAAACCTCAGAAATTATTGGTTGAGCAACACAAATATTTAGAATTGAAATTAACAGCAAGTGCAGGAATATCTGACAACTATTCATTCTTTCCATTATGGGAAACAGTATTATAGAATCCTAGTGCTATAGGATTTGTTAATTAACAAATGTAGGCCGATCAGTTTCCCATTACAAATATAAGGGATGAATTTATTATAGTCCCTTCAGTTTAATTTGAATGAAAACTTCCTCTTCCGCCTTTCTTCCTTACCCCTCCCTTTTCTTGGAGTGACTATGACATAAAATAGAAAATCACTGTACAAACGGGTTCTGCTCATTTCCTACTTGGAAAGACAGACACCTTATTCTTAGAGAGTTCTTTCCTTTATTTCTTCTTTTTTTTTTTTTTTTTTCTTTGCTTTTCTCTTTCATATTGCTCTCTAAAACAAGCAGGATGAAAAGTAGAACAGTCTTCTGTAAAACCATTATGCCAAATTTAACAGCTCTAGGCTACTTTGATGGCAATTTCCACCATCAGACTAAATGAATGTTTGAGAGCAGAAAGCCAAAATCTATTGTTCCATTTTCTGGAAGCCCACTGGCTTTTGGCATCTTAGTTCTGCTGCTCTTTCCACTTCTTATAACTAAAAAGAGCTTTATCATACTTCAGACATGCCTCAATCCCCTTCTTTGCAATATCTACGTCTAGCAGTGTGGTTCACTATGGGAACTACAGATGTCCATAAGAGAACAATGAAACCACCTTTCACCAACCTACCCCAGAAAGAATGGAGGACACTGTGGGCTCAAATTATATCAAAGTTTAAGAGTATGAGCAAAACATAAGAGAAAAAAACATTGCTTCAAAAGAATGTCTCCTACCTTTCTCTTGACTGTGTTTTTTCCTTCCGCTGTTGCAGCAGTTAGAACCCTGGATTCAAATAGTGTTTTGAGAATGCACACTGATGGATGTATGTGTATGATACATTCTTACACATACATTCATACATGTGTATGAATATGTTGTTTACAATGCAGACCTAAATTACATGCCAGTAATACAGGCAGTATTTGCTAAGAAATTCATGGGAGGACAATACAAATAGAGGAGAACCAGATAAAGAAAAGTAAACCTGATTATATTATAAAGAATAAAATTAAAGTGACTGACATAAGAAATAACGACCCCAAATGCCCCACTAGTTAAGCCCAGCAGAGACAGCAATTTCTCTTATTCATCCAGAGTCACTAGCATCATTCTCAGCAACATATTCCTTTATGCATTCAAGTGCTATTCAAGTGTTGCTCAGTTATAACTTATTTTGCTAGCTGATTAAAATGTTAAGTATTAAAACTGGCACTGGTTCAACCATCACAGTTCATTAAATTACTCAGGAGATGTGGACTGCACTAGGAAGGCCTATGTGGTAAAATGAAATGTTCTATTTATAAAATTGTACCCTGCTGTGCTATTCATTTGGTAATAAAACCTTTTTTTCTCCATTTGTATCTTCTCTTATTAATGAGATAAAACGCCTTTTCAGTTTATTGGTTTGTATAAATGCCTGAACAATCAGTAAAATGCCAACAAAATGTAGGTAAAGCTCCCCTGGATCAAAAAAAAAAAAAAAAAAAGTGTTTATTTTTGGAGAACTATGTATGCTTCTTTTTATACTTTCTTGGGGTTTGTAGTCTAATGACTCTTCATATATACTAAACTGACAAATATCTACCATATAACAAATAATTTTAAAGGCACAAAGACCAATGTTTCACTTGGACAGCTCTGGTGTGTTTGTTTTGCTCCCTTTCACATGATTTTGCCTTGGTGAAACAATGTGAAAAATACCTTTTGTTCAGTATGGACAAAGAACAGCCATGAGAAAGTTAATCACCATAAGGGCCACAGGTTCTGATCATGAGGTAATGTATATACTGTTCCAGTTCAGACTAGTGTCTCTGAGAAGCTATTCTTTTAACCCACATATCAATACCTTGAATAGATTTAGTCTTAGAAATTGCCTGTCTAGGCAAGAAATCTCTTGTTTGGGCAAAGCAGCTAAAAGCAGAACCAGTTATGTCCATTTTACAGTCACGTATGTGAGAGTGGCTAAGTCAAGGGGAGTGGCTGGTAATGGAGTGGAAACCTCTCATTTGCTCATTTTATATAAAGAGCTCTAAGTTATTTAATATTAAGACCTCAATACATATTAATACCTTCAGAATCTTAGAAAATGCTTTTTTCTCTTCATAGTTTTATTGTGATAGCTCTCTGGAGTGTAGCCCTTCAGACGTGTAATACTGTATTGCCATTGCTAGTAACATGTCATAGGCTTTGTAATTAGTTTACAAGGCCTTAGGACTGTGGCTTGTCTGGCTTACTCTGAAATTGTCTTGACCTGCCTGGAGACTTGCTTTGACTTGGCTTAACTATAGCGACACCTTTTCATATGACAGGTGGCTATGTCTGAGCCATCTTACTTTTGCTTATCTTTGTATGGTGTTGGCATAGTTCTTATACAGATAAGAGTAACAAGCACTTATTCTGTGTAACATGAAGCATTTATGACTGTAAATTAATAATGTAGACTGGAGAAATATGACTGGTATAAAAGCTGAGGCATTGACAAGTGGGAATACACGATGCAGTTCTGGGGAGCAGAGGCATGGGATGATAAGATATAACATACCAGTTTCGAACTTGAGACCTCATGTAACCCAGAACTTACCAGTGGTCACTGGTAAAGAAATGCAGACCTGAAGCTCAACAAAAAGAGTTTCAGATATAACAAAGACCAAATAGTTAATCTATGTAAAACGTACCCTATCTAGCAAATTTGTGTATAATGTGAATTTGCAGACCAATGAAAAAAGAGTAAGGTATAAAAGCATGTTAGCAAATGTTGAAATGACCTCAAACAGACCCTAGAGGGAGGTGTTAAGAAACCATCAGCCTCATACTTGGTGAAGGACAAGGGATGCTGATGACTGACTGCCCCCACCCCAACAGATGGAAGCCATCAATGCTAGGACACCAGAGAGCAGAGAAGCATGATTAAAACACCAGGGCAGGTAAAATCTAGAAAGCGTGTGTAAAACAAAGTTAAGTGTGTTGCTATTATTATTTACACATCATGTGCACAATAGTGTTATTTTTTTTAATTTCTTTTTCTTTCTCGTGGTGGGTTGAACTTGGTGAGATGTTCACCTAGCCACAGTCTCAGTCCCTCTCCTCAACAGAACAAGGGAGAAAATAAGAAGAAAAGCCCATGGGCTGAGATAAAGACAGGGACATCACTTGCCAGTTACCATCACAGGCAATACAGACTCATCTTGGGGAAAACTAATTTAATTTATTACCAATTAAAATAGAGTTGGATTGTAAGGAACAAAGACAAAACTAAAAAATTTTCCCCTCAACCCCCCATTTTCCCAGGCTGAACTTCAATCTTTTATTCCCAAATCTTCAACCACCTCCTCCCTCTCTGAACAGTGCAGAGGGATGGGAAATAGTGGCTGTCGTTAGTCCATAACAGATCCTCTCTACCACTCCCTCTTCCTCATTCTATTCTCCTCCTCCTGTGTGAGTTCTCCAAGGCCTGAAGTTGCTTTGGCAAATATCCATCTAATACTGCACGGGCTCCTCTGCAGACTGCAGTGTTGATATCTCTTTCCCAACTGTCCTCCCCACAGGCTGCAGGAAAATACTTGCTTCACTATGGTTTTCTCCAGATTATCTGCTCTGGTGCCTGCAGCACCTTCTCCTCCTGTTCTCTGACCTAGGTATCTGCAGAGTTGTTTCTCACAATTCTTTTCTCACTTCTATGCAGAATTTTCTCCCCTTCCTTAAACACATTTCCCAGAGGCCCCACCATCTCGGCTGCCAGGCCCAGCCATGTGCTGCAGTGGGGCCACTGGAGCTGGCTGGAACCGGCTGGTGCCAGCACAGGGCAGCCTCGGCCTCTCCTCACAGAGGCCGCCCTGCAGCACCCTGCTGCTAACACTCAGCACCTGCACCCACTACATTACATTTTATGTAATAATAATTCTTCTGATTAATAATAATTCTTCTGATTAGATTATTTAAGATACCACTTATACTACAAATAAATTATTGGGTTTATTTATAGCAAGTTTTCGTTATATAGAGCAAAATTTTGAGCATAAGAAGAGAAGCAAGAGAAAGTATAAAAAAAAAATGACTATATGTCTGGTTTTACTTCTGTTTGCCTGCAGTTTATCACAGCAATAGCATTTGCCATGACAATCAAATAAGGAGTTAATAGAGATCTGTTTCCTTCCTAAGATTTCTACTTCATCTTCAGGGTAAAGCTTTGAGGTTCGTAAAAAAGCAAATAGTTTTGAAGGAAATTACTCTACAAAGGCCATAAAAAAAGAAGCTCATTGGCATTAGAGATCTTCCTGTTTTCCAAAAAGTCCACTGTGTTCCTAGCAAGAACAGTATCTCTCAGGTCAAGATGAACAATTGCTAACTGTCATATCCTATGCAAAAAGACCAAGAAATATAAGCACTGCAATACTCAAATAAACTAAGTACATGCAAACAAAATGCCAACAAATCTCAAGAACTTCAAAACTTTAAAAATGTTTTTATTCACTTTAACAGCCTCTAACAGATAGACTGCTAGCTGCCCTGTATCGCTCCAAATTTGAGACAATCATAACAAGAAAAAATCATTCAAATGTTACACGGGGCCTGAACTACTAACAAAGACGCATCAAGAAAATTATAATCTAAATTGGCCCATTCAATGAAAAAAAACCTATTCTACATTTTTTTTGGGGGGGAAGAATTGCAAAACTATTTTTTTTGCCCCATAAGTGCAGCTTTTGCTGTTATAAGGGAGATGCCCTGGCTGTGTGCTGGTCTGGCAGTGCAAGAGCTCAGCCTGGCCTTCACCTGAGCTGGATTAATCCCTGCGTTTGGGCTCAGTGGCTGCTGTTTCCTTGCTTCAGGTTCAGCTCAGGGCATGGCCTTACTAGGGAGGGGTGACACTCGCTCCCCAGTCACTGCCTGGCAAATGATAGCCCTTTGTGAGAGTCTGAGAAGGAAGAGATACCCACTGTGAATACGATACTCCTTCTGGTGAAGACTTTGAGCATGCTAGTGACTTCTTGTAAATATCCCCTGCCACTCTCCTACAGTAGAGTGACTGCAGCTGTAAATTTTCTGTGTTGGTTTGGGTTACATGTGCCAGTATGCTCTGAATTGGACTGATAGTAACTGTTCGGTATTTTGATGGGATGGTTATGATTTTAATTAAACTTATCAATTAGGATTCTTTGCTCTACAGATATATTGTGTGTTTCATGTTACCCACAATAGGATTTTCAGTGTAGGGTAGATGGGCAACATTGGATTTACAGGGTGTAGATGCTGAGGTCACACACTGGTCTACTTCCAGGAACAGATGACAGTGCACCCTTCCACCCTGTAAAGGCACTTTCCTAGAGTTTCCTAGGAACTAGAGTTTTGTACATCAGAAAACTAGGGTTTACAGAAAAGAAGGAATCATGCATGGCCATACTCAGACAGAGTGTATGCACTAAGGGACCAGCATAGAGAACACCTACCTCTCAGTATTGAACACAACAATAGAAATTTATAAAGGTCTTGTGACAGGCATAGAATGATATTTATTTATTTATTTATTTTACTTTCTAATTTTTGTTTTGTTTGTTTGTTTTTGTCCAACTCCCTAAACAGATAACACAAAGTCAGTGATTTAAGGCTGATACATTATGTGGTGATTCACTGAAATAAATGAAGCAGAGGTAGAAAAAAAATCTGATTGCAATGAAAATTTCTTCATTATTGATAAAGTCCTGAAAAATAAAACAGAGGAATGTGATCTCTACATTGAAAGTACACTAGTACTTATCAGTCCCAAACCAAAATAAGACACTATTCTTTTGTAAATGGTACTCAGGTAAAGCTGAAGGCAGTATTTATTCAGAGAGTTCACAAATTTGTAGGAATTACAGGAAATACAGTTGTAAGGAATGAAAAAAAAAATATTTCCTATAACTATGGATATACTCAAAATATGGATTAGCTAAGAATAACTAGTTCATCATTTTATAAATGAACAGCAGTGACAGAAAGATCACTGAATAACTTACTGGAAAACACACAAGTTTTAGAGTCAAAAATTAAATCCTGCACTCCAGACTTTTAGCCCAGTGGCATAAACAAAACATACTCTGCCACTTTGCTAGTGTGCATGTACAGGATCTGTTATTGATGCATTGCTCCTGTAGGATTATACACCACTCACTGGATAACACAAAAAACCTATCTGTCTTTCAGTAAGAACTAGGTTACTTAGCCTGGAGCTTTAGCTTAGGTACCACTGATACACCAATGAATCATGTTATGTAGAATTACCCTATGTTTTGGTGTACTGAGCTACTCTAGGATTAGGCAGAGCCTGAATAATTTTAAGAAAGAAAACTTTTCTATATTTCCAAACTAATTTGTATTTTGTAACATTATGGCCGTTACAGCTCTAAACTCTTCTGATGTAAGAAATTTGGGATGTCAACAAATCATTATGATCTGACACTTATAATGGCAAGCTTAAACTTCCGTTTCCTTTCTGAACACTGTTAATTGTTCTGCCGCTTACTTTTCCTTCTTTCTACATCATTTATTTTATTTACTTTAATGTTCTGTCTAGCATCAAACTGAGTAATAGTAAGTTACAACCTCTTCTTAGTTTTACCTATTACTGCAAAATGTAATAGCAGTTTTTGGGGGTAGTGGGGTGCAGTCACAGAGAATATCCTGAAGGCAGTAGGCAAAAATTTAGAAGTGTATGGCAGAGGTTATTTGATGCCTATATAGAAACATACTGGAAAGCAGGAGATTCAATTGCTTACATGTTGACTTTCAGAAGCATTTTTTCCTCAATAATTACAAAATACCATGTAGCCTCCCATTGTTGTTCAGATGTCTCCTGCATGTCACTCTTCGTATGCAGAAATCCCTTGCAGATCTTTCAGATACCCGAAGGTTTTTGAAGGGGCCCTAGCGACAGAAGCTTTCATCTGGGTGTCTGAATTATACACCAGGTGCTTTAGCCATATTCTTCTCTATTTCTCTCACCTATGCACTGTGTTAAGATAACAGGACTCTTCAGGAAGCAGGAATTACTGCTTTTTCTGAAGTGCTTCTAAGGAGACTCTGATAGGCAAGCTACTGGGGAGAAGAGAAGGAGAGAAAGGAGAGAAGGAGAGAAAGGAGAGAAACTGATTGTTTGACTGAGGTTTTTCAGGAGGCAAAGAAAGTGGAGAAAAACGTTCAGTTTGCAAATTGTAGCCTAAGCACTAGGATTTTTCCCATATCCACAGGCTGAGTACTGACTCAGTAGTGCAGGGGCTTGGCCTCGCTTTGGTGTGAGCTGGGTTTCATTGGTTTAACTCCTGTTCTTGGTGACTGCTACTCCCCTGCTTTTGCTTCATCTCTGGGAATGGCCCTGCTGAGGAGTAGGTGATCTCCTCCCACTGGCAAGTCACTACCTGACAAAAAACAGCCCTTTCTATGCATGGGGCTGAGGGAACTGAGAGCCACTGCCAGCTAATGAGAAGAAAACAGAGTGCATTAAGAGTATAAAACAAAATATAAGCAAGCCCTAGAACTGAGAAGGAAGGGATATCCACTGTGAACACGATATTCCTCCTAGTGAAGACCTTGAGGATGCTAGTGACTTCTTTTAAATAAACTGTTGACATTGATTTCCAGAGGGTGGAGGAAAAGTGAGCATAATTGGAGGTTTTGTTTTTTTTTGTTTGTTTGTTTTTTTTTTTGGTTTAAGCCATCAAGATGAAACCTTTAGCTTTCTGGTCTGATACTACAGTCTACCCTGTTTTCAGTAGGAGTTTGGACTGTTACAAGACTTCCTAAAGCCCCCTCCAACTGGAGTTGCCCTGTGTTTCTGTGGGTAAATGCTCGCACATTTCCTTGTATAAAAATTTCAAGGGTATTATTGAGGCTTTTATACATTAATGTGGATTGTGAGTGTTAGTATTCTTGTAAATTGAGTGATAATAGCTGCTGTTTTATTTTGATGATAATAATAAGGTTTTTATTAGGATAAAAAATGATTCTTGACTCTCTATATATAATGGTGTGCTCTCTTTTATCCATAAAGAGATTCTGTTTTAACAATATGTAAGAGGTGGTAGAAAGCAAATCATATGTGAAAGTGGAGAGAGTTGTGCTTCTAGCTGATGAAACAGTAGGCAAAAGATTAAAGGGAAAAGAGGGTGATTGTCAGTGTATTAGTGTGTGATAAAGCTTGTGATGGTGGAGGAAGGGCTCATATAAGAGGAGGAAGTTCATCATGGAAGGGATGGGAAAGGGACAAGGCTGAGGCCTTGCTTTAGCAGATAGAAATATATGGTTTTGGTGGGCTGGGGATGTGCAAATCCAAGTTTCTTTTTGTCAGGAAAACAATAGTCTCCTGGAAAAGATTGCTTTGTGTCTTGGCTCTATCAGCCAGTAAGACTTGTTTAAACCAAACTTAAACTTCCATTTATAAGAGTTAAAATATTCCTAAATATATGGTGTTTTAAAATATCCATCATCACTATCAGATGTCCTTGATTCAAGCAGGGGTGGCACCAAACTTCAAAGTAGCCATTCATTAGATGCATTTGGGAGGCAGTCTTGCTATGAAGTTGCATTTAAATGTTCAAAATGTATTTAAGAATGTGGGAGAGACATATTTAGTCGGTGATAAAATTAGACTAAACTCATGTGGATTCATATTAATAAGAAGAATAGTAATCAATTAAAATGTGCCATTGCAGTAAGGCTCACTACTTCCCATTTTTTTCCAGGCCTATTAGGAGACATACAGACTTCAATATAGTCGAGTTGTTGTTCAATTTGAGATCAGAGATTTGTCTTATTACTGTGGATTACAGCCACATTCTTTCAGTAGATAATGAAGCAACATAAATGATAAAGAGAAAGGTCAGTGTAGGTGCTTCATGCCCAGGTGAAGAATTGGTAGAAGATATTTAGGAAAAAACAAACAAACAAACAAACACCACAGAAGCAGTGAAAGGGAAAGATTAAGACTGTTGCAGCATAAAGTCAGAAGAAGGAATATCAAGAGGGATATCTAGCACACAGCTTGATGAAAAGTGCCTAAACTATATTTTCATCTGATATTATGCAAACCATTCTAAGCATGAAATCTCTAAAGATAAAAATGCCACACAAGCCGAGAAACCGACAGAGATGTTTCATTGGTGACAATGAGAAATGAAAGTCAGTTGGATGTTATGAGCAACCAAACAACAAACCTTGCAACCTTCCTTCAATGTTTCCTGGCTAATTGTTAAGTATAAACAGCTACACATAGATAAATAAATGCTTATTCTTCCCAATGCATCCTGAAGATGTTCTATTATACATGGGGACAGATTTGCAACTCTGCTATAATGCTTTTTATTGTCCAGTGCTAGAGTTATTTGTGTCCAGTGATAAAATTACTTGATGCATTGCTAAAAAGTGCCAATAACAGAGCATCTTAAAATGTGAACCAAATATACTTATAATTCAGTGAGTCTAGAAATACATTTAATTCAGCTTTACCACTTGCAATTGTGAAATACTTTCTTGATGAGAAGCTATAGGAGGCTTCGTAATTTAGCAGTGCATTTCAGAAGATAATAGGAATACACTGTATATAAATGCTGTAGTTAGCAGATTGATGTAGCAATAGAGCTGAGAGGTCGTTGAAAGCAACAGAATTAAAAAAAATAATCTAGAAGAGGAGTCTTATGGCTTTGTAAGGGAAACATATCAAGCCTAGATAGTGTTCTAAAAGGACTATAGAGATATGGGATTAGAATACTAATTCCTACTTTTATTATTATTATTTTTTGTACCAAAATATCATGCCATCTTCTCAAAAACAAAACAAAACAAAACAAAACAACAAAAAATCCAACATCCTAGTACTCTTATTTGACTTGAAAATTTCATTTATGTCATACATTTACTTGATCTGTTCCTTATCTAAGTTTTAGACACTAGGGGATCAGTTCAGTTGCCTAAATGTTGGCATTTACTGTCATTTGAAATGACCAAGAGGAATAACATCTTCATGTTTAATAAACTATGACAGTGGGCCTATGAACTGTTATGGACTAAAGGGCTTATTAACATAATAGGTGAATGCCCAGCAGCAAACCCTGTAGTATCTCAAATTACAGTAGAGACCTACCTTTATAGTATGGATTAAGCCTTATATCTTCATTGGCTATAACAAGAGCTTGGCCACATAGTATGCTTGTAGATACCTACATAACCAGGGTATTTATGTATCTTAATCTCATATAGAACCGTACCTTGACTGATGGTTTTGGAGTGGTTTCCTGAAACAGAAAGCTATGACTGAAAAGATATATGGAGCTAATTCACTTTGTGGTAGAATTCTGGCAAGCAAAGTAGGCTTGAACTTGAAACAATGAAGCCAATAATGGTTTGCTATCTCCCAGGTATCCTTAGGCACTTGAAAAATCTTTTGAGGATATAACTCTTGATCAACGTGACTAGATTCAACAACCGTTTGTATATACCTTTGCCAGGAACCTGTCACTGAGACAGAGGAAGTCCTCATGGAGTTTTCAAGTGATCAGTCATTCAAGACAATATTTAATTCCTGTTTACTGAAGGAGTTCAGGCTTTCAGTCATTGGGGGATATCAATTGCTACAAGAACCTGTAATTAATGTCTAAAGCCATAAGCCATGCCTACCTGTATGTATGCAAGGGCCTTTTCTTCCTCAGTCTGCATAAATAGCACATGACAGTGTCACTAGGTGCTTAGTGATTAGTCTGAGCAAGGACTGGATGCTTGAGCTGAATCTAGGTCAAGGCATCAATCTACAACAGGGGATTTATAGTAGAGATTGCTTGTAGAACACAAAAGTTTTGAAATCATTTCAGTACAATTTGTGTCCATCTCATGGAGAATCAATGAATAAGAGTCATTTCAGTTTCAGATTAGTTCTCTTAAATTCAGATTTCTATATGTAGGTATTTGAAGGTGTGTCAGGAACTTGATTAAAATACCCACACGTAGGCATTTGGTACCATTTGAAGTGTTCTGCAGTATCCAGTCTTCCATAAACTCCTTCCAGATATGATATCGGACCTGTGAATGACCCAGGTCCTTTTGAAACAGATACTTTGGTCAGGATGAGATATACTACAACATCACAAATATCCCTACATGTTAGTAGTCCTAAATTCCCACTGTAGCCAAAGAAAACCTAAAGTGCATTTCAGTTGCTTAAACACAGATATTCAGTACCAACTGAGATCATCATGCTAGCTGAGGAAGATATGTGTTAAGACATTCTTCTGGTGTTATATGCCAGCTGGCTGTCTTGGAGATAATGTGTGATCTCAAATGGAACTAGACACTTGTGTAGGTAACTTAATCAAACTGGGTATCTGTTGGGGCTATATTGAGAGCTTACATACATTTGACACCTGTGAAAATTTATATGTAGAAATGAAAGCACGTTAATGTACACTTATAAAATTATCCTTGAAATAAGTCCTACTCTGAAAGACAAGGAAAGACAATATTCAGAGGTGATCATAGAATTAGGGTGAGGAGAGATGTACAGGAGACAGACATAGAGTTATATAGATCACAGAATCACAGAATCATAGAATGGTTTGGGTTGGAAAGGATCTTAAAGACCATGTAATTCATATAATTCCAACCCGCCCTGCCATGGGCACGGACACCTCCCACTAGACCAGGTTGCTCAAAGCATACAACCTGGCCTTGAACACTTCCTGAGATGGGGCATCTACAGCTTCTCTGGGCAACATATTCCAGTGCCTCACAACCGTCTGAGACAGAAAAGAAAACTGAAATAACAGATCACTTCAAGCTTCTGAAGGATAATGAACAGATACATTCATCTATTATGAGTCTGAAAAAAAGTATCTGATCCAACCCACCTAATTTCTTTCCATTACAAGATTGAAGACCCTATGAATATAAATTAATCTGGATATAAATATATGGTATCTTAATGTAAGTATGGGTTTAACCTTTATAACTTCTTCTTCCTCTTCTTATTATTGTGTTTTTGTTTGTTTGTTTTTGTTTTGCTTTGTTTTTTAGTGATCCAGGTAAGGAAATAGAGATTTTTTTGACTTTTCTACAGAGGGTTTAAGCACTGTAAACTGTGGAAACTGTGCCCAGAGAATTGTTATCTGTGGTTCACTGACAGAACAGAAAGATGTACAGAGAGGAACGTCATTCAGTTTTTTCATTAATAACTGGGATGATGAAATCAAGAGCATATGATTAAATTTTCAGGCAACACATAGCTGGGAGGGACTGTAGGCATACTGGAGGATGGGATGAGAATTCAAAATGATCTTGACAAATTGGAGAAATGGTCTGGAAAAAAACAGATGTAGTTCAATAGAGACATGTGCAAGGAACTACATTTAGACAGATATAATTAACAGCATAAGTAGGAGGAAAAACAAATGGTTGTGAAAAAATTAATTCCTCCCCTCCCTGGGATTATCATGGATCATGAACTAAAATTTGTAAAATCATCTTTTTGTGAAAAAAATAAAACACCTTACTCAAAATATGTCTGCAAGACATATTAAATATTACCACTTACTTTACTCATTTGTGAGGCAACAGGTAGAGTACTGTGTTCTGGGCAGATCATCATCAACAAATATGTCTTCCAAGCGGAGGAGTTTCAAATTGAAGCAATTTCTCTGCAGAAGTTTCCTGCAGTTGCGGGCACAGACCATCTCAGTCACTCACACATACACAAACTCACACCCAGAGCTGGCTGGGACTCCCCTGGTTCCCAACAGCCAAGCTCCCTGTGGTCTCATCTGCAGAGACATACATACCAGAGGGTCTCACCCCTAAAAACTCCAGACCTTGTGGTCTCTTTGGCAGCTGCTGTGTTTCCTGTGGTCCCTACTATCCAGATCCTTCTGTAGTCTCAGTCTCAGAGACACACACATCTCCCTGGCTCCCAGACTGCATCAAATGGCTCATTCAGCTTGATCGTCACTAGTGCTCACATACTTGCACATCTACACTTACTCCTGATGCCACCACATGGGTCTCTGATCCTGGTCCCACCCCAGGGATGACACTTAATTTTACTCACCCCACTCTTTCCAATCCAGTTGCTGGCACCCAGGCACATGCACCCTTTGGTCCATGGTCCCACTCCCACTCCTGGCACTGAGACCTTCCTATATACACATGCATATGGAAGAGGAGCCTCTCACCCAGCAAAATTGTTAGAAATTGTATTTAAGAAGAAGACAGGACAGGCACATGTTCATCAGTCATGGGGCACAGCCAAATGTAACTACTAGTTCCCATTTTCATGTTACAGATCCCTTTCCTCCCCTTATCTCTATTTTCTTATGCTTGTTCCTTCCCAAGTCACCTAATTCACTCATTCTCCCTACCTTTGGTTTCACTCTTAAACATTCCATACGTCCTGTGTAATCCAAAAATGTTTTTCCCCAGCATCCCATAATGTGTCCATAACCTCAGGCAGCAATCTCCCTCAGTTTAATATGTGGTACAGTGTTGACTTATCATGGTGAGTGTCACTCTGGACACTGGGGCTGAGGCTGAGGCCTCTCCTGGGACAGCCCTGGATGGGGCCTGGACGGGGTGCCCTCTTCCTATGAGACTTTGATTTGGGTTCTTACCTGCCTCTGGGCTCTGGGATTGTGGAGGTGGGCACATAGCAGGCTGATGGCTCTTTCAGTGGTCCTGGAAGGAGCTGGACAGGGTCTTGATTGGGCTTTTCCCACTGCCTGTTGTCTCTCTGTGCTCCTTTGTGAGTGTGTAGATGAGCTTTTATCACATTTACATGCAGTTATTCCAATGAAGAAAGTCTTGATTTATTCTCCATTTCTTCTTAAAGTGTAAGAAGAAATGACATGATTTGGTAATCAGATTTCGAAATGATGAAGGCCTGAAGTCAAAAATAGATGTGGGAGGTTGTGCATAGACTACTTGGAACACTTTGAGAAAAGGCTAGACAAACATCTCTTAGCAATGACATAGGTGGAATTGATAATTTCTTTAGGGCAGAATAAGAGACTAGATGATTTACCAAAATCTTTCACAGCGATTCATTTTTCGATTTTTCTTTTTTTTTTTTTTAGGTAAATGAGGTTACTTGAGAGAAGTATAAATACAAGGTACAGTGAAACAAAGACTAGAAAGGAAAGCTAATGTCTCTCTTGACCTCATGATTTTTTATTGTCCAGTAAAATTTAGTTTCCAGATCTATCATTTGAAAGTATTTTGCAGACCTCTGTGGAGGATCAGCACTAAAGACAGTATTTTTTATTTTTAGCAGTAGTAGTATTAATTATAATTAATTGTAATTATTCATAATAATTTATGCCTTCCCCTATCCTATGACCTTGATATTCTGCACATGAGCTGTCTTTAGTGCAATCATTGTCCACTTTCCACAAGGACACTTGGATGTCCTTTCACAACAACATGGATGACACACAACAGAGATAGGGATGCACATATGTGGCACCTGATGATATCTCTACAGTGATGTGTCTTACAAGAAGACTGTTGAGAGTTTTGTATTAGATGTCCCAAGGTCTGGAATAACCAAAACCATCATTTTTAAAGGGATAATCACTTACTGTGTAGCTATGGTTATTCCTGCAGATACAGTGAGTGTAGATTTCCCTAGTATTTTAGGTTCTCAAATATAGTTACAGGAATGCTAGATAGAAAAGACTGTCGGAAAATATTTTGTAGTCATACCCATGTAGATACATAGAAACATATTTACATACATGTATGTATAGGGGCACATGAACATACATGCACACAAATGTAGTCATGAAGTGAGTAAACGGAAATCTATAAACTTCATTGGGGTTACTAACAGAATTATACAGTGAAATGGGTAAGATTCTCCCTGAATACGAAAAATCAGCATCAGAAAAGCAATTGACTAGCAGTCAACTAAAAGAAGAAAAAGCATTGGTGGCACTGACATGCTCATTCATACTGTACAGTTAAAGCTGTAGCAGATTTCAGCAGAATTAATCCTTGGGCTTCTAAAATTATTCCAGGTTACATGCTATGAGTGAAACTTTTAAATGCAAGTTCCTTGTAGTTACTAATGCCATCATATAAGCTTTCTTTTATAGCTTAGTGCTACTTTTCAGCTCGTTGAACAGTTGTAAAATTTGTTTGTGTAAACAATATTATCCAGCTAATAGTCTGTACACAGTAATAACAATTTAACCAAATTCAACATTTTCCAAGCCTATGGGAAGAAATCTAGTGAAATAATTCTCATTAGATCATTCAGCCTTTTGCTAGCATATGCAAAATATGCATTAAATCATCAACATTAAGAGAGGACATCAGGCTAAACCCTGAAAATGCTTAGACAATATATCCTTATCTGTGTTAGCCATTCATGGAACAAAGTGCATTTATAAAAAAAAATAAAAAAATAAAGTGGTTTTGTTTTGATCTGTTTTCCTAATTAAAGCATAAGCAGTGCTAGACTCAGGGTGTTTTTTTGTTTGTTTGTTTGCTTGTTTGTTTTGCATTGCATGTTTACATAATTAACATTATAAATAATTATGAGAAGAGATTTTTTTTTTTTTTTTGTAACTTGTCTGGACTTTGCTTAGATGTAATACTTGCTGGGAATTTTAGTTGTTACATAATGTTGATCCATATGAAACAGAAATATTTATGATTTATTTTGAGGTTGACCTAACAGTTAGAGATGAAGCTGTAGAATCCTCTGAGATCTTTGGTTTCCTTTCTGAATTCTGCAGTTGAATCACATTACAGCATTTACTTCAAAATCACTATATGTGATGATACAAATTTGATAACATTCATCAGTGTCGGCATGAAGAAAAATTATTATTTTTTTTTTATGGATCACACTGAGATACATGGCTTTTATTAAGTGCTTTATTTTTATTACGGGCAAACTATTTTTTATTGTGTTTAGGAATAAATCTATTCCAGCATTTTGAGATTTGTACCATTCCAATTAAAACAGAGATATACAGTTGTGTGTGTATATTATATATATATAAAGTTGTGTGTGTATATATGTATAAGATATATATATATATATCTTCGCAATGCTTATGACTTTCGTAAAGGTTGCTATAATCAGCAGCAGAGATGTATCACCTGTGCTAGTACTCATAGTAGAGGCCATCACTGAATGTCCTCTCTAGAAATGAAAATAGACTGCATCAAAGTGATTAACAAAGCTTTGTTTCAACTTCCTAGACATTAACATTTAATGTTTTGCAGTAACCTAAGTTACTACTAAGAATTCAGAGTATCTAGGAATATGACTGTTCACCCTTATTGTAGGTCCATTCTCCAGGAAAACCATTCAGCATCAAGTTATAGAAAGGACACATTATCAAATAGTAAATCCATATATGAAAATTGAGGATAAGTACCAACTTTTTAAGAGAAGCTCCTTGAGTAACCATTGAGTATAAAAAAATATTTTATCTTAACGAAACACTATTACTATTCTATGCTTAAAAATACCTTTGTTGCCAGCTAGGTTTTTGCACAAAGACATGAAGGATGGTCTTTGGCACTAATTGTTATAAAAACATCATACAGGGCCATAACACACCTCAGCACTTGGGGGGAAAAAAAAAAAAAAAAAAAAAAGCGCTTTATTTTTCATAATAAACTGTTATATGCAGAGCTGCAAAATTCCCCCCTTCCCACTCTTCCCCAAAAAGGAAATAAAAAGGAAAGAGACAAAGAGGGACAAAGAGGTAAAGAAACTCAGAAACTCACAGTTTTGACTTATTTAGCATTTACTGCGTGAGTTTATGGTAATATTATTTATTATTAACAAAAAATGATTAAGGGCAAGAGCAATTCCAAACAATATTTTGCATAAATCAGGACTAATTGGTTGTTCATTTAAATTAAGCTTCTTGTTAAAGAAGTTCACAGGACATGAAGATTTGATGTAAGACACAGAGGACAAATGATTATTTTTTTTTCCCAGCAGCATAATAATAATTTTATTAATTACAAAACACCATTAACAAAAAGTTGTTTGTTGCAGGTTCTATTTTTTTTTTTTTCCCCAAAAGAGGAAGTTGATAATAAATTTTCTGGGTCTATTGGGAAAAAAAAGGCAGAAAGCAATAACCTTAAATGTCAGCTAATCATGGTTTGGGATTACTGCCAGACATTTTTTTTTTTTTTATAAGGTTCCATAACATAAAATTGGGAAAAGTTCAAAAAATGTACAGCCAAATTAAACAGAGCAATCACACATCTCATGTTGTGTGTCCCTAGCACTGTATGAGTTTTCAGTGAACCATCTTGCACTTACCTAGCATTTTTCTCCTATAGATAGCCAAGCATTATTGTCCTGATTTCTTAGATTGGGTGACACAGACAATCAAAGGCTAGTTGAGTTCTCTTAGGTCTGAGAGGAACTTAGTAGTATAGGAATATAACCAATCTTTGCCAATTCCCGGTTTTATCTACATTCATAGTTCTTATAAAAAAAGCCTCATGTATATGATTAGTCACTGGAAAGAGTATTTGCCGTTATCATGGCATACTGGCGTATTTAAATTGGTGCATAGGTGTTTTTAAAATAGAGGGTAAGTTTCTAATGAAAGAGCTAAGGAAAATGACTTGTCAATTTTTAGATATGATCAAAAATTTTCTTCCATATATTTAAACATTACATTCATAATTCAAAAGAAGTGCAAAATCTTAAAATAGACTTTTGTATTTTACATTTTTTCTGCAATGCTGTATTTTATTTTCAGAAACCTTGTATCAAAAAGTGTAAATATGAAGTAGAAAACTGTAAATAAGATCACTCGTGACTGAATCTTTGGAGGTGTAAATAGCTTTCTAATTGAACAAGAAAAAAAAGAGTTGGCATTTTGTCTTTTTATTTTTTTCTTACAGGTGAAAGACCTAAGGTAGGCATGTTGTATGGGCTTTTCACAAACTTGACACAGATAAATGTTGAAACACTGCATTATAAAGGGTTATTGTAAATACTCAAAGCTCAAAACATATGAATCCATTTATCATAGAATCATGAATGGTTAGGGTTGGAAGGGACCTTTAAAGGTCATCTAATTCCAACCCCCCTGCCATGGGTAGGAACACCTCCCACCAGACCAGGTTGCTCAAAGTCCCATCCAACCTGGCCTTAAAGACTTCCCGGGATAGGGCATCCACAGCTTCTCTTGGCAACCTATTACAGTACCTCACCACCCCCACAGTAAAGAATTTCTTCCTTATATCTAATCTAAATCTACTTTCTTTTAGTTTTAAATCATTAACCCTTGTCCTATCACTACACTTCCTGATAAGAGTCCATTCTCAGCTTTTCTGTAGGCTCCCTTTAGGTACTAGAAGGCCACTATAAGGTCTCCCCTGAGTCTTCTCTTCTCCAGGCTGAACTACCCCAACTCCCTTCATAGAAGAGGTGCTCCAGCCCCTTGAGCATCTTCATGACCCTCCTTTGGATTCGTTCTAATACTTCACTGTCAACTGATTAAAAGAATGCTTATAGTAAATATGACTGTACACAGCTTATAATCCTTTTTTTTTTTTTTTTTTTGTGCACGTGTGGTGCGGTCTTTTTTTTCATTAAAAGCTATCTTATTTAATGTTTAATCCATAATTTTTCACTGACATTGCAATTAGTTTGTCAAATTGTTCTAGAACACATTTTAACTAAAGGACAGTATTAGCACAATTTATTAAAAATAAAATAAGGTCCTGAAGTAAATAAACAAACAAAAAATTAATAGTCTGCAAGCTATAACAATATTTTTGACAAGTTTAATTCAAGCCTTTGATTTAGTTTTTCAGATGTCTTTGGACATCTGAAATCTGAATCTATGCTGAATCTGAGAAATGTCTCAAAGAGATCACTTCACAGTTTTGACCACTTTGAAAGAGTTGGAGGATTCACCACACACAAACATGATATGCCTATTTTATTCAGTCATTTATTCATTCGTTTTGATAAGGCAAAAATAACCCCAACTTTTAGTGTGTTTTTTTTTAGTGGAGCACTATGATTCCACAGATTAAATAGGAAGAACAGTGGGTATTTCTGTTATTATATTTATTATATTTATACATGCATTTTTTATATGTTTCTGGATGTATGCCTACACATTTAAACATCACTTTAAACAAAAAGAAAACAAAGACAATTCAAGATTTTAAAAATTGTTGACATACTAGATTGGAAAATCTAGTGATAGAAAAATGTAAATATTGGAGTTACAGCATTGATACCAAACATTTTATAAAATAATGTCAGAGTGTCACACAGGTACTTTTCATCCAGACCATACTACTTTAGTGTCATGAAAATGATTATGTTTTACATCTGTGGACATTCATTATTTTAAAGACTGCTATACAAACACCGAATATGTTTGAAGTTATGCGCTAATAACATTCTTCCTTCAGTTTGGATGAGGAAAAGACTATTGACTTGGATTTCCTGACTGTCTGCAGTGACATGCTTTTATTCACTCTATACAGCTTTCTTGCAGGACACAAGTTGAATTTCTTTTGAATAAAAGATGTACTGCAGAAGTGCACCTCATGTGCTCCAGTTTAGGTTATGTAGGTACTAGACAAAAGGAGCAGAATACAGTTTGTTGGAAGTAAATTCCTCAACAGATGTACAGTTCATGGTACCAGCTATTTCACTCTGCATATACACTTCTGCTGGGTTCTACTCTTTGCTAGTATAGGTGTAGCCTCTGTGGACCAAGCTGCCTGATTATATTTATCTGGAGACATGGCTGGCTTTTCATCCTTTGATAGAGGCTGAGCATCTGATTGTATGTTTACACATGCATGTAAGCACTTGTGAAGTCCATAAAATAATGAAATAAACAGAAGAGTTTCCTGAAAAGCACAGTTTTGGAAATATGAACAACCAGAATGACAGCCAGCTACCTTTGTTGGTATAGAGTAGAACAGCTTAATTTTATTTGAATTTGAAATATATAACAAACAAACAAACAAAAATATCACAGATTTTTTCCTTTGAACAGGAAAGACCAAGTAAAGGCTAGTCAGAAGTGGACTACAAACCCTACATTTTAGACTGGGAAGAATGCCAGTCAGGTAGCTGGAGTTTAGTCAACAACAATGAAAAATATTATAGTAAACATGCCGCAGAATTTGACAGATGGTTCAAAATGGTTTGTATGGCCTTGCAAATTTTTTTTTTTTATTTCCTTCCTGAATTAATTTTAATACTTTTTTTTTTTTTTTTCTTTTTCCTACAAGGGAAAATAGACATTACTGCAAAATATAAAAGATATAAAAAATAACAGTATCCTAACTGTGGATATCCTAACTGTGGATATAGAAGATATGAAATCATGTTCCTTGTCCAAACCAAGCAGAGAAAAGATTTAACTGTTTCTTTTTAAAATCATCCATACTCCATGAGATTACTGATGAATCTTCAGTAGTCTATCTGATTGCTGGCTATTTCAACACTCTTGATCTGGTTTTAATCAGAAAGGCTACCTGGAACCCTAGAATATAACTTTGCCTAATTCAACTTCTGTTGAAATTACTACATTGCACCCCAAAACTGTAATCACACTTCAGTGAATCACACTTCAGTGAAGAAACATTTAATTTAAAATTAATGGTTAGCTCAGGTCATATATTTATCTTAACACACTTTTACATTTACATATCTTAATATACATACCTCTTGTTCACATTCAAATATATATATATTTTTATCCATACATAGATGAATTAGCAAAGATTACAAGCAGTACAGCCAAATGAATAGTAATTAGATATACTTAAAAAACTCTATTGAACTGAAAGCAGAAATAGTTAATGACTTTTAAATGCTTATGAAATACCTTAAAAATCTTTAAAAATAGTCAAGTGGGGAACCTGTGTTAGGAACAGTCCTGACAATGGCTATTAAGATACAAAAGACACCATGTTATATCATTTGTACGTGTGTTGTTGTATATATGTGTGCATGTGTTCATATTATGATACAATAATATTGCTTTGGAGAGAAGAGCTGTTAAATTAAGAAAATTTTAATTGAAAAAAATGACCACTTTCAATTTCTTTTTAAAGGTAAATAGTAACAAGCAGCATGGTTTGAAGGTTACAACCGTAGAAACATATGTGTGGGAAAAACAAATTGTATTTATTATCCCTTTTAATAGTGTTTCTAACAGCCAACACTGTTTCAAACAAGTATTTATGGTGTCAACCTCTCTTATACTCCTTCCTTCATTATTGCCACTCAATGTCATTACTGCTTTTTTTCCCTCCAGCAGCACTAACCTTGCTGCTGTTTGTAAAAACAGACTACTTTAGCTTTCAGATAATGATGATGAGTTTCAGTGCACCCTTAGAGGTTAGATCATTATCTACCACATATTTCTCAGTCCTCTCCTTTGTTTTTTAAGATCTTTGTATACAGGTACATATTTCCTTGGCATTTTCCTTCCAGTGCTATAACATGCCCCACTACCTTCCTCCTTGAAAATATTGTATTGGGTTTACATGGCAAGGTTTAGGCAGCAGGGGGCTGCAAGGGTGGCCTCTGTGAGAAGAATCCAGAAACTGCCCCATGTCAGTTAAGGGCCATTTTCATCTGGCTCCAAAGGGACCCATTGCTGCCCAGAGCCAAGCCAAGCAGAAACGTTGTTTCCGCCTCTGTGAGAGCAGATTTAAGAAATGGAAAAATAAAAAACAAAACAAAACAAACAAAAAAACCCTGCTGCACTACAGCAGCTGGGAGAGTGAGGAGTGAGAAACAGCCCTGCAGACACCAAGGTCAAATCAGAATGAGGGCAGGAGGTGCTCCAGGCACGCAGCTCCAGGCCCTGCGGCCTGTGGAGAGGCCCCTGGTGGAGCAGGCTGTCCCCCTGCAGCCCATGGGTCCCACATGGAGCAGATCTCCACGCTGCAGCCCGTGGAGGAGCCCCCGGTGGAGCAGGTGGATGTGGCCTGGAGGAGGCTGCGGCCCATGGAGAGCCCCCGCAGGAGCAGGCCCCGGGCCAGAGCTGCAGCCCGTGGAGAGGAGCCCATGCAGGAGCAGGGGGTCTGGGGGGAGCTGCCGCCCGTGGGGGACCCGTGCTGGAGCAGTTTGCTCCTGGGGGATGGACCCCATGGTACGGAGCCATGTGGGAGCAGTTCTTGAAGAGCTGCTGCCTGTGGGCAGCCCCCGCAGGCTCAGTTCGGGCAGGACGGCATCCCGTGGGAGGGACCCCACGTGGAGCAGGGGCAGGGAGTGACCATGAAGGAGCGGCGGAGACGAAGTGTTAGGGACTGACTGCAGCCCCCATTCCCCTGCAACACTCGGAGAGAGGATGTAGAAGATTGGGGGGGGGGGGGGGGGGGCGGGGAGGGAAGGTATTTTTAGTTTGTTTTGAGTTTCTCACTGCTCTACGTTATTAGTGATAAGTCTGCTTTGCCTGTCATGATAATTGTTAATTGATCTCCCTGTCCTTATCTCAACCCTTGAGCCCTTCTCATCATATTTTCTCCCCCTTTATCTTTGAGAAGGGGGAGTGAGAGAATGGTTTTGGTGGAATGGTTTTGCTCAGCTTCCCAGCTGAGTAAAACCACCACAGATATCACTGTAACTTTTTCTCCCCCAAACCACTTTTTAAAGAATTTTCAGCAAATCTAGCTTGCCTAGCTCAGACTGATCGATCACTTAAAGAGTGAAACTGCATCAGTGCTGTTTCTGCCTATTTTTCAGGCTTCATATCCCTTCTAACCTCTCAAAAAAGAGTTCTTCACTTTTTTCCAGAATTACTACCCATTTTTTTCTGATCTCACATATTAAACCTTCTCCCATACATCCTTACCTTGTTTATGCACTCTTGGCATCTTGCTCATTGAGAAATCACAGCTGGGTATCACCTCTTCAGTTCTATTGCCCTACTTCTCTGAAATTCTTCCTTTTCTATCACAAGATGTTGAATAAGTTTCTACTCTTTAAAATTTATCTCCGAATTTTCCTCCTCTGAGGAGGAACTGACTCTGTGTATGGTGCTTAATCTGTATGAATGATGTCTTTTTTTTTTTTTTTTTTCTTTTTTTTTTTTTTCTTCCCATTGTGAAAGTAAGCATCTAATAAAACTGGCTAGAAAATTGCATTCTATCATAGCAGCAAATACTGTGCAACTTTCTCACTTAGCTATATCTGTATGGATTATGAATGAAGAGGACACCTTCCCGAATTTGTTCAGTATTCTGTAGCACATTCTTCCTGTCACAAAAAAAAAAAAGAGCATTTTTAAAATTTTATCCTTCAAGATACCTGATTGTATGTACCTTAGTTTCAACTATTCAGTTGTCAGTAGGAGTATTTTGATCAGGATTGTGCATTTCATTTAAAAAAAAGCATGTCAGAGCTCATGGAATTTATTTTTGGATCATGAACTTTGTCTTTCACTATGCCATAACTTGATGCCAAAATAAAACAAATAAAATGAGAAGAAAAAAAAGTGCATTAATGTTCAATTCAGTTTAAGTGATAATTAGTTCTGGCCCCATTCCCTTTGCCTTTGAATTTCATTTCTGTGGATGGTCACAGCTAAGAATCATGGCTTAAATTTAACATATTGGATATTCAACAGCAAGAAACAGACTATACAAATACATTTATCAAATTTAAAATAATGAATTAATATTGACTGAGAACACCTCTCAATCCTGAATCACTTAATGGCTAAAAGTAGCCTGGAGGCAATGATACAGCAAGATGACAAAAAGAACAGTGGTAGTATATCATCCTCTTTTCAGATAAATACCACTACATATGCAAACAAATAAAATGTTATGGTAATTGAAGATTATAGGTGTGTGTCTCCTTCCTAACGTCATGCTCGTTATAAATGAAACAAATTGCCTTTTATTATACGCAGAGATATGACCTTACTTACTAGTTCTTATTATCTTGATAGTTTATTTTACTAAACATTTATGTCTTCCCTTAAGTAAACTGATAGAATAGAACTAGTATCCATAAAGTTCACTTTGGTGAATTATAGTCTTTTTTTTCCCTCTTAGTTACTTTTTTTTTTTTTTTTTTTTGAGAAATAACATTAAAATGTCTTTGTTCTTTGGTATCTTCATGCTCCCTGAACTTTATTTCATTGGTGTTATCCAATTCAAAAGAAGATACTTTACTTCTAAGATTATGATGTTCCTACTGTGATAAAAATAATCCCACACTAGTTCTATGAATAAACATTTAGCTGATTTCTTCCACTTATCTCTTGCAATCTGTGAGTATGATCATGAAAAAAAAAAAAAAAAAGGACAAAAAAAACCCCTAAATGACAGGTCTAAGAAGAAAATCACCATAAAAGTAATCTCCTCACAAAGATTTATCCAAGAGTTTTTTTCCAGGGTCATGAACTCAATTTAACCCTCACACAGGTACACAAAGCACAATAATCTTCATCTCCAAAACTTCAGCAAAGCCTTAAGACATTTCTAGTGAGGATGCATCAAAGTGGTGCTAGAAGAGATTCAGCATGGCTGAAAATGTCTCTGGATGCTGAAATTTTTCAGATTTTTTTTTCCTGTATACTATTTCTGCATAACATTTCCATTAAAAATCTGGTAAAGTCAAGATATAGGAAGCATGTTTTTCTTGATTAGATGTGTTTTCTGTTCTGCATCTTTGAATGGTTTCTCTAGGATCCAACTAGGGAATGCAAGAGACAAAAAAGTTTCTGTTTGCAATGTGGGAGATGCCTCAAAGATTGGACTAGCATCTACCATATGATGGGGTTGTATTGTTTAAATTCTCCCAACCATCTCTTCTAGATAGAATCCTGTATATATCATACAATGCACTTGTATCTCAGCAAGAAATGCAGAATAAGTTATTTGCTCTATTTTGGTTGCATATGTTGCTTCATTACATTGTAATGCAGCATATTTATTTATTTTTTAATTTTAGTTAGAACAGTTTTTTCTCTCAAGTCCCATCTTTCAGGTGCATAAGAGAAAAGCACATCCTTCCTCTGTAAGTGATAGGGAAGGATATCCCTTCTCCACCTAGTCCCAGTCTAATGTATAATATGTCTTTCAAATAGGTTTCAGGTATTTTTCTAAAACATTTTTTTTTCTAGTGATCTATAATTTTACACCACACCATCCAGTACTACAGGACGTCATATTTGGAATTTAGTATTTGAGCTTTAAAGCATGTTTTCCCATACATTGATGTCCATAAATCAATATCAATTTTAAAATAAATGTATGTCCACTTTTTTCCTTTTTTTTTTCATCCATAACTTTATACATTTTCATTCCCTTCTGTCTTCTGAATATATTCATAGGAATACTTTGTGCTTTCATATTAAATTTTCTTGATGATGAAAAAAAAACAAGAAAAAAAAAACTTAAGTATATTTACCTACTTAAGTATAAATACCCCCTCTATATAAGGAAGACATTGCTTATAAAGAGGAAAAATAAGGCTGCCCTGTGAATAGGCATGCATATACCATGAGGTGGGTATGGACTGTGGTTTGCTTCACAATTGTGATGCTTTTATTGTCCACACTTTAGGATCTACTAGGATGAACAGCAGCATCTCTCTTCCTTTCTCAGAATTATTGCCAAGGAAAGGAGGGTGCATTAGTGTGGATAAAGATCTCAGGGCTGACATGGCCCAATATGAAGCATGCCTACTCTATACATGATTCTGAGACCAAAATAGAAAGTCAAAATGTGGAGTAATTTGCCCTGCAAAAAGGCATTTCAAAAGCAGGGTGATAACAGAATTTTCTGTTGCTCACCCAAACTGCATCCAATTCTTCCTGTTCCCAATAGAAGCTGCTTCTTTTTTAGGCAAAACTAGATGAGATTTCTTCTGATATATTGTTATCTTGTTTGTTGACTCTTTAAACAGCCTCCTTGTACAGTCTATGTAATGGTTTCAGTATATAATTCAGCTTTTCTTCTTATCATTGTAATAACTCATCTGTCTTCCTAATATAAAACTAATTCTGGCTTGCAACAGGTTTCTACTGTATGAGTGGAAAATTGGAAACTTTCAACTGAATAAAGTAATATCTCAAAGTTAGTATGAATGCTGCCTGAAAACTGTGCCACTTAATTAGTAAGACAAATATATCCCTAATATATATATATGCATATATATATTTATTTTCTAACATTGTTGTGTGCTAACCCCAGTAGAAAGCTAAGCATCATACAGCCACTCAATCTTCCCTGTGAGGATGGGGGAGAGAATCAGAAGTAATAGGTACAAACCAGTAAAATATTTATTAAAAAAAAAAAAGAAAAAGAAAAAGAAATTACAGTAGAAGACAGACAGTTGCTTTCTCCTTTTTCTCTCTTTCATGGTGAGATAGTAGTGATTCATATTCTTGATTAAATTAAGCAAATGAAGACTTACCTGCTTACATCAGATCACATTCCAGAAATGGGCCATATAAGCCATAGATAACTCCATCCACAGGCCAGCTCAAGACAAAAATGATTTGTTTATGTGCATTCTTAGAGATTTTTTTTTTGCCTATTGTTTTTTTCTTTTAATTTTCAGAAAAAAAAAAAAAAAGTCAAATTTTCAGAAGCCAGTTCTCATAGTCAGGTTGAAACTTAGTATCTGATTTCACAAGAAGAGTAATACCTGCTAGTACAACTGATGCCAACTGGAGTTACAGATGAATAGAAATTAGATTAGGTAAATTAGAAAAGTTAAAGTATCTAAAAATTAATGAATTGCTTTGTAATCATCTGTAAAAGACTGCTGCTTATTCTCACAGAGTTTCTTGTACAGGTTCTTTTCCTCCCTTCCCAATCTTCTCACCAGATATTATCAAAACTTAAGGCTCCAAAGTCCTTAATGGGCTGGTTTTGTTTTACTCAACATAACACAGGTCTGTGAAAGTGCAAGGATTTCCTCTAAGCTTTCTAAGTCTGGGGCTGCTGCCCTCTAGACTTTCATTGCACTTAGTACTTGACAGGAAGGCAAAGGGCCAGATTTACTGCAACTTTATTCAGAGCAGATGGAGGCAGATGAAACTATAAACAGCAAAGTAGCTGAGCATAGAAGTTAACTAAAACACTAAGTGAAGCTGTTAAATATGACACAAGGAGTAAAGATACACTTCAGAAGACATTGCTGCTGAATTAAGTACTGCCAGAAATGAGGAACTGATTTCAGAGCACAATGAAAGCCACAGCATGTTTTTATTATTGTTATTATTAAAGATATTAGGAAATAATCAGTGCTAACTTAATTTAGAAAAGCATCAGATTAGTTGGTCTAATGAGCTTTAGAAATTGCCAATATAATGTGTTCTTTACTTCGATCATAAAAGAAAATGTGTAAATTTTGCCTTCAGTGAGCAAAATACCTTTAATCATGAGACAACTGTTTCCTTTTAGGGATTATAAACCTGCCTTTGATTTTATCTCCATAAAATTGTAAATTAAAAAGCCTGATTTGGAGGGAGATATTTTTAGAAATGTTTCAAATCTTCGTCATTAAGACACATTTTGTTTTAAGGAAAGTAGCTACTTAGATTCTGTAATGGTGACAACTGGATACAGCTGCTGCCTTAAATGGGCTATAGCAGCAAAAAACATGGTTTAGGTATAGTTCATTTTACTCCTAGAATGCAAACTAACATGATGCAAGAATGGCTTCTTCACATGCATCTCTCTCTCTCATTCTGATGGCCAGGTTGATTTCACACCTGGATCAAAACTGGAGTAGGTAAAAGCCACTATACTCTTTCATTAACTTATGGATGCCTTGAATTCATAATGATACCTTTAAAAATAATGGTTGGACAATGGTGTCTAATTTAATTCAATTATTTCTCATTCCAAACATAGTATAAAGAAAAAGTGGGCCAACTCAATTGCTGATTTATGTATTATTTTTTTAAAGTGTTGGAAACTGGATTTCTGATATATTAATATTTGATTGTAATTTCTCCACAGTGCAATGTCCCCATAACCTTCTAAAATTATCATATAACTATGATTTACAAAGAAAAAGGAAGTTAAATAGAATTAAATTCTATGTGAACAAAAAGGTCACTCCAAATTTTAATAGTGCTCTTCGAAATACTGTAAATACATTTCCACCAAGATAAGATCATTAAAAATTAAAGCTTCTTGGCTTTGGAATAGGTATATAGAACAGGAAGAAGTTAATCAGATTGCATCATGTAATTGTATCCCTGCAGGTTCTGTTATGAACAAATGAGTGTGATGGGGTGACAGTAATTATCATCATCATGTGGAGAAATGACGCCATCCATGTTCTTGCTTAGGGAATATAAGAATAGATTGTTAATTGTAAAGCTGAGAGGCAGATCAGGGTATGGAGGGAATGGCACTCCTGATAGAGAAATTTTAAATCCCAAAGATCTCAAAAATAAAAGCCAGCTGAATAGCAACTGCAGATTGTTTAGTCACAGGAACATATGGCATCATGCAAAACACTGAAACTGAATGATTAAACAGACAGGCTGAACATTTATATGCAACATACAGAGCTTGTAGTCTATTTAAAGTCAAAGAGCACTAATTCTAAAAGCTAATGAAATCAGAAGATCATTTCTGGAAGCAATAGACACAATTTTATCATGCTGAGTACCTTGATTACTTCAATTAGTTATATAACACGGCTTCACCAGAATTTACTTCCAAGATTCATCAATGGCTAACAAAATGGGCCAAGGTGTAATGGTGTGTGCATGTGTGCTTTAAATTATGCCCAACAGTATATTTATATGTAAGAAAGAAAAAAAAAAGTTTTATTTTGTTCATTCTTGATGAGTGGTGACTGACTAACAACATTGCTAGTACAGCATAAAAAGTGACTGATTCCAGCAGAGCTACTACATACTCTAAATAGAAAACAGAATTTATTTAACTCTTATCATTGTGGTATCTGAATAAGCAGTATGAGCCGTATGTATGAATATAAGCAGTATGAGCCATATGAGGACCTGTATTCTTGAAAATAATAATAATTAAAAAAATCACTGGAATACACTGCATGGGACAAGAGATCCCCAAAGAGATCTTTTCCATTTAGCAAGGACCTGCCAGTGAGCTATGAATGCATTTCAGTATTTACTAGAATAAAGCAAGCAATTCATTCTGACTTTAACATAGTCATAATCTGGGTCTTACTTCCCATTTTTTTAAGTTGCTTTTATTTTTCTCAGTAAGCATGTGAAGTCAAGAAAAATAAGAGGCTGGCTGTTGCAGGAAAAATAAATGTGAAATATGTAAGGACAATTATTATTACTAAAAGTATAACCAAATTCTTTGCTCCTAGATGAAGCCCTGGCACATCTTAGGCCAAATAAAAATGATTTTATTCAGCTATTTTAAGTTAGGGTGATATGTTTGCTTAGGAATTGTGTAAGAATATTTTAACTATCACTATTTAGATCTTTATAAACTTTTAAAGGTGTAAAGATTTAGCCATAGGCTGTTTCCTTGCCATGGCTGTTTGTGTATGTACCATATGATCTTTATTACATGTAGTTCTATAATATTATAGGGTTTTGTTCATGTTTTCTGTTTGATTTGCTATTCTTAATCTAGTTTGATTATGCTTACAGTTTGCATAATTATGACTACAACAGAATGTTTTTTACATCAGCACATGCACGATAACTTCTTGAGAGGTTGCTAGGTAAGTGCTGATAATAAAATCAAATGGATTTTAAGATCTAATTGTTATAGTCAACGTTTTTATGCATCATGTTCATTTTTCATCATTAACTGTAGTTTGTATGATCTCCTACTGAGTTATTTAACCAACTGCAAATTCATATTTAAATGTGCTTTTCAATTTTCATTGCTTAAATTCTCATAAATTTCTCAATTAAAACATAAGTAGAAGAATTTTTATGGTGCACAAGGTGGCAAGTACCTATTACCCTCCAGTTAATTTATTATTTTTATTAGTCCTTCTCAACATACCTAATTGTTGCTTTCTAACTGCAGTCACCTTAGGTCCAGATGTTCCAGTCAAACATTGTGCATAAACTTATGAGGAAATCTATATTATACAGTTTGCAGGGAAGAGCTGAAAACACTAAGAAAAAACAATAATAAAATACAAGACTATTAATGAATGAAAAAGTATATCCATATGTGTAAATGTGCTGAAATGCACTGGGTATAAATTACAAGTTTCCTAGTTGCATTTCTTTTTTCCAATAGCACTCCATTTTTCTTCAAGAGAACGTAAGATGAGCACATCGTACCCATAATATTTGAATGATGTGGACCTAATAGATATCACACTCAAAGGCATGTTTCTCCACTAGCTGGGAATTTGTTTAAACTTTACACTTCCCAGCTGGGCAGATAAAAAGGAACATAGGAATTGACTGGTTTAGTGCAGCTGGCCTATTTTTGGTCTTCTTCCATTGATCAGCGTGTTCACTACCTCTGCACTGTAATCAGTTGAGCTGAAAACTGAGGCTTGTACAAGTGCTACTTAGGCAGCTTAGAAGCGGATAGGTTAAACTCCTTGAATTCTGATCTCTGCTTCCTTGAACACTGCTCAGAGTACAAATGTGCATTAATGAACCTATAATTCATTCATCCAGTGGATCACAATGATCAGACGATAAGGATTATTGGTTACATTGGAAAATACAGATTAGTGGTTGCTATAACATGAGGTTGAGAAAATGAAACTGCCTCAGAAGAGAACAAAATTAGACAAACTCTGAATAACTAATAATAAGATTTTGGCCTTCAGTAGTAGTCATTTTTCAAGAAAGCTGGTCTTGTGAGACCTCCATTCATCAGAATCAGAATGTGCTGACCAGAACAACATATCTCATTTGCCTACTGCAATTTTGGTTTAAAATGTTAGAAGAAAAGCTCTAATAATTTCCAAACTATTGATTCTTTCCCTCTATCTGAACCCTCCTCCTGATTCAGTTTCAAATACCGAATGAAGCCACAGTATAAGCACTCTCAAATACTTCCATCATTGTCTATTGTAATTAATATTCTCTGTAAAAAGAAAAATCTTCTTTGAAAATTTGGAAGAGTTGCTTATAGCTGTCACATTAGTACCAGTTTCACTGCCAACGTGTAGGGTTATCAACACTAGAAAAGCATATGGCTAATAACTGCAAATCCATTTACCATTCCTTTACTACTCCCAAAACACCTTCTCTTTTCTGTCAGCAACTAAACTGTTATATAATACATGAATGACAATAGAGAAATGAATATTCTTTGTTCAAAATATATGATTCAATCTTCTAAGTAGTTACATAGTGCCATGTGAAATTCAACAGGGGCATCAAGTGATGAATTATATTGCACTCTAAATGAATTTCTTCTGCCGTTTAGCTCCTTGAATGCATAGCAATCTACTTGAAACACTGGAAAATTTATACCTGTTTTCCATCCCGGTTTCTAGCCGGTGAAATTCACACAGAATCTGTCACTAATTCCAGTTGTAACTGGACTGAGCCCACGACATCTAGGACTGAAATGTTAGTTACAATAACTGGAAAATTATCATTAAGTAGTTCTTCTCTGTGATCTAATTTGTTTGTTCAACTGTCAACCCTTTCAGAAAAGTTTATGTCATCTAGCAGAAGTTAGAAAATTAAATTAAGCTGTCATAAGGTTGTCCCAATAATTACTAGAGAATGCTATACCCCTCCAAATGCTATGTCACTCATACTAGCTAAGGTGAATAACTCAATAGACATGTTCTTGGTCTCAATTTACTCTTGAAGCAATCTATGTGCTTAACTTAAGCTGAATGGTCAGTCGCCTAAAGTGGTACAGAAGAAATGTAGAAGGAGATTTATAGGCCATTTCTCTTTTTTTTTTTTTTTTTCATTTTCATCTTTTAGACTGACAAAATCCTTAATAAGAATTAGGAGAATACATAAATATGTTTACATTTGATCAAAATGGTAGTTAAACCCTGAAAAGCTGAACCATAGTATCTGAAGAGACAGCTTAATTAGATATGATATCAATTAGGTATAAAACTTTGTTCAAGGTAGTAAGCATCGGAAAATTAGCAAGATAGTTCCTCTTTGAAAAGAGACTAGAGATTATGACTTATAAAATCCTAGTTCATCACCTTGGTTGGTGCTTATATATATATATGTATCTCTCTATATATGTATCTTACTGTTGATATAGGAAAGTGCTATTTTACATTTAGTTTTGTTGAGAAAATAGGATAGGTAATCATGGGAAGAGACCTGAGTCCATTTAATTGTACCCAGTGACAGGACTAGAGGCAATGGGCATGAACTGGAACATAAGAGGTTCTGTCTAAACATCAGGAAACATTTCTTTATTGTGTAGGTGATGGAGCACTGGAACAGGTTGGCCAGAAAGACTGTGTATTCTTCCCTCCGTGGAGATCTTCTAAAGCCACCTGGACATTGACCTGGGCAAGCTGCTGTAGGTGTCCCTGCTTTAGCAGGGTGGATGGACCAGATGACCACCAGAGATCCCTTCCAACCTCAACCACTCTGTGATTCTGTAATCTGCATAAAATGATAAGCCAAAATATATAATTATTATTTCAAATAAGCATATTTAAGAAAATTATTTTGAAAATTTATCTGGATTGAAGAGTTAAAGGAGTTAGAGTTCTTACAATCAAATATGCATAATTGGAATTTGCATCCTGGGTAAGAATTGCACTTGCAGGGTAAAAAGCCAGAGTCAATGAGTAAATAAGTGATTAAAAAAAAAAAAAAAGATTTTAAAAGTAGATGGGCATAGAAGAAAAGACACTGACACTAGGGAAAAGTCAAAATTTTGAAGGCAGAAAATCAGCGAAAAAAGTAAGAATTATCAAAAGTCAGATTGTGATAGTATTTGCAAAGTATATTATAACAAATAGCTAAATTTCTTTTAGATATGGAGAGAGGGAAAGGGAAGATAAGCTTGTGACCCAAAGAAGCTGGGAAGGTGGTTAAAATTATTCAAATTATTAATAAAAAAAATATTAATACTTTGCATCACTTTCAGTAAGAGCAAAGTATATCCAGGATCAGAGAAAGGTTGGCTAATGGCAATGGCAGAATAGAAATGGAAATTACCGCATCTGTGGAGGAAACAGAACACAGAGTTTAATGTGCTCATATTAAGACAGATAATGATTGTCATTGCAGACTAATGATAAACTGGCAGACATTTAATTTTTTTATTAGGCAAACTGGTCTTTCAAATTGGGAGTATAATTTTATGGCTGGAAAATAATAAATATTCTACTATCATTAATAGAAAGAAAAATATAAACCAGAGAAATAGGAATAGAAAATTTTGAATAAATTACAAATAAGTTTGTTATAAAAATAAATGCAAAACATCAGTTAAAAGATGATGTGCCTTTTTTAAGAAAAAAAAAATGATACCAAGCTAAACTGGTATCTTTATTTGATAAAATAACTGATTTCCTAGATAGAGAAGTGGGAGACCTAATTTAGCTTTCAATAAAGCACTTGAAGTGTCTTCCCATGGGAAAATATTAAACTACAGAAAGAGTTAGTCAAATAATTTAGATATGAATAGAATCTGAAGTGAAAACATCCTAAGTCTGTTATCATTTATATAACATTTTTGAATTGTGTGATGACTGTGCTAAACCCTTTGCTTACAAATGTAATCCCATTGCTGACCTGAAGTTCTTCCATACAAGATGTTTTAGGAGAATCAGGAGGGACTATAGTGCCGGACTACTTATGTATTGACCTTTGAAAGGCTGATGGCTAATTGTGCAAGTCTATCATAAAATCTCAGACAAAATGCACTAGAAAATGTAGTCCAGAAGATAAGCATTTAATTGTGTCAAATCCTTCATGCTTACAAGCATATCCATTTTTTGTCAAATCTGTTGCCAACTTCTTGATCTAGGCTTAGTCCTATAATCATTAAGCCCTACTCATAGGCATAGCTGCCTTGAAATCAGTGAAGATGCACAGATTTACAATATCTGAAATATGCCCAGTAATGATTCTGTTCCCTCATGATAGATACAGTTCATATGCACAGTACCTTTCATATGTTAACAAGCTCCTTACTGCTTAAAAAAAAAAAAAAAAAAAAAAAGTGAATGAGTGTTGTGTTTTAACCCATCAGGCAGGTAAGCACCACCCAGCTGTTCACTCACTCCCTCTCCTATCCACCTCCAACCCTCCCCCCATCTAAAATCTAAAAAAAGGACAGAAAAGGAAGGGAAAATAATAAGTAAATAATAATAATAAAAGAATATACAAAGCAAGTGATGCACAATGCAATTGCTCGTCACCTGCTGACTGATGCCCAGCCAGACTCTCCCCAGTTTTATTGCTGAACATTGCACCATACTCTATGGAGTATCCCTCCGCCAGTTCAGGTCAGCTGTCCTGGTTCTGTCCCCTTCCAGATTCTTGTGCACCCCCTGCCCGCTGGCAGGGCGGTATGAGAAGTGGAAAAGTCCTTGACTTAGTGTAAGCACTGCTCTGCAGCAACTAAAACATCAGTGTGTTATCAACATTATTCTCATCCTAAATCCAAAACACAATACCATACTAGATACTAGGAAGAAAATGAACTCTATCCCAGATGAAACCAGGACAACACACATACATACATATACTATACACATACATTTCAAAGTTAGAGGGTCAGAGATCACCATGATGGGGATGTTTGTTTGTTGTTTTTTTTTTTTTTTTTTTTAAAAAAAAAAAAAAAGATAAATCATGGCTGTAACTGTAAAAGAAAGTTTTTCTAGACTGGCAGTCATTAACAACGAATTTAATACAAATTGTTAGTTATCATTATCAACCATTACCATTACATACTCAATCATTACTTAGCAATCATACTCAGTATTAGCTGTTATTACCTCACACAACAGAGCTGACCTGTGTAACTAGCACTGATAGCAATGATCCTTTGTGGCCACAGTCACCATGGTGCAGGTGATCAGGCCCAGAACTGAAATAAATCCCTCCTTTCTCCTCAACACTCCCAAGTTCAGGATCCTGTATTTTTATAGGGCAGTTGTTTTGAGGGAATTCCCAGCCCTTGGCCTCCACCCCAAGCTACACTCTGCCCAGTCCTGTGGGGGACATTACTTTCAAGGTTGCTCACTGTTTCTTTCCTTGCTCAGCGGCTGCTGCCTGTCCTAAAGAAAAAGCAGCCTTTTCCCAGCTGTCCAGGTTGTACTTTTTCAACAAGGGATAACAGCCCATTGGCACATTGTTAGCTCTTCTGGGGCTTATTTCCTCAACCGATTCCCACATTTTCAAATCCTTTGCTGTTATCCCACCATTAAACTGCAAGGTAACAAGACAAACCCGATGCCACACTCAGTTCACCCAGCGAGTTGATAACAAACCTAACAGGCCACACTGGGGCCCTGCAGAGTTAACAGGAGGCACAGTTAACGTAAGACCTATGGCCCATAATGAGCAATGGCAATGCTATTTTCCTGGGCTATTGGATACAAAAATCATTTTAGATGTATGCTATCTTAGTGTGCTGCTTCTTTTATGAGTGCCACAGGCCTCTGCTGTGGCCACAGGTTCATGCTATTTCTTCCTTCTTTCAGTGCTTGTCTCTCGGGACATCAAACAAAACAACAGTTAGAGTGTTTTGCAATATGGGTTTAGAACATCATAAGGCTGAAAGCTTTTTATTAAATAAATTGTATCTGGATTTTTATTTTTATTTATTTATTTATTTATTTTTAACCACAATATTCTTAAAGTCCTAATGTAGGGATTTTGTGACTTGCAGAATAGTCATGAAAACCCTCCTAGTGCAATGGGGATAGAAATTGTTTATCCATTTCTGGATCAAATATAGTAAAATCGTTTCCTGGAACAGTAAATTGACTCTGACTCTACCTTTATAAGCAATATTTGCTTTTCCATTTCCATTATCATGTACCATTTTTTATGAATACTGCTATGTGGCATATTTATCCATACAAAGGAATAGGTTCCATGATCTATTGAAAGAGTGTTTCTATGAAATGATAATTTCTTAATTCTGGTCTTTGGATAAATAAAAGCTGTCAATTTTATTTTCTCTACCCAGAAAGGAATTGTCTAGTGATTAAGTCTTTGCCTTTTTTCATTTTATTCATAGCTTCAAGTTATGTAGCTATTTCACTCAACTCTGATAGACTTCAAACACTTCACTTACTGCTGATTTAGCCATACACATATTTAATTGTATCTAAAGGTTGTGAGGTCCCAGTTGTTTTAAGCCACTTACTGAAATGTGACTGTTATATTGTAGAGAAATGTCTATTTTTTCATTGGTTAATAAACTTTATGGATGAATAACAGATTGTCATTCAAATTGATTATTTCACTTAGAATGTTAAACTGCTGAGGTAGATTACTTTTGTACACCATTATTCACAGCAGACTTTTTGTATAAAGGCAGGTTGAAGCTTGATGATTGTTTTTGAAAGCTACTATACTTTATTTATGATTATTCATACAAATCAGGGTAATCTGAATGTTATCCTTGCCGCAAGGGATACCAGGAAAAGGAAGTACAATAATTTCTTGTAGGATATTTATTTATTTATTTTACTATTATAAATAGCTTTAGTATAGGCACATAGAAATAGTAATCTTATGAAATAAATGTGTATTTATTAAGATTAAGTTAAGAGAAAAATAGCTTTAAAAGCTCATATAAATATTGATTTGAAATAAAAACCAAGCCAAACAAACAAACCATGCTTATGTAAAAGTGTTGACACACAAATCAAAATACAAATACATTACTATATATGCCATTCTATATAGAAAACTGTGGTTAATTACAGAAAATGACATTAAATGTAGCCTTTTAAACCTTCTCAGTACCTGCCTCATGAAGGCAAAGAAGTAAGACACTCAGTCGTCACATCTGTCATAGAGATGTACATAGGGACTGGAGAAAAAGAAAACAGAGAGAGAGGAGTAGATGACAGTATCAAAAGTAGTAGTAGTGGTACTGATATTTGTTGAAATTTGTGTCTATAAGTACAGGTACAGAAAAATGATGGTACAGGTACATGATGAAAAATGCCATAGGACAAAAGGTGATGAGATGTTGGTGATGGACTGGGACTGACAAAATTTTTCTTCTTCTCCATATCTTTCCTTCTTTTACTATTATGTGAAAATTATAGATTTAGCAGCCTTTTAGATAATTTAGATGAAAATATTTTTATTTATCATAGAATCATAGAATTATTAAGGTTGGAAAAAAACTCCATCTGGTCCAACCATCCCCCTACCACCAGTATCACCCACTAAACCATATCCCTAAGCACCACGTCCACGTCTACCACGTCCAACCTTTCCTTAAACACTCCCAGGAACGGTGACTTAACCACCTCCCTGGGCAACCCATTACAATGCTTGACTACTCTTTCTGAGAAGAAATTTCTCCTAATTCCCAACCTAAACCTCCCCTGGCGCAACTTGAAAGCATTCCCTCTTGTCCTATTGCCCTGATTTTTAATCCTTGAACAGAGTTCCTTTATACTCCAGAAAGAATTAACAATCATTCAATTCTAAACTTCTTTCAGATATTAGAGTCATGTGAATATTTAATTTACAGGATGATCCATTACTGATTTTGTCCTAGTCACATATCTGCAGGATCAAGGTAACAAAGCAAGCTTTGTGGCTGGTAGTTTGCTAGAGTATGAGCTTAATTTTGACAGAAGAGTACATAACACCAAAAATATCCAGAGTCGCAAGGACTAAAGGGATAACCTAAGATGACCTGCCCACAGCAGCTGTGATGGGGAGAAGAATGAATAAGAGAGAGCTGTTTTCAAAAGATACATCATTTATTTTACCACTCTTCCTCCGGAATTGGTGCTCAGTGTTGTTTGCTTGTTTGTTTATTTTCTTTCATAGAAATAATTGTCTTCTCAAATAGGCAAGCACAAGTGTGTGCCTACAAAAGTCCCTGATACTTGGATCTGTTTTTGTGTTCATCATGTATCCTTTCTGACTGTGTTGCTAACAGCCTTCTAATGCTTTTAATAGTTTTGTCTCTTCACCAGTTAAGCTGTAAGTGCATTTTACATATCTTGAGACTTCTCCTACTCCCAGACAGGAAAATACATGATTCTCCTTCCTTGCTCTGCCAGTAAGTAAAGACAGTCTCTGAAATAATGCAGATTTTTATTTCTTTCCTTGTTCCCTGTGACTACTTTTTGTGTTGAACCTTGTCATTAGATCCAGGTCTACGTTTATCCATATGTATGCCCACACTATAAAAAGTGTAAATACAAACATTTTGATTTCAACAGGGTAGTAAATGAAGGGAATAGTTCTGTGATGTACCTGTTCTGCTGGTGGCTGTAAAGGGCCAGACACTTGCATGCTGGGGAAACTTGATTTTCTAATTGGTCTTGATGGATATGATTGGATGGATTGCTTTGGATACAGTTTCAGGAGTTAGATCTGAGGTGAGAAATGCAAGCAATTTGTTAACTTCTATTCTTACAAGAGTTGATCATCTGTAATAACTGTGTAAGAATCTCTACACTAATTTTAGGGACCAAAGACAGTTTTAACTCTATGCTAAGACCTGATGTTGTTTTGATAAATGAACATTAAGTAGGGACAGGAGATTAAATGTGATGTATCTTGAGGAAGTATTCTCAAGATCTATGGAGCTTCCCTGAAAAATTGTTCTCTTTTGAACTTCCTGGCTGAGATTGTTGTTTTTCTCATGTGGTTATCTCTAGCAGACATTGTGACTCCTGTGTGGCAACACTGATTCCACTTGCTGAAGGAAAGATGCAAACCTGAGCATCACCATCTTTACTTTAAACAGGTCATGAGTTTACTAGCCAAGACAACGTGTTCTCATATATTGTGTAGAACTGGTAGAGATAATGTGGGAGCAAACTCACATGTGGTTCTAGAATAAAACTCTTGGTAAAGAGATTGTATTCTTGTTTTGCAGTAAGTTAGCAGTTAACATTTAACTGAATGCTATTCATTTATTGTCATAAGAAACGGGGTATAATAATGAGGTGATTTCCAAAAAAAAACAACTGCATTTTCAGTGACACAGCTCAACTTTAGAGAGTCATTTAAGCACTTAGATGTCTAATGTTGCTTTTTTTTCATCATGTATGAGAAGCAAGAAAAGGAACATCTTTTACATTCTGTTGCTTTTCTGGTGAAGCAGAAGATTAGTCAGCTCCAGGAGATTTCCTTCTCTTTGCTCATTTTTCTCTACATTTCTGCCCATGGAGAGCACTTGTAAGGTTTGTTAAGATTCTTGTTTTCTCAAAAATCTAAGGTGTTTATCTTGTGCTGCAGCACCTAAATTGCTGCATGACATTAAGAACTCATAGCTAAGTCAATTCCGAAAGAAGCGGGCCTTAGTTACTTTTGAAAATGTCAGACAAATGTGCAAGACGAAGTTTTTTTGAAATGACAGAAATGTGAAAGATTTCATTTAAAAAGTGACACTTGAAAATATAAATATCCATCCATTCAAGTTTTTTGTCTGTGATAGCTCAGAAAGGGTATGGCAGAGGCAGGCCTTTTAAAATGCTTTTCCAGCATAGTATCCATTGTTACAGAAATCCATAGCTCAAAGAAAGACAGGGTAAAAGATGACACCTTTAACTGTACTGTTTGTAAGTGATCTTGTCAGTTTTACTGATCATATCTTGATGTGAGTTATACTCTGGCTGTGGCTACTTTGCATCAGATGATGCTGTCTGCCTTAACAAATGTCTTCTTTTATCATTTTGGCCTTCTTTTTCTCCTTTTGGCAACAGGTAGTATGGAGCTGTTAAAATGGCAATGTGGCACTGCATTCCATTATTTTCCAAACACTCCTGTCCTCAGCTCTATAAAAAAAGGCTGAGTTATAGTGCCTCTATGTCATTCTTCCCTTTGTAATAGGTAGCAATACAGTGAATACCTCATCTCTGTGCTTATGTGCTTGTTTGAAGTCATAATCATAGAATAGTTTGAATTGGAAAGAACCTTAAAGATCATCTAGTTCCAACTCCCCTGCCATGGGTAGGGACACCTTCCACTAGACCAGGTTGCTCAAAGCTTCATCCAACCTGGCCTTGAGCACATCAGGGATGGGACATCCACAATTTCTCCAGATAACCTGTTCCAGTGCCTCACCACCCTCATAGTAAAGAATTTATTCCTTATATCTAATCTAAATCTACTTTCTTTTAGTTTTAAGCCATTAACCCTTCTCCTATCACTACACTCCCTGATAAAGAGTCCCTGTCCATCTTTTCTGTAGGCCTTCTTTAAGTACTGGAAGGCTGCTACAGAGTCTTCTCTTCTCTAGGCTGAACAATCCCAACTCCCCCAGCTTCTCTTCAAGGGAGAGGTACTCACTCCCTCTGATCATTCTCATGGTCCTCCTCTGGACTCACTCTAACAGGTCCTTGTCTTTCTTATTCTGGGGGCCCAGGGCTGGATGCAGTATTCCAGATGGGGTCTCATGACAACAAAATAGAGGGAGAAAATCATCTCCCTCAACCTGCTGGCCCACTTATTTTGATGCAGCCTAGGGTATGGTTGGCTTTTTGGGCTGCAAGTACACATTGCCAGCTCATGTAGAGCTTTTCATCCACCAACACCTAAAAGTCCTTTTCAGGGATGCTCTCAATCCAATTCTTGACCAGCCTGTATTTGTGCTTGGGATTGCCCCAAACTGGGTGCAGAGCCTTGCCCTTGTCTTTGTTGAACTTCATGAGGTTCTTACAGGCCCAATACTCCCAAACTCATCAAGGTCCCTCTGGAAGGCATCCCTTTCCTCCTGTGTGTCAACCACACCGCTGAGTTTGTTGTCATCTGCAAACTTGCCTAGAGTGCACTCAATCCCATTGTCCATGTGTCTCACAAAGATGTTAATACCAGTCCCAATAGCATAACCTGAGATACACTGTCTGTCACTGATCTCCATTTGGACATCTAGCCAATGACCACATCTTTCTGAATGCAACCATCCAGACAATTCCTTACTCACTGACTGCTCCATCCATCAAATCCATGTTTCTCCAATTTAGAGACAGGGATATCTCTGTGGGTCAGTGTCAAATGCTTTGCACAAATCCAGGCAGATGATGTCAGTCACTCTTCCTTTATTCCCTAACACTGTAAGCCCATTGTAGAAGGCCACCAGATTTGTCAGGCACAATCTGCCCTCAGTGAAGCCTTGTTGGCTGTCACCAATCACCTCTGTTTTCTATGTGCCTTAGCATAGTTTTCAGGAGGATTGTCTCCATGATCTTCCTGGCCACAGAGATGAGACCTACTAGCCTGTAGTTCCCCTGGTCTTCCCTTTTTAAAAATGGGGGTTATGTTTTCCCTTTTCTGGTCACTGGGAACTTCACCAGACTGCCACAACTTCTCAAATATGATGGGTAATGGTTTAGCAACTTCATCTGCCAGTTCCCTCAGGACCCTTGGATGCATCTCATCAGGTTCCATGGACTTGTGCACCTTCAGGTTCCTTGGCTGGTCTTAAGCCTGATCTTCTCCTACAGTGGGCGGTTCTTCATTCTCCCAATCCCTGCCTTTGCCTTCTTTGACTTGGGCAGTGTAGCTAGAACACTTGCCAGTGGAGACTGAGACAAGAAAAGTCATTGAGCACTCAGCCTTCTCCATATCTTGTCTTCCATTTTCTTCAAGATTGGGCCATTTTTCCTTGTCCTGCTTTTGCCACTGACACACTTACAGAAGCCCTTCTTGTTGCTCTTGATGTCCCTGGCCAGATTCAATCCTACTGGGGTTTAAGTTTTCTTAACTTGATTCCTGGCTGCTCAGACAATTTTTCGATATTCGTCACAGGTTACCTATCCTTGCTTCCACCTTCTGTAAGCTTTCTTTTTGTGTTTGAGTTTAGACAGGAGCTCTATGTTCATCCATGCAGGTCTTCTGGCATTTTTGCCTGACTTCTTCTTTGTTGGGCTGCATCACTCTTGAGCTTGGAGAAGGTGATCCTTGAATATTAGACAGCTTTCTTAGGCCTCTCTTCCTTCCAGGGCTTTAACCTACAGGACTCTATGAGGCAGATACTTGAGGATGAAGCCCACTCTCCCAAAGTGCAGGGTTGTGAGCTTGTTATCCATAGGTTTTTGCCCAGTGTATCTGGCCGGTAAGCACACAGAGTCGGAATCCACATGAAGATCTTTTAATTAAATAATTAATTATATAATTCTGCAGAATCAGGTGCCTGGTGATCTTTCTCAAAACAAGCACACCCCTGATTTGAATCACCACTATTTATACACAGCCAACTTGTGAAACTATCTCTCAGGCTACTTCTGATTTGTTGTTTTAGCTCACCTAACTTATCTCTATTGATACTTTGCATTTCAGAGGACCACCAAATCCCACATTTCCATACATTTGCATTTTGACGGGTGTGATTTGCTAGCTCAAGGCTATGAGTCTCTCTGTTTTCTTCAAGGTTTCCTTTTTTTCTTCAGTTGAGAACTACAATTTCCCCCCTTTAAGACTATGAAACTCACTTTAAGGGTTCACAGTTCTCACTACATGGTTCTTGTCCATTTCTATTATTATCTTGTTTTGCTAACATTACTTGGTTAGGTTTGCTGAACAAAGCACTATATGGATTTAGACAACTAGGCATGCATCACAAAGCATAACTACATATGACTACTATAACTACAGCTAATATGAAAACTAAAAACAGTAGTTTCAATCATCCAAAGTCTGGCAACCACGACTAGAGCCAGAAAAATCTGGTCCACTATTAATGGCTGCATTCTGAGACACTTGGTGAAACAAATGGGATGCCTGCCAAATTCATTTTATATCTGTCTGAATTTGCTTCTTCACATAGAACCAGCAGCTGTGGTTTATCACAGCAAAAACACCTCCCTGAGCTGTGAGAAGTGAGTCTAAGGCAAGATGGTTTTCCAAGGCTATTTGGGATACCTGCTCTATTCATTTGTATTTGACCAAAAGCATCGGTGGTGGCACTGCTTATAATTTCTAGTGTTGCAGAAATGTTTTCTATTACCATTTCAAGTTCTATTATTCCCAATTAAGGGATTAAAGCCCTCCACAAAGCATGAAACCAGGTGTTTCTGTTCAAAAGGGGATTATAAATTCCTTGTTTTTCCTGAGGCATCATAAAGATAGCCTGTGATCTTAGCCAACCCCTTATATCTGAATGGTTATGTCTAACATCTGGAGCTACAGCTCCCAGGACACAAGTCCCATATCATACAGGATGAAGTGCTTTACATGCCTGTGGACCACATAGCCAATATATTCCTCCTGGGGATATCCACCAATGGAGGCTGATAGGCCTGCTTCTATTTCCATATATATTTTTTTACATTAGTGTAATTGGTAGTTTCAACTGTAATAATAGTTTTATATCCTCCAGTCAGGTTTCAGGAACCTACATATGATCTCTGGGCAGCATTCTCCCTACTTCTATTAACTGAGTACATACAACAGATTTTTTCTTTCTATAGGATACATATGGATAGATAAGAAATACTAGCATTACTCTAGTTTGCTAATTGCCACATACCTGTCTTGTTCACACTGAGTGGTATAGCATAGGTAGGAGTTCCCTCATATGCAGGTACATGGGTGCACACCCTACAGGATGATATATTTACAAAATGGGTTGTTTAAAGCTAACTGAACTACAGAATTCTGTGTCCAGGAATGGGAACCATAGCTCAGTTCTGTTAAAAAAACATAACAAAAATAAAGATAATTTTGTCCTTTTAAATAGCAAATTCAAGTCCTCGGTTCAACTTGCCACAAAGTCTCTTGTGCTCCTTCTTCTGATGGCAGGTCTCACTTCTCTTCTGGTGGTGCTGTTTTTACACAAGTGTAGTGAGTCCATTATTTGATGCCTTCCACTTTAATTTCACTGTGGATGTGGAGCAAGATGGTATAGGGTACTTTCCATTTTCCTTCAGAGGCTTGTCTTTCCTCATTTAGATCATCACCTGATGATCCTGATGATCAGGTCAGAAAGGGTGTGTCAAAACATCCAGTGGAATTGGTAGTCGCTCTTGTACATGTCTATGGAGAGAGGACAACATGGCAGACAAAGACAGCAAATATTATCTTAACCAGCCTTCCCCTCTTATATGTATTTGACTCTCTTCTGTCACTAATTCATTTATTGGGTATGGTTTGCCATATAACAATTCAAATGGGCTAACTTTTTATCTAGATCTGGGGGCTATTATAATTCTCAGCATAACTATCAGTAAGGCTTCTAGCCACTTTAGTTGAGCTTCCTGGTAAAATGTAGTTAACTGCTTTTTCAAGTGTTTGATTCATTCTTTCTATTTGTCTGCCTAATTGTGGTCCCCAAGCAGTATGTAAATCCCACCTAATCTGTAATGCTCTAGATATTTCTTGAACTACTTTTGATATTAAATTAGGTCCATTGTCTGAGGAGAGTCCATCTGGTATTCCAAAATGAGGGATCACTTCTTTCAGTAAAGCCTTTACGACCTCTCTAGCTTTATTAGTTAGGTGTGGGAAGGCCTTTGGCCATCCAGTGAATTAGAAGATATCAATATGATCCTTGTCTAGGCACTTTGGAAAAGTCCACTTGCCAATATTCCACAGGTTTCATCTGTTTTCTTGTCTCTCCTGGCAGTGGTTTTGGCTGGATCTTGGGGTTGTTTGCACAGCATACAGAACACTTTCGCACTACTTGGTTTGCCATAGTTTGCATTTTTGGTCCTATTGCAAAGTGCTTCAGGCTGTCTACCATGGATGGCATCAGCGCCAAATTGTGTCCCTTCACGTAAGTCTTTCATTAACTGTTCATCTGTAGTTTCTGTTATCAGGATCTGTTCACTGGGGGTCTCCTACCATCCATCTTTTCATGTTGTACATTTTATTTTTTTCCACTGGCTGGATCTCTTTAATGGAATATTCTGGTGGATTAAGTGAAGTCTTTGAACAGCGGACTAACATGCCTTTTAGGTCTCCTGGTCCTCTTTTAGCTGCTTCCTTGGCTGCTAAGTCAGATTTCCTGTTCCCTGTTATTATGTTGTGATGACTCTTTTGGTGGGCCTTACAGTACATTACTGCTATAGCTTGGGGCCTTTGCACTGCCTTTAACAACTGTACAATTTCTGGACTGTGCTTAATTTGTCCTCTAGCTGTTGTCAATAGCCCTCGTTCCCTCCAGATGGCTCCATGGGCATGCAAAACTCCAAAGGCATATTTAGAATTTGTATAGACATTGAGGGTCTTCCCCTCTACAAATTCCAAGGCCTTAGTCAAGGCAATTAATTCACCTTTTAGTGACTTTGCATCTACAGTGTCCCAAAGGACCACTACCACATATCCTGCTTTATGCTGTCCATTTTCCATAAAACTGCTACCATCTGTAAAATACTCGTCGGTCGGTCTGCATTAGCAATCAGCTCATCCTTAAGGTCAGCTCAGCTGGCGTATGTGTGCTCAATAATACCCACACAGTCATGTTGGATTTCTTCTGTCTCCTCGGCTGGAATAAGCATAGCTGGGTTCAGGGTGCTGGCCACAGACAGCTTTATGTCTCCTTGGTCTACTAATACAACTTGTTTTTAGCCATTCAGCTTGGAGATAGCCAGTAGTTTCCTTTGGCTTAGCACTCCATGTGGCACAAATATTATCAAAGGTTGTCCCATAGTCAGTTTTTTTGCCTTGTGGACTAGGAATGCAGTCGCTGCTACTGCCCTCAAACAAGATGGCCATCCTTTACTTGTTTAGTCTAGCTGTTTAGAAAAATAGGCCACTGGTCATTTCCAGCTTCCCAACATCTGAGTCATCACCCCTGTTGCCACCCCCCTTCATTCATGAACAAGCAATTGGAAAAGTTTTTCCATGTTTGGCAGCCCTATGCCAGGGGCTAACATTAGGGCCCTTTTTGTATCAATGTCATAAAGACACTAATACACATTACCTCATCCCATTTTCCTTCCCAATGGCAAAATAACGTTCATTACAATATGGTATTATAATTCAAGAATCCATATTCTGGCCATTGTTCCCCATTGTCCAGTTTGTATTGAGGCTGTTCCCGATTACAATATTGCCTCATTTTATCATTTATCCATTTATCCAAAAAAAGCTCCTTTTTTTTTGGCCGATTGTAGATCAGTAGAACGAACATGCTTCTCAGACCCTGAGTTTTGTAAGAACAGCATGTGGTGGCATAACAAGAAAGTGCTTGATATTTGACAATTCCATGTCAGAAGATGGAACTATGACAGTAATTTACAAGAGATTATAAATGTGTTATCACCTCATCATTTTGCAATGGGGCAGTAACCCACTTACATTTGAATTCTTAAGAATGATCAAACAGTTAATTATTTAATTTGTACTTGCCATAGATGACTAGACTGCTTTTTCAGTATAAAATTTCTTAAATATCCATTCTGAGTACTAGAAAATTTAAACATGAATACATTTCTGAAAAAAAATGTGTTCTGCAATAACTAAGCTGTGTGTAAAGCAATGCAATTCACGTTACATTCAATCTCAATTGTACTCTATAATTTTAAGTAATAAGCATTTAGAAAAAAAAACAGTATTTTTTATCTAGAAATCTTATTCTTGTTGCATTTATACCTATTTTATATAAATTCACCAATGCAGTATTAAAACAATATTACGTTATTTATGTGCTGCTATTGATGAGGAAATAATGCAAAATATAAGCTGTCCAACATAAGTTGGCTAATGTTGTAAGGACAGACAGAGCAGACACAACCTGAAAAACCAAGTGCTAACAGTACCTAGCTACAAAGCTGTCCTAAATATGCTTATCAAAATGCCAGCCTTTCATCCTGATTTACTGAAACTCATTTTATGTTAATCACTGATGCCTATTTGTGGCTTCAGAATTTTCCACGAATATACCTAGCAGATGATTCAATGTAGTTCATCTACAGATTTGTATTGATTGGCTGAGCTAGGTTTTTTAATCACAATAAACAATATCATAGGTAAAAGCTTTTATATTCAGTATAACTAATTGGCATTTTGAAATGTAACATTTTTACCTGCAGTAAATGTTATGATGTCTGATGAATTGACTGCTGGTTTGGCAGCCTGATTCATAGCACTTTAGCTAAACAGATGGACTCCCTGTCCAATCAGTAGAGAAAGTAGGTGCCTCTGAAGAACAATTTTAGACAGTCTCAGTGATAGAAACGTCCACAGAGTGATATAACTGTTTCAAAGACTGCATGGGGACCTGTCTATACCCAGACAATAGGAAACACTAAGTATTGAGTATATTAGAATTAGCATATGGGAAAGTGGAGTAAATATTCCTCCTTCCACTCAGAATTTAATGGTGACCTTACTTTGAAGAACAGATGCCTAGCGGTTTGCAATAATTTTCCACGGTCCATTACATCAGCATAGAAAACCCAGTACCTTGACTATATATATTTTTACTCCCATGTCAGGAAAGCATAGAGCAGAGTTAGAGTTACTACTTCATTAATGAATACAGCCAACACAAGGACAGAATGTAACCATTTGTACACCAGTGGCAAAACCATATAATTTCTTTTAAGAAGGAGACCGTGTAACATACTTGTAGAAATCTGGGGAGGGAGGTGGGGGGGTGTGAAGTTTTGTTTAGAGAATGAAAAGATAAGAACTAGAGTTTGGATTGGTAAAGTCTTTTTGGGTTGGTAATGTCAGTTTGATTCTTCACAGTTATCTTTAGTGAATGCAATGAGAACATCACTTTTGGATGACTTCTGAACGTTGCTCATGGCCTCATTAAACATCTATGGATTGCACTGAATGAGGTCTTACTTCAGTGGTGTTTCAAAGAATGAATGGCATGTACCGAGTTACCAAATCTTTCATGCAATGACCAGACAATGATTTCCTTGGCTCCTTTGGCATAGGAAAAATGGATAGAAAAGGGAGGGTGGGGGTGGGGGGTGGGGGGTGGGGCGTGTGTGTTGGGGAAGGGAAACGCTGTATTTTTAATAACTGTCTCTTCATCCCTTGTAGGAAGCTAGAACATAACCATTATGCTGCCTTTGTCTTGGCTAGCAACTCCTCTAGAAAGGGGGCACATCTGGCATGGTGTAATAGTTGTAAATTCAAGATTGGGCAGTGTTTAACATTGCCAATATACAGTGACAAGACATTAGAAAAATGGTGGTTTTTTTTTTACGGCGTATCCAGATTCTTAACAACAAAGTAATAATATTCAGTAGTCAGTCGCATTGTCTCTATTTTTTTTTTCAGAGATAATGCTCAGCATGTCAGTAGGAAGTGTACCTTTAAAGTTATTTTAGAGCTACTGATTCTACCTATTTATTTACCTACTTTTAAACATTTCTTAGCAATTCACTCTGTAGCATCTGCCACATAGAAGGACATCGTGATTTATCTGCAGCTCTGAATATATTACTTGTTAACCTTTACAAACACCTAGCATGACTCATTCCATTTTATCACAGCAGACGTCAGTGGGAGTAAGCATCATTCAACAGGACAACCAGTTTGTACAAGATATAGACACGTGTACCAAATGTACCCAGATAAAAGAGTCGGTTAATTTTTAAAGTGTTAAAAAAGAACATGAACACAACAATGCATTCTGTGATGGGATTTGAGGCATATGAAATGGTAGTCGTACTGAGACGATCAAGTACCAAACAATAGCCTAAATAATGAACAAGAAAAAAGATTACCTCAAAATTACCTTCTCTAAGCACCTCTCTTAAAATAATAATAATAATTATAAAAAATAATAATCTAGCTTTAGTCTTTAATTTCTTGCTCTTTTTCCCAGCAGTTACAACATTGTTAAAACAGATACTGCAGTTCCCCTGAATAGCATTTTGTTTGCTGCATTCTACCACATTTCTTTTCCTAATGCTAACTTCCACAGGCTTGGGAAGCACAGCATTTACACAGTTTAACTTTCAAGGATTTTGGCCCTGCCACAATTTCTAAACTTGTCATGCCCATGGAGAGTGGAAATTTCCTAAGACATATACTGACCTATTGGGCCTGTGATGTTGATTGATGTTTTTTGTTGGACTGATGCCTATCTTCAGACCAACAGTGCTCTCACAAAACCAAATTTATGGCAATTCAGACTAAAATGGGCAAAATAGCAAACTAGAAAATAAAAAATAAATAATTGAAATGAACAGCTGAACCTGTTCAACTGAACAAACAATGAAAATCTGGGAAGAATGTTGACTTAATTTCTCTCTCAAGTGAAGGTTACTCCATTAGGATGATTTTCTTTCAATTTCACTTAACAAAAGAGTCTTTGGGAAGGTTTCCTTAGAGTTTGCTTTTTGAAATGGCTGGAATTATTAGAATTGTGCCAAGCAAGCAGCTAAAAAAACACATGGTCGCCCGCACAGATTTACTTTAAAAGTACTTTTGTTGTAGGAAGCATGCCAAATTACAAGATATGTTTGAATAGGATTATTTTAATTTATACAGTGTATCTTCTTAGCAAAGCCTAATAATTTTGCTAATAAAAAAGCAAGAAACATCTTTCTTCAGGACCAACAAGTCACCATAAGAGATAATAAGAGATGCTTAAGGTGCTCAAGGCACTTATCTGTGTGCCTTAATTAGGGACTTCTGTTTCCTATAAAAGGCATTGATGACTAAGAAAGATAATAAGGTGCTATAATTTTAGTTTTCCAATGAATTTTAGATACTATACATACTCTATAAATGGACTGTAGGTAGTAAAATAACATCCTAATTTAAATGCCCCAAACAAGTTTGTGTGAACATTTTCTTGTATTATTAAGGCCAAACTATATTTTACAATGCACAACCCTTAAGCTTTTTTTTTTTTTAATTTTATTATTTTTTATTATTCTTATACTTAAGTACATCTTACCTAGTGTTGCATTGCTGATCATGAGGATTTTTCATATACGACAAATGTTATCTCAGTTTTATAGCTTTCTGCTTTGTTGTAACTAGTTTTTTTGTATATAGAAAAAATTATGTAGTGAATTCAATAAGGAATTGTTTTTCCTCACAGTGAAATCCAAACGATTCCATGCCTCAGTACTGGGATAGTTTTCAACATGGTGTGTAAATAATTTACAATATTACATCAAGCAAATAGAGACTTTAAGACTAGAAGAGACCTTTGCAATCCATAGCTAACACAGTTCTGCATTGAAAATGTTAGATAATGAAGTTGTCGTAGATTGGATTACCTTGGTAATTATGTATCTGATTCTGACATACAATGTCAGGTTGCAGCATTTTCTTAAAGCTACTTCATGCTTTGTATTCTGACATGGTATGACTCACATAGCTTGACTTCACATGTCTTAAAGTGACACTTTGCCATAGATATGCAAATGCTCCCATTTTCTGAAAAGAGCAATTAAAAGACTCTTGATAAACCAGGAGTTCTACAGGGAAAAATAAAATAAAATAAAATAAAATAAAATAAAATAAAATAAAATAAAATAAAATAAAATAAAATAAAATAAAATAAAATAAAATAAAACAAAGATTTTTTCCACAAATTAGTATTGCACAAAATTTATTAGGATACTTTAGCATTTCTTTACATTCATAGAGGTAACTGTATGATATCAACTGAACACAATATTGTGTTGAAAAAAATATTCTGTATAAAATTGTAAACATGCAGGTAAACAGCAATGCTTCTTGACCATACAGTTTAAATTTATTTTTGAAAACACAGCACATATGTATATAAGCATATAAAACTATTATGAATTCAACATGCTATTTTTGCTTCTCAATATTGGTGTTTTTCATGTACTTCATGGTTTCTGATGGAAAAACAGGAGCTCAGCTGTTGATTATCCTTATCAGGACCAAATACATGGTATTAGTTATCTTCTGTACCTCTTAAGCATTGCTTACTGTCTTCTGTTCATTTCTAGGGTTGTATAAATTCTGAATTTTCAAGTTGTGAATGTAATGCCATTCTTTGTGATTTTCTAAAGAATTAACTTTCTCTCAGAGAAAGGCCCAGAGTAACAATATGAAAGGTGGAGTTAAGCACTGTCAGTCAAAGGGATTTGGAGGGAGAAAATGTACTGGAAATATTCTCACCTAAGTTATGCATCTACGATGTTTATGATTTATAACTAACACAGTAAAGTTGATAATCCTTTCTATGATTATTAATAATATAATTGCTATATTTATTTCTATGGAAATGTTGCAAAGGCTAACTTTCACGTGGCTGGTCCTCAGTGGACAAATAAGAGATATTTTATTATATTTTATTATATTAAATATATCTAAATATAGGGAGCCAAAATATCTATGACAACCTAAAGAAAGTCACTTCAGGCTCTGCTCATTTGCTCACATTTTCACTTTTAAGTGAAAAAGACTAAGTGTTGTTTGAGGTATATTATGGTACCTCAGACATTCAGGTGTGGTTGACAGATATAATACCTAGGTGAAGCCTAAGATCTAGCACAAGAATGCTTGTGCTTATCTGGGTCTTGACTACTGGATTTGTAAGAGCTCCTCTTCCTTTCTCTCCTTTCCTCTCTACATACTTGTTTTCATTTGAAGACAGCTTGAGTATGAATCTAGATAGAAATGATTATGAGTTTGATTTCAGTTACTGGTGGAGGATTAGGGGGGTCCACTGGGTGCTCTAGATGTTCCAGCACATAATCTTGATGCAGCCACTGTCCACTTAGAACATTCAGCTTTGTAGAGCATATAACTTTTGTATAGCTCTTTCATACCTAGAATACTCTCTTCTAAAATCTGCCTTACATGTACTCTGTGGAATGAAGTCTATGTCCCATCAACTGAAGGTGATGTGTCAATATGCAACAGTGAATGCAAATACATTTGAGCAGAGAACAAACAAAATGCCAAAAGAGAAAAATTGTTAGACTTTTCTGACTACTGGTTAGGTCATATCAGTTTTGGACAGGAAGGGAGATGTCATTCTTCATATTTGAAGATCATCCCCTACATATTTTTGTACCCAAGGAAGTATTTTAGGACTGAGAAAGTATTAGCAAAGGTGAGCCTGATAACGTAGTCAAGTGAACTGAGAGGCAGCATTCCTGTGTCCTGCATCTTGATTATTACTTTTGGCAAAGTTTGATATGAGATGAGAAGAGCTCTCAACCTCAAGTTTTCTGTTGTCACCTAAGTAGTTTAACTATGTGAGAGGTAGAGGACTGATCTCCCAGTAGAGAAATGAAAAACATGGAGCTATCCTGTATGTTAAAAAATGCTCTAACAAAGACAGAAATGTGTATTTGAATATACCAAAGCTCAGGTGAGCCTGTTAGGTTGTCCACTTTATTTGCAGACAGCATTAAGTGTTCATATAAAATGTAGCCATTCTTATCTGTGATTTTCAATGGAAGAAAACCCATTTGCAGTGTGTTATAGATTATTCATGTTACATGTTCGCTGAATCCTTTTCTTTTTTTTTTTTGGGGGGGGGAGGGAGGACGGGCAGGGAAGAGGAGGAAATATGATTTCTGCCAATTGTATAGGGGTCTGGAACTTGTTGCTTATAACTAGATAAGGCAAGAGAGAATGCTCACAAAATCCATTATCTAGAAAAAGGATTAAATCTCCAGTTTTAGGCAATAAAAAAGGAAAAGGCTCTAAAAAAGGAAGTAGAAAACTGACTGATTATTTGAAGAAGATTTTATCAATATTCTTATTCTATTTATTTATTTAATTATTTATTTATTAGGTTCAATAGAAAGAGCTCTGTTATTTAGATCAGTCTAAGTTTATTGGGTCAGAGTTACAGGTTTAACTCTTATTGTGTTAGCACTCATTGAAATTACATAAATAAATCTCTGTTTTCACATGACTTTATAAAACTTTAAGTCATATTTCTCAGATGCCCTAAATTTTACAGACTCTAGACATAATACAGTGTTATGAAAAGGTAAAATTTTTGATTTTTTCAACTGTAATATTTATAAACAACAGAACTGCTCAGTGAATTGGGTGGTGAGGCACTGGAACAGTGGCACAACTTCTCTGTACAACCTGTTCCAGTGCCTCCCTTAAAGGTCCCTTCCAACCAAAACCTTTCTATGATTCTATAAATTTGCAGTCTTTCAGAGGCTGTAATAAGTCAGTTTTTAGTACAGAATATGCTTGTTCATTTCAATAAATGCTCTTAATCCCATTTCCCATATTTTGGAGAAAACAAAATAAAACAAACAAAAACAACACAACAACAAAGACGTAGGCTTTGCTAAATATTTCACAAATCTAAGATCTGTCTTCAGAAACTGGGACTGACCAACCAAGGCAAGGAAGCAATCATCCAAATAAATAAAATGCAGAACATTCTTCAGTAACAGCAGGAAGGCAAGACAGTACCCAAATGAGGAAAAAAATGTTTTCAAGCCCTACTTTCATGACAAACTATTTTATAGAATTATAAAAAAAGGAAAACAAAGGAAAAAAAGAAATGAGTGTTTGATCTAAATCTAATGAATAGTTATGCTTCTGCTGGGTTCAGTAGCATATCTGCTAATATAAAAGCAGGTAATCATAACAGATGGACAGTAATTTAATATAAATTTGATTTTGCTCATTATTAAGAGAGAACAGTACACTGAGGTATGTTGAATTGGCATAATGATTAGAATAATTTTATAATATAAGTGTTTTTCTAAAAATAAATTTGAAAAGAGCCTAGATAGTGGACGGTTTGCTTAAGCTTTCAATATACTGATATTTCAGAAAAGGAAAAAAAGGGAAAGGGAAATATAGTTTTCTAATTTAAATGTATTGTTGTAAAGGGAATGCAAGGCTTTGTGTGTGTGTGTGTGTTTGTGCTTGTGTGTGTAGCAAGATATGCACTGAAAATTTCAAAGCATTTGATTTAGGTTATCAACTGAAAATGAAAAATGTATGCACAACACAATGTATATACTAGAAGAGAAAATACAACTATAAAGAATATTACAAAAAAAAAAAAAGAGTTATTAGAAACAAATGGTTTGGTTTCTACTATCAAACTAGATATTTGCCTTTAAAATAATATAGTGAGACATCCAAAAACTGAGACATCCACTGAGACTGAGACTGTTTTTAAGAAATACTAACAAAACATGTATTCCTCCAAATATGCTCTAAAATACACATCCATTTAAATGAAATCAGCCCATAACCCCCATTATTTGTTTGTAATGAAAATAAAGCTAAACTATTCCAACAGGGAAAAAAACATAAAAATGTATAGGTCCAGATTATGAGTCATTCAAAAGCATTTGGAGAGCTACTGTTTTTCTCCAGGTACACTTATAGATGAGTCCAATAGCTTGCAATGTAATTCTGGAGCAGAACTACTTAACTTTAATGTTACAGACCTAGATGCTTCCTGTACCTCCAATGCTAGAGAATACAAATATTACAAAATGATCTCTATACCCAGGAAATATTATAAACTCTTTTGAATGGACTTAAGTTTTGGCAAGACATTCACAGATGTCAGAATTGTCAGAGTGTTCTTTACCTGAAAAATACCATGCTTCAGGTTGAAGGAGAAACGTATTATTTTTTTCTACTGGGACTGAAAAAGAAATGAGATTATGTTTGGGAGCATTCATGTTTTCCCAGGGGGAAGTAACTTCTAAATAACAAACAATATATTGATTGTGACTACCTGTATCTCTAGTAGGACGCAAAGGAAAAGAGAGAGAAACAGTTATTGTAATTTTGATGAGGTTTACAATATCTTTCCCATTTCTGCAAATCTTGTAATGCTTACTATATTTTAACTACAATATTGAAATATTAAAAGATTAATTTAAATAATGACTAGATAGAATTTTTAAGGGAGGGTACAGATATTGCAAAGATCATAGAAATTCACAAAAAGTCAATTTTGTAAATGCTAGACTACAAAGGCAAGCACCTACCTGTGTATCATTTGTGTTAGAATAAATGTGAAATGGAGTTGGAAAATAAAAGGGATAAAATGGGTCAGCATAGTAAGGATACAATATAAAATTGGGTCTTTATCATAGAATCTTTTTTATGGAAGAGGACATGATGGACCCATAGTAAAGGTTTTATCTGAGTTTATATTTAAAACTTTTTTTTTTCCTCTTTCTTTTCCTTTTTCTTCCACATTCCCTCCCAAACCTACAATCTTACTGGTACCAAAAACTACCGGTAGCCTCTGGATCCAAAACTATGCACAAACTTGTTTTCTGAATGTTTATAATATGTTTTTATTTTTAATAGAACCTCTAAAGGACAAGACATGCTGCTTATGAGGCATTTTAACATAGATATTTGCCAGAAAGTATTATAGCCAAATATGAATGGGATTTAACATGTTTTAAACCACTATGAACGATTAGTCTACCATAAAGGTGATTGGCAGATAAATGTCATATATTAGCCATAGAAGTCAACTCAAGGTCCTAAGCTGGTTTCCCAAATTTGACAATATGAATAAATAAAAGGTTGTCCCATCAGTTCTTGCACTGTATATGAGATGTCTTTGCTTCAGAAGGCAAAATGTTTACCTGAAATGAAGAGGAGAACAGGTCAGAATCTATTCTGAAAACAGCTTATCTATAACTGATCTGGAAGAAATAAATCACCAAACACTACAAAATAAGGAAATAAAAAAAAATAAGAAACTTGAAAACTTAGACATATGCTGACATGGAAGAAGAACAATGAGAAACCAAATGGTGCATCAGGACCTCCTAATGATCTGTAAATAAAGAAATAAATAAGATTGAACATAAAGAGATAAACAAGGATTATTAAGAAAGAGTAGCAGAGCTATATAAGGAAAAAAAAAAAAAAGGAAAAAGACTGATATGTTTTGTTTTGTTTTGTTTTGTTTTTTTAAGTTGCAAAAGCCAGAAACATAAAAACAATAAAAAGAGAAAAATGCACAATACAATGGTAAAATAAAAAGTGAGGGCTAACTGGAGAGGCAGCATTATGGCAGAAAATGAGGTGTTTCAGTGGAATGTAAACTTAAAATCAGTAGCATGATTTATGCTTCTGCCCAAATAAATCAGGAAGAATCTCTTTATAGGGGAAAAATCTACAGTGTATAGTGGTAATGTTGCAGCTGTGATAATCTAAATTATCTTCATTGGGCTAATAAAGCATATTACCTATCCGTACAACCTCTGCTTCATTAATCAGTGATTACATAAAAGATAATTGTGATGCTTTGTTTGGCGTAGGAGACATCTGGCATAATACTTCCAGGATTGGGCACTGGACTTAAAAAAAAAAAAAAAAAAAAAAAAAAAAGGAAGAAATTAAAAAAAAGACATAATTAGGAGAGAGTTTAGAGGACATCTATACAAATGGTTAGGGTGGTGAAAGAAAATCATAGAGAGACAGAAGAAACTGAGGGAGCATGGTGACATTGGGCTTGAAATATTAACTAAAATGTTAGGAAAAGGGGGTTGACTAAATATACTTCATGTCTACCAATGGTAGAACAAAAAGTAATGCATTTAGTTTGCAACAAAATGATTTTGTTGAGATATCAGCAAGAAATTTACCAAGTACCTTGATGACTACCTAGGGAGGTTGTAGGGTATGATTGATGGGAGGTTTTTCAGGATAGACGCCAGATGTGGGTAATAAGTCTTTAATCCAAACTGAGAGATCATGCATCACAGAAAACCCTAGTATTTACCTTTAAGCATCACTGTCCATTAGGCATTCTGTGGGTCTGTGGCATGTCACTGTCATCACAATATAATTCCAAAGTGTTCCTGTTATTGCCATAGCTACAGACAACTGACTTAGTGTCTGTGTCAGTTGTTCACAGCTACTGTTGGCCGTGTAGTTATGGTGGGTTAACCTGGATTGGTTGCCAGACCCCAAACAAGCTGCTCTCTCACTCTGTGTCCTCAACAGGCCAGGAGGGAGAAAATTAGATGAAGAAGCCCATGGGTCAAGATAGAAACAGGGAGATTGCTCACTAATTACTGTCATGGGCAAAACAGACAACTTCGGGAAGATTAATTTTATTTACTGCCAATGAAAAATAAAGTAGAAGAGTGAGAAACAAAGACAAAATTAAAAACACCTTTCCCCCAATGCTATCTCAGCTTCATTCCTTCGTTCACTACTCTTCTACCTCCTCAGCTTCTTCAGTCCATGAAGGGGAATGGGGAATGGAGGTTGTGGTAAGATCATAACAGTTCCTGTTTACTGCTCCTTCGTCCTTATACTTTTGATCTGCTCCAGCATGGGGTCCCTCTCACAGGATACACTGTGAGCAGAGCCTAGAAGCTGCCCCATGTTAGATAGGAGCCAGCTCCAGCTGGCTCCAAAAGGGACCCATTGCAGGCCAGATCCAAGCCAGTAAGTGGCACTGGTTGCACCTCTGCAAGATGATATTTAAGAAAGGAAAAAAAGCTGCTGTGCAACAGCAGCTGGGAGAGAGGAGTGAGAAGATGAAAGAGAAACAACCCTGCAGACATCAACGTCAGTGAAGAAAAAGGGCAGGAAGTGCTCCAGGCACTGGAGCACAGGTTTGCCTGTGGAGAGGCCCCTGGTGGAGCAGGCTGTCCCCCTGCAGACCGTGGGGTCCCACATGGAGCAGATCTCCACGCTGCAGCCCGTGGAGGAGCCTGCAGTGGTGTAGGTGAATGTGGCCTGAAGGAGGTTGCAGCCCATGGAGAGCCCCCGAAGAGGCAGATGCCAGGCCGGAATTGCAGCCTGTGGAGAGGAGCCCCCTGTGTAGCTGGAAGTCTGTCAGGAACTGCGGCCTGTGGAGGTCCCATGCTGGAGCAGTCCATTCCTGAAGGACTGCACCCTGTATTATAGTCCCATATAGGAACAGTTCTTGAAGAATTGCAATTTGTGGGAAGCTCACTTTGCATCAGATTACTAAGGACCACATCCCCTGGGTGGGACCCCATGGTGGAGCAGGGAAAGAGAGAAAACATGAAGGAGCTACAGAGATGAAGTATTATGGACTGAACACAGTTACCATTCCCCATTCCTGTGTGACACTTGAGAGGAGGTAAGAGATGTTGAATGGGGGGGAAGGCATTTTTTAGTTTGCTTTTAGTTCTCACTACTGTAGTCTGTAGCAGCAGGTAATAAATTATATTAATCTCCCTCCCCATTCTGAGTCTGTTTTGCCCATGATGGTAACTGGGAGGGATCTCGCTGTCCTTATGTCAACCCATTAGCTTTCTTTTCATCATATTTTCTCACCCTGTTCTCCCATCATATTTTCACAACTCTGCTGAGGAGTGGGAGTGAGACAGCAGCATGGTGGAATTTAGCTGTCCATCAGTGTGGAACCACCACAATGGGCTGCAGTGTGGATATCTGCTGTTAATACCACTAAAACCTTTTGGTTTATTAGTCCATTAACTACCTTTGTTTTCACTGTGTGTCTGTCCAGGTCTCCAAGGGCTGTTCAGTGAATCTGTGTCTTCCATCAGCAAAGCCTATCTCTGTAAGATCAGATCAGATAATCCAGACATGAGGTAAACCTTTTAATTTAAATTATTGATCTATTTTACACAATCTCAGACAATGAAATCAAAGGTTATTTTCAGTTGAACAGGTGTGGAAGATTAGGAAGATGTTTGAGATATCTAGGGAAACAATCTTCTGAATTTTTTCCTGGGATAGTTCAATTTCTGATTGTGGTATTACTGCAAGAATAATTTGTATTCTCAAGGGTAGAAAATTATTTTCTGAAAATTTAGGTGTTATAGATGATTAAGTAAATATAGTGGAATTATTATTGTCTACATTTTTTTCTGTTCGTTTTCATATAAGCAAGTATGTTATCTACATAGATCTGTCCATAAATCATGAATAATTCTTCTGTTAGCTGAACTCCTTTACAACTATATCAAATTTACTTTTCAGGAAAAGTTGAGGTCTTCACTGAAATGCAAAGGTTGCCACAAATCCTTTGTTAAAGTTATGTGTCCTTTATTAAAATTAAAATGTGTTCTGAATTTATTCTTTTTACATTTTAAGATTTTGGATCAAATTTTCTGTATGTTTTGATTTAACCCCAGGAGGCAGCTAAGTTCCACACAGCTACTTCCTCGCTCTCCCCAGGTGGGGTAGGGGAGAGAATCAGAAAAGCTAATGGGTTGTGATGAAATTAACAGTGATAATACACAAAAAGCATATTAGAATGAAGTAGAACAAACAGGTTAAGTATCTGCAAAAAAAATGACAAATTTGGGGAAAGCAATCAATATCTGAACATGGAAATAATTTTAAAGAAGGAATATTTACTGTGGAAATAAGGCTTTGTTGATACAATCTTACTACATGATACTTACGTTAAATAGAAAATATATAGAGATAAAACATCAGCACAGTGTTTCTATTCTGAGAAAATAAGAAAAACAGTACTAATAGAGAATTATGCAATAATTATATTAAACAAGAATTTTGAATATGAAGGATCATACGCTGTACATTTTTGACAAGCAAAATAAGATTTTTAAGTGTTTCCTTGTAATGAATATGTTTGTATGCTGAATATTTTTTTTTCTGTATGAGTGTATAATTCCTGCAAACAGTATAGAAATAAAAAAAAAAAAAAAATCATCAGCTTAAAATTAAACTTCCCTTTTGGTTCATTTGGTGTTTTTGTATTTGTTTGTTTGTTTGTTTTTGCAAATGGACACGCTGTCTAAAAAAATTGAAATTTCTTCGTTGTTTCTTTAGAACACACACATTAAGACTTGAGTTTGCCTTACCTTCTTGTATATATATGCATACATATTTTGCAGGCAATGCTTGAATAAGCTTTATCTCTTCAGCTTTTAGGGTATTCAGTAAATTTCTTCTATGTAGAGACTTTGTGACATGAGAATTTCAGCTATTTTAAAATTCTTTCTCTTTCAAAATCTATCCTATGTATTGCCACTATATAGAAAATATCATTGGATCACAGCAACCAGATATTAATTAATACACTCTATTACACTGCAGATGGTTTAAGGTGAAGGGCTCAGTTCTCTGCTGCAATGAGTCACTTAGTAGGTTAAGCAAACAAATCTCTATAGTAAACAGCTTCTCAGGTTCAGAAAGAACAGAAACTTTTCTTCCTTTTTCTCTATATTGGTGTTTTAATTTCACATTCTAAATGTTCAGCTACTAAAAATTTTGCTTCATTAGTCAGTTATGTTATTATAGAGCTCTCCTGTATTATTATTGCTTGGTTTCACAAGTCCTTTTCTGAAGAAGCATGAACAGGGGAAGTTGCTAGGGAAGGAGTGAGAACAGCATCTATATTTAGTCTCACAATCTCACAGTGCTATTCTAAACAACAGGAGATTTTAATGGTCATTATAATGGACATTTTTCATCGATATTTGCACTATATGTCCTGTGTGCTCACTTCTTGGATGTGCCTGTTATGTATGGTGTGGAGCTAGGAGCATTGTGGTGATGGAGAAGACATCCTTCATGACTGATAAAGCTTCAGCTTGGCAAACACAGTTTTTCTCATTGATATGGCAGAGATAATGGGCTTGTGAGCTGCCTGTGTGACTGGGTATCTCCTTACTTCAGAAACTTTGCTAACTTGCACCCTTCACTCTACATTGTGCCTATATGGCTATCCATCTTCAACACTGAAAGTGGTTTTGAAAGACGTGTTATGAAGTCAAAATACAGTTATTGATATTTCTTTTGTAGTCTGATATTCTTCCCTCATGTAGTTGCAGAAGATGAACAGTCAGTTATCTGTTGTGTGTCAGAAGGGAAGAGTGGAAATGGAAAATGCTTATGAACTCAACATCTTTAACTAAAAAACAGAACGTTCTGAGATTTCTTATTGTTTCTATTGTCTATAATGCAACTCTACTTTTGTAACATTATTTCCTAATTACCCTACTAGACAAAACACTGCAAAACTCTATCAAGGCCAGGGGGTGCTATATTAAATTAATGTCTATGAAATAGTACTTAGTACTTTTTATACATTCTTGAACTACTTTTTGTAGGGGAACATCATTCTCAAAGTACTTTGTCATATATGTCAGCTGGTGATGGTTTCTTGGATGACAGTGTATTTGATATATACAGTATATACATTAAGAAAATATACTTTTTCTTTTTTATTTTCCTCAGCATTTCTTTGTTTTGTTTTGTTTTGTTTTTGAAGCTGCTGGAGAGTCCACACTGCCAGAACTGTGTGTATTATAAGCTAAGTTCCACTTCTTTGATTAAGCAAATAGTCCAATACATTTCACTAGCACAGTTCCTGAAGTTTGAGAGTATGGAATGCAACTACAAAATTTTCACTGATTTGTACTATATTTGCACTTCCTATTTTATTATTTTCTATTACTGCCACAAAATATTGTAAGCAGTATAAATTGAAAATTGGTCATTCAGTTTATCAAATATGTCAGTCTCCCATCTTCATACTCTTTTTCTTTGTTTTCTGGGCCCCTTTACTACCATTGGTTTGGTAGTATAGCTCATATTCTGTTCCATTACAGATTTAATTTAATGGCAAATTCATTAGGAGTGACATAAATGCTCTCATCTGAAACATGTGTTGTTCAATATTCAGGAAATATTTAGCTTTCCTTGAGCATAAGGAATCAAATCTATGCAAATTTTGCCTCACTGATGAAGAGTTTAATATCAGTTGATCAAGTGCCTGTCTTTGAGAAGCTTTGTAAAGTTTCAGTTCTGAGGGTAATTCACAAATAAGCATCTCCAAAAGTTAATGTATTTAGAAATAGATTAAATCAACAACTGGCTACCATTGCTATATTTAAGAGATTGATCAATATATTTCAAATTGTAGTGAGACAGGAGATCTTTACTTTAAAATGTCCCTGGAGAGAATCTCAGTATTTTTGTTTTAATAAAATACTAATTTCTTGAGCAGCAGGAACATTGCTGTGATTAACAAAGGAAACATAAGAATAAATTAATATAATAAAGCCTGTTTTTGCTTTAAACTGACCTTGACTTGAAGGACCAGAACCTGAGTTTCAGTACATATGAATATTTTTTAAAACCTTTATGAAGAAAAATATAATGAGACATAGCTTACTACTTGCTATTGTATATGCTAGCCTCATACTGGCCCTGATAGTCATGGTAAAGAAAAAAAAGAAAATTGTTTTTCAAGGAGAAATATGAAATAAGAATGGTAACACACTTGCTATTAGTAGCAGAAAACAAATTAATATGAAAACAAACCACAGTGAATAACATCGTTATGACTAGAAAAAAAGTCTGAAGTGGTAACAGGGGTGTCATGCAGTGGAAGGAATGATGAAATGCGAATGTAAGCATAGCTGATTAGAAGCAACTGATATTAGTGACATAACCCATGTAGGACTTTTTCAGTTAGCTTTTGATGAAATTGTATTTATGAATTTCTACTGATGTTGGCTAAGGTAGGTGAGGGAAATCTTCAGTGATAACATAGAATTTGTAAAATAGTTACCTATTATATATCTCTATCTATCTATCTATCACATATACATATATATCTGTAATTTTCTTCACTTCTCAACACTAACCTGTTACACTTCCTACTAATACATCAAGGAAAGCTAGAACCTGTGACCTGATGAATAAACTTGGTAAGTACATATGTGCATTTATCTGTGCAAAAGGCAGAATAAGCATGGAGGGAAAGCAATAAAAATGGTATCTCAGAAAGACATAGTATTTATTTATTGGCAAATAACATCTAAAATACTAATTTAATGCCAAATTGGGCTTGCACTTCTTCCTTGTAAAAATCCAGTCTGCATAACATTGCTTAACCATTAATTGCAAGAAATTTAAGGTGTTATAAATGAACAAATTGTACAAGAATTAAAGTGTATTTATAGGAAATACTCCTTATGGTAGCAAATCAGCAATCATTTCAGTTTTATACTACCTTCTTTTTTAATTTGTCATAAGGAAAAAAAGGAACACATTGCACTTACAAGGCATTCTTGCTACTACTTCTTTTCATCTTAACTTCTTTTTTTGCTTGAAGTTTCCATATGAGTGTTAAGATCAAACCTCTTCTGCAAGAATAATATGTTAAAATACATGAGTTGCTTTTTACATGAGTTGCTTTTTGTAGAGTTAAGAAAGCTGGAAACACTGAACATTTGAAAGCTTTTCTACACAGACACACACACACACACACACACCAAAAAAAAAGCAAAACACTTCACCCTATTTTAAGAAATACTGAGTTAGATGCACTGCATAACATATGTTCTCTGGTATATTGGCTTCTTCAAAAGCCAGAATGATTGTAATACAATATTAAAAAAAAAAAGTGAGAGATGCAAATTACTATCTAGAATATCTGAACAGAAGGACTTTTGTTTAAGATTTTTTTCTTCCGGAGGAACTGAAAAGAAAGCAAGAGAGAATGAAAGAGTGTGAGGAGAACTATACGAGTGCTGGTAACTCTCTAAGCTACTGAACAAAGAACTCTAGTTCCCTTGCTTTTCAAGTTCCATCCATGCATAAATTTGTCACTCATTTGGTTTTCAGAAATATCCGTTTTATTTACCAAAGATTTGGTCCCCATAACAAACCAGTACAAAATATGCTGTGCTTAAAGGCAGCCTTTTCTAAGAGATTTAGTATTTAACTCCTTGAAGTCTGAAAATCTCTTTGCTCTGTTATGTCTTCTATAAAAGGGTTTCTTGAACCCAGCCAATCTTGTAAGCAAAAGATTTAGCACCTGATTAGATTCTCATTAACTGTCAGCAGAACTTTTATACTTATTTAAGATGAGAGCAGGAGTAGGTTTTCAGTCCTCTAGAAACTATGATTTTGAGGTCGTATAAACCATGTTTCTATTGAGTACTATGGTTAACAGTGTTTTGGAGTCACCATTTTGTAATTTAGCTTCTTCATTTTCTAAAAGCCAGCCTTTATGATATAACTGGGTACTTAGCAAGCCACAAAAAGCCCTTGGGTGTAAAACTTTTTCCGTCAAGTCTTGCTGAATTAACTACAGATTGAAGCAACAATTGAATCCCAAAACACCAAATCTAGAATAGACTAGGGAAGAAAAACCCATAAAGTTTTGCATTTTGCTTTTTTTGTGTGTTGTGACATGCCACCTTCTCAAAGCTAATGCAAATAAGACGTATTTTTTAATCACGATTGCTCTCTATGTATATTTTTATCTCGATTAGAAAATACCTTAATTCACCTTGGTAAATGGCATTGTCTTTACCTACAGGTACCTTGAGTATGGTAGTGGAGTTGGCTTCTGAGTTTTTCAGGAGCACGAAATTGTATGAAAAGTATTGCTAGCATACATTTGTATGATAAAATTACAAATAATACACTCTGCTATCATATTGAGGCACTTTTACAAACATGTCTTTAAAATAAGCTATTGGTAGAGCTGGTCACATTACAAACATGCATTGAGATGCTTATAGAGCCTGCTAATTTTTACTTGTAGCCTTTATCTGTGCTAAAGTAGAGCTTGTGAAGCTCTTTGAGCATACATTATCCATCTAAAGCCAAATTTATTATTTTGGTATTAAACCACATCTTCACAAACCAAATGTCTGTGGCTTCTTGGGATTTAAAAGTACAATAATAGTGACAGCAAAGTAAACACAGTTTCAATTACAATCATTAGTGAAATATGTGGGATCTTTTTGTAATGCTGTTATAATTAAAATTTTGTCAAAGTTAGCTTTGTTATTCCTTGTTATCAGAGGATTATAACTGTACAGCAAACACCGAGGAATTTCTGAACAAGCTTTCTTTTGATTCACAAACAATTTTCCTCTCAAGTAAACAAGCAAAACTGTAACCACTCAGTTGTTTAACGTACAAATGGCTTGGAAAATGAAACTTGAGACTCTTTGATCTGAAAGCTTATTTTCTTGGAGAAAGAGAGAAAGGCAATGTACCCTTCATATTTAAACTCTGGAAAGCTACTGGAGAATTTACCATTCAAGTATATTCTTGTTCATTTTAGGGACAAAATTAAAAAATAAAAAATCATGTTTTGTCTAAAGTAATGGGAGATGTAATTTAACATCATGTCTCCTATCTCCACCATGACCTTTTTTGAAGATGTACTCCATTTGTGAGAGTTGGAGCTAATGAGATAAGTTGCAATGGATGCATGGTCAGACCACGCCATCTCTGGACCCATGGATGGACAGACTCAAACCTCTAGCCCAAAACCTCTAGGCCAATATTCCAGACTGTAAGGGGGGAATTCATAGAAAGAACCTGTGAGGAAGTGCCAGTTCTTCAGTGCTCTAACTGGTATACATTGAAGCATTGCTTGGGTTGCTGGTGTAAGAAAATAGAGTGTAATCATCAATATAATACAGTTACCGAACACATAAAATTAGTCCTGCTGAGGATTTATTCTGATATTACTAAAAGAAGACCATGGACCTTTGCTCTTTATGATTTTATTTTCTTTAAGTGATAAACATTAAATTGCTTCTTGGATTATAATTGACTTTTTTGTTTACTTGATATATTTTGTCAGGTTCAGAAATATTTTGGTAATAATTTAAGTGCCTGGTCATATTGAATTGATTTTATATGCATTGCAAAATAACTGATCTGACTGAACTAATTTTGTATTAATGCTGCTCCTGCATGTATCTCTTTAGATGTTTTGCTTTAATCAAAGATTGATTAGGACTTAGTAGACACTTTGTGATATCATTGTTTTGAGATTTCAGGCTGTGGTCATTGTTGGGGTTACTTTGGGCTACATTTATGGCTTTGAGCTTAGAGCTGTACCAGAGATGAATGGAACTCATTAACTATTATGCTAATATCTATTAATATGATGAAGATTGAATAAACAAGAAAATTTACTTTTTAAATAGTCTAGACAGCCAAAGAGTGAAATTGGGAAGAGAATTGGAGGTACCTATGTGGTACAAACTTGGCTACTAAATCCAAAATTTAGAGCTTTTAAATGATCACTGCTGTCTACTTAGAGCTTTAAAATCATCACTGCTGTCTAGACATAAGTGGTTGATATGCTATTCTCTTTTCCCTAGAACGGAGAGTTTTTGTGGCACTTAACTATATGTTGCTAAGCTTATGCAAAACAATGAGATGCTAAATTTTGAGTACATGGGTGTTTACCTCTACCTTGTCCACAAAGGGCCTAGCCTGCCCCTGAGATATGGGATGGGATCCATGCCTCTGTCTGCCAGCTGTCTGTTCTAAAGAAATAAAAAAAAAAATTAGTACTCATTCTCTATATGTTGCTGAAGAATTATTTAATTACTTCATGCAAAGTGGAGCAATTCAATGGACATAGTTAAAAGTATATTGGTGATCCAGTTAAATGTGTGACTAAATATTGTGTATATGTGTCTTGAACTAGCTTTTTATTAGCTCAGGTACCAGATATTGTCTTACTGTAATAGAAAAGAACTCATCATGACATATTTACCTAACAACCTATCTGGAGTCCCACAAAGTCTTCAAAATTACATTTTACTTTCCTATCTTGATACAAATTGTTAGCTAGATTTGGTTAAATTAAAGTTAGCTCAGATATGTCTGCAGGGTCTGCTTCTTAAACCTTTGTTTGTAAAGAACACTGAAACAGAGTAAATTATTTCATGGAAATCAGAACAGGTGAAAGCAAAACTGGGCAAGAAATACTGTTTCACATCCATATTTTCTAGAGATTAACAACTGTATATTCAGTAAACTAAACAAACACTAAATTTGTGGATCGCATTTTTAGATGCTGTCATACAGAATGCTTAGTTTTAAGCTATTAAGTCATAAGTTTCTAAGTAACTTTGCCAATGTATAAGATTTGTTTGATGAGATATAAGCCCACTTCGAATATGGAAAGAGTATGCTACGATATGCATCAGGAAAAACAAAACAAAACAAAAAAAACCTAATATGCTGGTTTTTTTTTGTGTGTGTGAGAGTGGTTGCCTTGCACATCTCTAATTTACAGTTATTCATTCATTCTTTCAGTCTTCTGTAGGCAGACAGCTGAAATTTAGCCACATTTTACTGATAAAAATATTGAAAATAACGTGCATCTAGAAAACCATTTCTGTAATACTAATGGTCAGTTGTGAGACATACAGGTTAGACTCACTGAGACTCAGGTTTCTCAGCACGGAAGCCATACATCTGGGTTTCAGAACTGGGATTATTGTACTTTACTACAGTCCTGATCCAACAATATATGGAGCTCAATAATACACAGTGATCCATGATGTGGTTAAGTGAAAGACCCAAAGGGCTTGCCTAAACACAGACATCTGATGTTATTTGAGATGGTGTTGGGTACCTGCCTGGCTTCCAGTTACTGCTAAAGAAGGGCATGAAAAATCCATCTTTAGGTAAAGGAATCTTATTCCAAGATGCAAGATTATGATTTAAGTAAAGAAATTCATATGTAAGTATCTCTGTGGTAGTGGGTAGTCACATAACTTAACTAAAGATCCCGGAGAGCAGTTCAGCTCACTCTGATAGTGATCCTGTGTAGACACCAGATTGCTGCTTTGCTTGCTCTCTTTGCTCCATCAACCCCATTTACTAGATCTCCATTATCTAAAATGTAAGCCTTGACACCCCATGTGTCTGTAGATGCTTTCATGTAGACAACTAAACATAAATGTTTCATTCTTGAACCGAATCCTGCCCTAGATATTTACTCTTAGATGTTAACATCTGAGCTAGTCACCCCAGGGTCTTCTATAGTGAATGGAAATTTTATATCCATTTTAAAGTTCTGCTTTTGATTAGATGAAGTGCATGCCTGCAGTACCTATTTCTCTCCTTTTACTATAAAGAGACCCTGGGGTGACTGGCTCAACCATTAATATCTGCTAGTTCCTGAAATGTAGCATGTTAGCAGTTCACCCAGTTTCTTTATCATTGGGATTGCTCACAATCTTAAATTTAATAAAATTCTCAAGTGCACTGAAATGCTAGAAAGAATATGAAAAGGTAAAATACTTTTCTCTTCCCACAGAATTTGAAAGACCAATAGGAGCTACTGGCTGCATGAATATTTCTGCTACCTATTTTTGTTTCCTACTTGAAAAACTGACCTCTTGAGATTTTTACCAGAGGAAAATATTAACCAATTTAAAAAGTGTGCCAAAATATTACCAGCATCCTAACTTCTCCACAAAAGGAACAAAATTGAAAATGCAGTATTGATAACCTTTTAAATTGAAAAATAATCTTTTCTGAAAGAGAAAAAACCCAAAGAAGTGTCTGCAAATTGTCAGAACCTTTTTAAAATTCAATTTCCACATCTATTGTACAAATAATAGCAATTCAAGGTAGGAATATGCTTTCTATGAAGCAAAACGCTTTCAAATATTGTACTAATGTTAGTCTGAAGATATATTTTGCAATCTATTTTCTTTCCTGCCTTATATGAAATTGGAACCCCAATTTCCATTATACTTGACTGTGGTGCTTCAGTATCATAAAAACTTTGAAACTAATGCTAGACAGGAAGCAACCTGCTTGATTTGTGAAGAATTTCTACTGTCTTCATAGGATGCATGTATTCTGTATCTGAAGTAAATTGTATATTTTTGATTCACAATCAGTATTAAAATAATAGCAATGTAAATAATAAGTAGACATTTATGCTAGAGAGAGAAGATAAAAATAGCAGTCCCACTGATGTCAGGCTAAGGCAAGTATTATATCTAGAGTAAAAGAGTACAATGCTCTTTTAATTTTGTTAAGTAATAAAATACTTTCTTACAATGTAAGAATTTGGAGAAGAAGGTGAAGAATTAATATTGAAGTGAATGAGAGACATCACATACCTCAGCTGAAGCAACTATGTAATTCATCAAGATTTGAAACTGTACTTAACATCACTGGATGAGGTTGCTTATCTGGGATTACTGATCTTCCATTCATACTAGTAAAATCTTACTGCCAATATTTAAAGAAAAAGCAGTAGGAAAAAAAAAAAAAGAGGAAAAATGTAAAATGGTACCTACCTTGTTTTTCATACACACAGGTTTTTTTTTGTTTGTTTGTTTTTCATTGTTTTGTTTTCACCTTGATAGATTAAATGGCCTGTACTCTCAAAACAAATTCCATTTCAGTTTTCTGAGCTGTGTTTTTTTTAAGACTGAATATAAAGAAAAATTGACTGTAACAAATTAAAATATTTCCTTATATTGTCAATAATGCTTTTGTGTGCATTTGCATTTGCATGCACAATTTATGTTATTTTTCAGAATCTTGATGAATCGGATCTCCCTGTGATTTCTCAAGCTGCCTGTCTGCAGGCACCTAAATCATTTAGTCACTCAAAAATTTAGGTTGTCATAGGTATATATGATTCGATATTCTTATAGTGCTTGAGAATGATCACTATAATGTTATATTAATAAGGAAGTTCTCTGTGACTATGATTTGACAACAGTATTTCCAAAAAACTTACAAAACAGAGTTTCAAATTTATTATATTTCCCTGCAGAGTTAGCAGTGAAAACATTTCAAAAATGTAGTGTTATATCAGAGGTATAACTGGAAGGCTTTTAGAAGGAAACCAGTTTGATCTACCTAAGTAAGGTGAAATGAAAAAACAAACAAAACAAACAAACAAAACAACAACAAAAAACAGCGTATTTTGTGACAAGCAATGTAGATTAAAAGAAATTATTTGCCATCTAAATGTCATTTAAAGCATAGATGAAGAAAGATTTTTAAAAACTACTTTCAAACAGAGATATTGTGAATTGGCAGATCTCCATTAATTACACTGGAACTTTGCCGATTGCATTAACTGAGGATCTGACTTTATATGAGTTTTAATTTCATAGCACCCCTTAAATCAGCAGGAATAAGATACCTTGGTGACTCAATAAATCAAGGCAAGATCAAATAATTACTAAAAAATAAATAAGAACTGCTCTTTAGTGTGAAACAATTTTATTTTAAATAGCATGTCATACAAATGCATCCCAAGAAACTATATAAAAAAAGCTATAAATAATATAATTTTGTGGTTTAATAATAAATAATAAATTCAAAGCTGTTAAGGGTGTTGTAGAGACTGTTTCATCTTAGGTTTAGAATGGAATGATGAGTTAGTGGGATGAAACAAGATGGTAATTTAAATCATAGAGTAGAAAATACTTGACCGAAAAATCTGAATAAAAGGATGTGAAAAAAGAGGAATCTTCCTAGATGAAACCTTATTATGCAAGCAATTCTTTGTCAACCCTCTAGAGAGTAGTCCAACTACGAGATTACAGATGGAACATTTTTATGCCTTCCAGTCAAAACTGTTTCACCTTGCAGAAAATAATACAAAAAGAGAGAATAGTCTAGGCAAGTTTTATCATACTGAGCCTCTCTGAGTTTTATATGTAAAGGAGAGTCCCTGGTCCCCTGGTGAGAGACTCTTTGAAAGGATGGCCCTAACATTTTGTTTGGTAGGTTCTCTGCTTGGAGAAAAGTGGGGAGGAGAATTAGCTACCACTGTGAGGAACTAATGAGAAAGCATGTGTCCCCTATGGAACAAAGAGGATTTTCCTTTTTCCTTACTGTTGGGTTCCAGCTCAGCACAGTGTTTTCTTCTGGATGCTTTTTCTGCTTCATGTCTTCAGACCTTACTCAAAGCCGGTGATTCAGGTATTAAGGGAAGATCCTAGAGGTCAGGCATTACAACTGCATTGTAGTGACCAAGTTACTTATATGTATAGTTTAGAGCTAATATATATATTCTTTATTACTCATACATTTATCCTTCCTAGTGTGTATGTGTATGTATTTTAGCAAATAGTTTTATTATATATCTTCTAAGGTTTTTAAACATACCCCTCAACTCTCAAGATTGGAGGATATAAGAAATTAATTGTGCAAGGATGGTGAACTGCTGGGGAGCTCATGGAAAGCAAATGGGAAATGCAAAGATGAAAATGTTGCTAGGACAAGATAAGGAAGTAAGAGGGTGTTCAGAGGGGAGTAGAAAATGCCAGAGATTCACAACAATGGGAGACAGTGTGGTGGTTTTACGCGGGTGGGCGGCTGAGATCCACCACAACAGCTCTCTCACTCCTCTTCCCCAAAAGGGAAGGGGGGAGAAAATACGATGCAAAGGGCTCAAGAATTTAGATAAGGATGAAGAGATCACTCAACAATTATTGTGGTGGGCAAACAAGACTCAGAGTAGGGAGACAGTAAGATTTATTGCCTATTACGAACAAGCTGGAGAAGTGAGAAACAAAGGAAAGAAACCAAAAACACCTTCCCCCCATCCACCCTCTTCTACCTCCTCCCCCTGAGTGGTGCAGGGGAATGGGGGAATGGGGGCTGTGGTCAGTCTATAGCGCTTCGTCTCCGTCACTCCCTCATGGTCACTCTCTTCCCCTGCTCCAACGTGGGGTCCCTCCCACGGGATGCTGTCCTTCCCGAACTGATCCTGCGTGGGCTTCCCACAGGCAGCAGCTCTTCAAGAACTGCTCCAGATATGGGTCCATACCATGGGGTCCATCTGTCAGGACCAAACTGCTCCAACACGGGTCCCCCAAGGGCATCAGATCCTGCCAGGTCACCTGCTCCTGTGTGGTCACCTTTCCACGGGCTCCACGTCCAGCCCAGAATCTGCTCCGGTGGGGGTCCTCCACAGGCCACAGCCTCCTTCAGTGCAGGTTCACCTGCTCCAGTGTGGTCTCCTCCATGGGCTTCAGCATGGAACCCTGCTCCACTGTTGGACCCATGGGCTGCAGGGGGACAGCCTGCTCCACCATGGTCCTCACCACAGGCCACAGGGGAACTTCTGTTCCATGCCTGGAGCACCTCTCCCCCTTCTACACCAACCTTGGTGTCTGCAAGGCTGTTTCTCACTCCTCTCTCTCTCTCCCAGCTGCTGTTCCCCAGTATTTTTTTTTTTTTCCTTTCTTAAATATGCTCTCACAGAGTCACAAACAACGTTGCTTGGCTCTGGACAGCGGTGGGGCCCTTATGTAAAATGGGGCAACTTCTGGATTCTTCTCGGAGAAGCTATGAGCTATGAGCCCCCATGTTCCCCCCCCCCCCCCCCCCAAAAAAAAAAAAAAAACCCTTGCCATGTAAACCCAACACGGACAGTCACAATGGTAGAAGACAGTGACAACATTTCATGACATAGAACAGTTTATGATGAGATGCAAATTTACATAGCCTCCTGCTCTAGGCAAGAGTTTTTTAGTTTCATACTATGATGCCACAGTAACATATATATATATATGTTACAGTATAACAAAACACATCTGATAATCCATTCTGAGGAACTTTTTGGTAACAGATCCTTCCCCTGTCACCTTCACAAATCCAGTTTATCTTCCTGGAAGATGGGAATTGTGGGTGGAAGTGTGGAATAGTTTGCGACCCATTTCTATAAAGTATTGCCAAACTTTTAAGTAAATTAAGCAACCAAATGACTGCAGGAAAAATGCATCAGTTTTTTATTTCTGACAATATCATCAATTATATTAGGATATAAGAAAACTGTCTATTGTAAATCTTTTTCTTTTTTTCTTTTTTTTTTTAATTTTTTTTTTAAATTCTTTTTTTAATGTATATTTGAACTGTCACCAGACAGTGGTGGGAGCTGATCTCGTTCTAAGTTGTGCTTGGAATGTGTGCTTAGAAACATCCTACATTCCTCCATGGCAAGCAACCATGCTACAATAAACAAAACAAAACAATAAAATAAAATAAAATAAAATAAAATAAAATAAAATAAAATAAAATAAAATAAAATAAAATAAAATAAAATAAAATAAAATAAAATAAAATAAAATAAAATAAAATAAATAAAATAAAATTATCCTTACATATGGAACTCCAGGCAGCTTTCTGAAATCTTTTGAAATAGTGGAAGCAATTAGAGTGAAAATACTGAAGAAAATTTGTTCCCTGTGACTAGCAGGGAACAAATACAATCCTAATATATTCAGATTTTGGCAATATATACATACATTCACTTTGCAAATACTATATACTTTGCTTATAGCCATATGCTATGGATAGCTACACTTCAGCTGTCATAGTGAGCCTTTTTATTAAACATATGATGTTTGGTGACCAATGATTTCAAATATGTTGATTCAAAATAGTAAAGTACTAAGTGTTTTCATGAATAAAAGGATTTTCAGTCATACTTTTATCTAAAAACATGCATCTGTTTTAGGTAAGATGGTAAAGGAAAGAAACAACTTTTAAGTGTGCATATAAAATTGTTCTCATTAGTTACTGGGGTTCTTCAGATCTACTTTGTTTCATGCAAAGATTAGAGTTCAAAAGATGACATGAATCAGTGCATATTTGGGCCTTCACACATTGAAGGATATCTCAGTCCCTTGTTGAACAACTTCCACAGCTGCTTTACCTGTTATGGTCTTCCATTGCCCTTGAGAGCTCACTTGCCTGCTCTTTAAAATGGTCTTCATGGGACTTCCTGTCTTCTTTATATATATTTCTATTTAAACTCAAATTTACTTTTGAAATTAATTTATACTAATTTATCATTGAACAGAGTACTTTGGCAGGCACGACAAAGGATTTTCTTATTCCTTATACTCTGTAATGCAAAGTTTGTAATATCAATGCTTTCTTGTTACTTGGAACTATGTTTCTTAAAATGTGAGCAACAAAAGAAAACCACACTTTTAATACTAAAATACTATACAAAAGGATTTCATATCCAACTACATTAAGAAAAGCTCTTTTCCCTGTGGGAAAGACCTATTTCCCTTACCTGACAATTTTTGTTTTGTTTTGTTTTGTTTTGTTTTCCCTGCTAAACATTGTTGCCTGGGGAGAGTTGGAAACCTTGGTTAATATTAATGAAATAATTTGGGACATAGAGCAGCACACTAACTTCTGCTGCCTGGGCAGTAATATTACTCCTCATTAAAGCTTGTGGAAGTTCATCTCACATTCAATTACAGATGCCTAAGAACTGTTTTCCAGGCAATCTATGCTCCTTAGACAACAGAGAAGGGAGAAAAGGATCTGCTCTCCCTTTGGGATTTGCTGTTCTCTTTGCATATACTACCAACCAGCTGGGAGATTTTGCTAAGTGACTTATTGGTCAGAGATATGTCATATTGAGAGATGATGAATGACTCTGGGCTTCTGCTGTAAGATCTAGCAGAAATGATGCAGTAATCTCAAAGGAATATTGGAAGTTGTGTCTGTAGCAGTGGCATTTATAATGTTGTTCTAAATTCTACAGAAGTAAAAGCACTGCTTTTTTTTTTTTTTTTTTTTTTCTTTTTCTTTTTCCCCAAGGGCATACCATTTTGTATGCTTTTAACCCTTTTGGATATGAGTCTTATAAGGTTACCTTTGTTCATTGACAGGCTTTAAGGGATAGAAATTCAGGAGAAAGACAGAAAGCAGACAGATCACAATCCTTATATTCTAGTTGCTTTTTCATGCCTCAACTTGTGTTCTATTACGAGTTTTTCTTTAATCAATAAAATACATGATTCATTTGTAAATACAACAGTTTAGAACCACACCACAAGGCTAATTCTCATGGGAAATGGAAAGAGGAGGTAGCTAAAGGGCAGTATATGCGTGAGGAGCAGCTGCGGTCATTCGGTTTGTTCAGCCCCGAGCAGAGCAGGCCGAGGGGAGGCCTCATGGCGGCCTGCAGCTCCCTCACGAGGGGAGCGGAGGGGCAGGCGCTGAGCTCTGCTCTCTGGGGACAGCGACAGGACCCGAGGGAACGGCATGGAGCTGGGACAGGGGAGGGTCAGGCTGGGGGTTAGGGAAAGGTTTTGCACCCAGAGGTGGTCGGGCACTGGGACAAGCTCCCCAGGGCAGTCACAGGACTGAGCCTGCGCGAGTTCAAGAAGCATTTGTCAATGCTCTCAGAAATATGTGTGGGTTTTTTTTTGTTTGTTTGTTGTTTTTTTTTTTGGTAGTTCTCTGCAGAGCAAGGAGTTGGATTTGATGATCCTTGTGGATCCCTTCCAGGGCAATAAATTCTATGACTCTATGATTCTATTTTTTTTTCCTAAAACTTTTTATTTTGGCTTCATTGACAACACCACTTTCTATCATTTGCTGTCAGATTTGTGAGAAAACATTCATTCACATTATAAAACATAATTTACAGTGTCTTTTGGTACCAGATAATGTTTTTCAGTTAGAAACCAGCATCTACCTGCAGCTGCAAAAAATCGGCACATATAGTGCAGAACATAAGTACTCTATGTTCTAGTATTAAGGTTTCTTTTATTTCTTCTTATTTTCACCAAGAGGGAAAAAAGGACTTAAACTCAATTGCCATAAAGGAATCCTAAAATAGCATAAAGTAAAACTTTGAAATATTTATTTAAATTCTATACTATAATTGTATTGTCTGTCATAAATGGAAATTTGCTATACTGTGATCTGAGTTGGACTGCAGAAAGGTTCCTCAAGATTGGTTATTAGAAGAGAAATTTGAAACTGGAAATTTATCATTACATGCAATATACTTTACACATAATATTTCCCTGGTTTAGGCTGCGTTATCCGAGTTTACTGTTTACTGTTGGGGTATTATTTCTTCCTGAAGAAGGATTTAAAAGTTTCCTTTGAAGTCTTTTGCATTGCAGATATATCATTTGTGTCAACTGTTAATCTTTGCAGCACTTATTGTTATTTGAAAAGGTAATGAATTTTGTTACCTTCCATAGTCTTCATTGTCATTTTATCCTTTTTAATATTATTTAATGCTTATTTTATAGCATAGAAATATATAGATTACATGAATTAGTCAGTTTCTTCAGATGAAAGAGGAAACTAAGGAACTGTCTTTTCAGTGTGTGTAAACAGCTATTGCTCCACTGATCTTCTTGACACCAGAAAAGCATCTGGCTTTCAGCATTAACAACTATTTTTGTCCAGTTTTGTTCACCTTGAAAACTGGTGATGCATCTACTACACCTAAAAGGCAAAGATGGAATTGCTTTGCATGGTTCAGTTCCTTTCTTAAGATTTCCCAAATGCTCATCAACTCTGAGGCCTCTCTCATGTAGTTTAAGCTTCTGTTGAATCTGCTCATGACTTTATTTGCAGATTTAGCAAACAGGTCAGAGCTATGACATGATCAGCATGCTGACGACAACCAACTCCATACCAATGTAATTTAGCAAAGTGCTCTAGTCTAAGATGTTTTTACTTTGGTTGTTAAACCTTTTTTTTTTTTTATTTCAAAGCATATTTAACAGTTTATTTACAACATGACCTTACCGCTTTTGATAATGAAAATAAATAAATAGCTTTTAGGTAAAGGTTTAAGAACAGTATGCTGAGCACACAGTGTGATGATTTCAATGTTATTCTGTGTGGAGTTTGAACAGAGAGGCTGAATACTTACTTTCAATGGCTGGATTGAAATGACATACCATAATGGCTCCAAAGGAGCTGTTACAATCTACCCAGTCAACGATCCATGAACTAAAAAGAATTTACTCAATTTGAAACCAATACCTTCTAACATGCTAAAAAATAAACAAACAAAATCTCCTATGCTCTGCTGATTCACACAATTTTCTTCCTTTACTCATAGGCAGTGTACCTAGCTTCTTCCTTGTCCTTATAGTTCTCTATACTCTGGCTTTTGAAGTGCTCAAAGGACTTAAAAAGAGGAAATGTGTTTGTCTGTTTTGATACTACTGGCCGGTAACTTCAGATCCTGAGAAGAAAGATGGGACATATGTAAATGTCCATGCTTATTAGTGATTTTTAAAAAGTGTGGTTTTGCACCCAGCTGAACCACAGACATAAGAGCAATTTTGGACTGTTGAATTAAAGGGTAAGGAAGTTTGGCAGGACCTAAACCCCCTTGCATTCCAGCTTGTCCTCAGATATCAGAGGGGCTGGGAGTGGCTGGACTTAAATTCTGAGTGATGTCCAATTTGGCACTGTAAGTCTGGTCACATTCAATATATTAAATTATATTAAATTATCATGATCAAGGATGCACAAATAGCACAATTAGCACTGTAAGTCCAGTTGCATTAATCGTGATCACAGATTCACAAATAGTGCAATACACTTTCGGTGTAGTAAATGACTGGTGTAGTTTATTGAAGCAACAGCAGTACAGGTTATTTTGGATTGCTGGTCTTAAATACACTGCCTTCAAAGCACATGCAAATACCAAAAATATGATAAACACAACCAACTACACATCTGCTCACTTATGAAGAAACAACTCTATAGAGTTTGTTAGGTTTCCCAGGGAAGAACTTGGTATAATGGAAAGTTGGAATCTCACCCAGTAGGCTTCCCTATGCAAGTGAGCCCATAGGTTCAGCCCATCGACTGATCCCAGAACTTAGGAATGTCCTTTCAACTTGTTTGTGGTGTGTCTTCCCCAACATTTTCCTCTCTTGAGCGATTTTTATACTATTTTCTTACTTTTAGGTGGAGCTTGAGTGACTGAAGTCATACGTGTCTATAGGCTCAGAGAAATTCATATTGTATGCCCAGTGAGAGGTTGTTGTACCTTGGAGGTGGATAGCCTTTGGAATGGAGATGTGTTTTGGTATTATAATGAGATTATAATAAGCAAGGTTCACCCAGAGGACGTAATTTGCTTATCAGTTAGACACAGGGCTGGCCATGCAATCTACCAGTTCCACAATATCATCTGGTTCCCCATCCCTGCAGTGATAGCACAGAGCCTGGCTGCAGTGTCTTCACTCTGCTCCACCCTCCATGCTATATCACCTAGAGTTAGCACACCAAGCTCCCTTGGTGTTACCAATACCTAAGGTTTCAGTCTCTGTTGCCAAGGGGACTATCATGAAACAGATTCCTTGCATATCTGCCACATTTCACCTTGGCACTCTGGAAGTTACTTCAATGCTGAACCTTCTCTTAAGATGTGGACATATGTTTAGCCTCAATAAGTCACCTCCAGCAATTATTCCCCATGGACTAATTATCTATTTTACCTAATCTATTTGTTCCCTATCTGAAGAAGTGGATTTACTAACTGCTGCTTCTTTAAGCAGCAATTGAATGAGAAAAAATCTACAAATGTCTTTGATGTGCAAAGACACAAGAGAGTGATAAGAATTATACATGTGTGTAATTAGAACGTATTGAAAAGAGTACTGTGGAAAATCCCTAGGAAATCAATGCACTGCTTGCAAATGGATAGTAGTAGACTTACTTTTCTGCACAGTGATGTTCCTCTGAGTTTTAAAGACATGACAAGTTATGAATTTTCTAAAAAGCTAAGTAGGCATGATATCACCTTGTACCATCTTTCCTTATTTATTCATATGAATGCTGATCAAACATTACGCAGTCATTGGAAGAAATGATATCTTCTTTTTGTAATTAGTTTATAATGAGTATTATAAAACACAACATAGCAATGCACATTGTGAACATACGTATATTGAAATACTAAATAATACCAAGAAATATAAATCATTTCAATATTAGATCTTTAAGCCCAGGGTCAACTTTGAGACTTGGGGTTGAACCAAGTGATTTCTGGAGGTTCCTGCCAAACAAACTTATTTTATCAGTCTATGATTTTACAGTTTATAGGAGTTTAGAGAACAATAAACCTATAGGAAATTAACAAATTGCTTAAGATGTGGTAACCTCACGAATATGTTGTTTTTTTTTGTTTTTTTTTTTTTTTTTTTAATAGTTGAGCAATACATTTATGGAAGGGAGAAAGTCAGAGTCCTGATATTTCTGTTAAATTTTAGGTTTTAGATTTCAAAAGAAAAAAAAAAATGAAGCAGTCACCAAAGCACTAAAAACCCAATATACGGATCTGAAGTACATAGTAATATTAATGGTCCGTGCTCCTTCAGAAATATACTTTACAGCATGCTAAACCTTTCCTTTACAGCATGTTAAAGTTTCAGCAGTTGTAGATGGAAGTGTAAGACAGGAAGAGCTAAAAGAAGCATAAAAATTATTTCAACTTATGAGTTGCCTGATGTCTGTTTACTAGAATCTGAAGTCAAAATAAGCTATTACTCATTCCTGAACAGGCTGACAGTTTCAATAAAGTACTTAACTTAAAAAGAACTACCATCATCTATGATGATGGATTTTATATCCATAATACATAATACATAAAAGGGGGAAAGGTAAGATCAATGCACTGAAGCTTTTTCAGACCTAAGTCTTTCTGGAATTCTGATATGTAAAAGTTGGTAAAAATTGAGAATATTTATAAAAATATTTATAACACATGCATAATACCAGATACTGGCATTCTTCCTAAAGAGAAAAGCCATGTCAGTTTGGATTAAATATTTTTTTATTATTATGAATTATTTATTCATAAAAATGATTAGGGTTTTTTTTCCGAAATATATAGAAAATCAACAAGAATATGCTACTTAAAATCTCAGCAAAAAGTGCATTTTCACATATAATCACACATCTTCAAAAACTAAACACAGCATTAAAAATAAAAACACTAAAATCAGCACAGAAGTAGTGGTTAATTTTCAAAGGACCTACACTTTTTGGCAGAACCCTTTTTAATGAGTTGAATATCTTTCTTCGATAATATCTGCTTGCATGAGTAACAAATGCATATGCATAAGCAATACCTGTCTCAGGCTTTTCTTTATGAAAACGCACATATGTATGAACACATCCATTCATTCATCCATCTACCTGTCTTTTCTGCCATGTGCCTATCTATCAAATAAATGTATTCATCAAGTATGAATGAATCCAAAATGATGATGGGAATGCTGCATTAAACTAAGCAAAAACAATAAATACGTATTATTTGCCCTAAGTTTATCATTCTCCTGTACTGCAAAAAAATAAAAAATAAATCCTTTCTCAATCTAACCAAAATACAACCATATGTAGTGAAGATAACTGATATAAATTGTCATAAATCCAGCCGGTTCAAGCGAATGCCCATCCTTTGCACAATTTAGTTGCTAGAATTGTGAATCTTATTACTGAATCACATTATAAACTTAATGACAGATTCCTTTATTTCTGTTTTGCAGTTCTTCAGACTGAGAGTGCTGGGCATGCAGATTTGTCTGTTTTCAAATGGGGCCTCAGGAGATGAGTAGACATAGAATTGTTTAGTAATTTGGAGGTTCTGTTATCAAAGGTCTCACTTTCTTGTGAGAGATATTCTACCACCCTAAAATATAGTAGTATTTGTTTCAAGACTTCTTTAATAAGCTCTTGTCATTTCTGTAAAAGAGGTAGGGTTTCAGGTCCATCTCTTTTCCTGGTTCTGACACTAGACTTTTTCTGTGAAATCTTACTCAGCTTTTCCTGTTTTGAATGAAATTCTTTTTAGTCCAAGTCTCTCCAATTCTATATATCTAGCTTGATTTTATGTACTTTAGAGATGGATAAATAAAATTCAATGCATTTCTGGAAGGTGGCATTAAGCGTGAAATACTCTTGATCTGAAAAGAATAAAGATAAAACTTAGTTTCACTTACATATTATAATTTTAACAATCCTGGGGATTTTTAGTATAACTACTTGTCAGAATATCCTTCAGTTAGCAAAATAAGTTTTTAATTTAATTTAATTTAATTTAATTTAATTTAATTTAATTTAATTTATTTTTTTTATTTATTTTGCATATGTAGAATCAACCTTAACAAAAAGGTTTGCTGAAGGATCAGCTGCATTTAATTACTTAGCTGTAGATGTATACAGTTACATAGTGATTTATGTCTGCACATAATAATTCAAAAACATGAGTAAGTGTGTGATAAGCAGCATCAAAATAAGCGTGCTCAATAAATTAGGAGTCATACCCTCAGGCTTTTGTTTGTTTGTTTGTTTGTTTGTTTTCAGCAACTTTGAAAACCAAGTAAGGCAATAGTTGTAGAAATCGTGAAGATGCTATTTTAAAATGTAGCTGCCATTTATAACTTGTATAGAAGTGACATAAAAATATTCACAATTTTGTCAGATACTATTTCATTTAAATTTTGTAATCCTTGAGGTGGGATAAATACGGCATTGATTTGTAATTACTTTCGTAACACACACTGTATTTTTTTTAACATTTCTTGCATAAATATCACTTACTACTGTTTTGCACAATTATCATTCTATATGTATGTGAGATTATATGTATCCATAATAAAGTTATATATAGATCCCGTGTGAAAAAAAAAAAAAAGTAAATAGTGTTATTAAAGATAAAGTTGATGATATATCATTTATATGGCTGAGCACAGATCTGAAAATCCTTATAAGCACTGAGCAGATGCTACTGAGTTTTACAGAAAAGCCTGTAAACATTATAACAGCGTGAACTTCAGTATGTTCTCCAGTTCAGGAAGCAAGTTAGTGCACAGAATTCTAATGACATTTTCCTTCTTATTTTAATTTTTGCCCAGTTTCAGGTAAACATATCTAAGTGCAAGGTGCTGCAACTGTGATGGGGCAATCCCACACATGAGGACAGCGTGGGAGAAGAATCCATTGAGAGCAGCCCTGCGAAGGACTTGGGGGTTCTAGTGGATGAAAAGCTTGACATGAGCCAGCAGTGCATGCTTGCAGCCCAGAAGGCCAACTGCATCCTGGGCTGCATCAAAAGAGGTGTGACCAGCAGGTCGAGGGAGGTGATTGTCACCCTCTACTCTGCCCTTGTGAGGCTTCACTTGGAATACTGTGCCCAGATCTGGGGACACCAGCTCAAGAAGGATGTGGATCTTTTAGAGTGGGTCCAGAAGAGGGCCATGAAGATTATCAGAGGGCTGGAGCAGCTCTTATGAAGAAAGACTGAGAGAGGTTGGGATGTTCAGCCTGAAGAAGAGATGGCTCTGAGGTGACCTTATTGCAGCTTTTCAATACTTAAAGTGGACGTATGAAAAAGATGTAGAGCCACTTTTTGCTTGGGCACACAGTGACAGGACAAGGGGTAATGGCTTTAAACTAAAGGAGGGGAGGTTTGGATTAAAGGTTAGGAGGAAATTCTTCACACAAAAGGTGGTGAGGCACTGGAACAGTTTGTCCAGAGAAGTTTTGGATGTCCCAATCCTGAAGAGGTCAAGGCCAGGTTGGATGGAGACCTGGGCAACCTGATCTAGTGAGTGGCATCCATGCCCATGGCAAGAGGGTTGGAACTAGGTGATTTTTAAAGTCCCTTCCAACGCAAGCCGTTCTGTGATTCTATGATTCTGCGATTCTGTGATTCTGTGATTCTATATATCTTAAAGCCTACATAGATTGTAACTATACTGTTGTTGTTGGTTTTTTTTTTTTCTTCATGTTATTGAATTTTAAATAGTTCACAAATATCATTATAATAGTGTTTTAAATATAATTTTAGTTTTGTGAAGAAAACAGTATGCCAAAATGATATATCAAATGATTTTCAACGGGAGTTATGACACAGCAACTGAGGACAAGGCTTAGCTTACTAATCTGTTTGCCAAACTCTTGGGTTACATAATGCTACTTGTGGTATAGTATAGCAATAGTTTGGATGCTTTTACAGAGGAATATTCCCTTAACAGACTTGTGATCAATGGAGTTTTAACTATGAAAAGGAGAATGCATTGAGATGGCCATGATGGACAGGAAATAATATCCCTGGCTATGTCTGCAGTAGTAAATTGTGCTGTGCAGTAGAAGTTGATTTTCTCAGTTAAGTAGTTGAAACTGGGTACCTGACACCCACAGTATAAATGTTCTAGTAGTCCTTCTTTAGACTAACTCCAGTCTGGGCAGCTGGACTGAAGTCCCCTCAGTGGCTGAAGAATGTGAGGTGCACTGCAGGAATATGTTGTCTAGATAGTTTAATCTGAAAAGAATCTAGTCCACATATGTTAAGGCTGCAAGGTGATGCAATCCAAACCACAGAAAGAGAAGAAAATTGGGAGATTTACTTTAAAAGCACTCTCCTCATTTAAAGCACTGGTGTAGACAAATTCTCAGTGTACTATGGATACCACTCAGATTTCTGTCTTAAATAATGTCTTGTTTTGCAAAGTACAAAAGAATCGGTGTGGTTCTCTGTCTACCTAGAAGTGACTCTTCATAGGCCAATCAACTTATTTTGCTTATTTGATCATACAAAAGAAAGTGTTTTATACACTCACAGGCAAGAGCTGTATATTTCAAGAAAGTGTGAACTGTAGCTTAAAGACCATTCTGATGATAACTAGTAAAGAAAATATAAAAAATTATTTATAATCATAGAAACTCTATGTCATACTTTTATTGCAATCACTTCCATATCTTATAGGAGGTCATTATAATTAAGGGCTATCTAAGCAGTTCCACTTTTCCATTTCTTCCTGTCTGATTTTACTTTTCTTAAAAATTAACTGTTGTGATCATCCATGGTGCTGCTGTATTGCTCCAGCAATGATTCCTCACATAGCAAGTCAAAGTACTGGACCAACGGATGTTCAACGCTTTTCATAGGAGTTAATTAGTAGGAGCCACTAATATTTGAGGGTGGTGATGCAGCTAGGTCTACTCACTGTAAGATTCCTGATTTAGCAATTCATCAAGGAAGATGAATAACTATACCAAAGAGGAACACAGTGGTCTCCATGAACTTTTTTTTTTTTTTTTTAAATTTTCTTTTTTTCATAACTGGGAGGCACATACAAAAAATGGACACAGGAGAAAGAAATGGAAAAAATGATAGAGGTGGGACTTTCTTTCATGCCTTTGTGGATCCGAAGGAGATTTCCTTAACTAAGTCAAAAACAGCCAAAAGACAGAACACATAAGTATTTAATGACTTTTAACAGGGATGGCATAAGGTGTCTCACTTACAGATTTTGAAAATCTGTTCCCTACACAGATGATAGCATGGTGACTATTCTGAGATTCTGAAATTTCCTTTTGTTCTTCACTGGAATGAAAACAGAAGTCTTTGTGTAGAAAGATATTAAATTAATGTGCAGGATAAATCTAGGACTTTCAGTGTGGGGTGAACACTTGTCTCCTTGTGTCTGAGTGGTTTTGAGCTGAATTGAGCAGGATAAGAACTTGATCCTCAGCCTTCCATATATATTTGTACCCTAACCTTCATACATGACAGTCTTTTTATTTCTTTCTTTTCACTGACATTCCACCTTGCCTATGAAAACTTTATGAGGGAAAAAAGTACATTTCTGTTAAACACTCTAACAGTGTTCAAATTGACAGACATCATAGATGTTCTGTTAAATTCTACTTGCTTCATTAAGGGAAAACAAATACGTCTGGACACTTTGGAAGTGTTTTATTGGTTTCTACCCAATTGCAAGCAGAGAAAGGTTATACAGAAAAGGAAAATGGATTTACATTCATTTTTGCACATGTGAAATGACTTATTTGTCTGTATTATTTTTTTTTTTTTTCAAGTACATAACAGATTCTTTCCCATTATGGACGGTAGCATGTTAAGTGGTTTAGTTCTGAAATTCTTATATATCTATATGATATACTGTTTTCTTATGTTATTTCCTTATACACTGGATTTCCTTTGTAGTATTCAGTGGAAAAGCAAAATCTTAAAATGAAGAAATATCAGTCTTGCCCTTTCATTGAAAATCAATATTCTTTGTGGTTTCTTCTTCTGCTTACTTAGACTTTGTCAAATGTATAATACGCCCCAGAAAGCCTTCCTGGTGTTCATCAATTATTGTTTTACTGCAAGCACAATAAAACCCTAAACTATGCTTTTATTTGACAAATGAAAAAAGAGAACTTGGATACTTTATTATAGTATACTTAAAATGTGAACGCTTGAGGGGCTTTATCAGTGTTTCTGGGAATTTTATTTTTTCAGAGAAACATACAATAGCACAAATCTCTCTATTAAATGTCAAAGTAGCGGGACTGTTTTCCCCACTAGGTACAATCACTTCTAGTGCAAATGATTGTTCACCCTGAATTGGAAAGAAGAGCAGATGGAAAAACCTTTCTTATTGTTTTAAATAAGAATATCTTACTGGAAACCTAAGATAGGAAGGTTACTTCCACCAATTAGGGTCATTGTGTTAAATAGTTTCAGAGCTGTTCTTTCTACAACCTGCACCCCCACTACCCCCCCAGTTTAGTGCCTTCTGAGTAATACTATATGATAATGGAAGGCTACTTTTAAGATTATTAAATGAAAATAAAAAAAAGTCATCTTATATTAAAATATATCTAGGTTGTCCTCAACCAGTATATAGAAATATTTCCATGGCATTTTAAGATGAAGACAAATAGTATTTTATTGTTATTGTTTTCAGACTCAGCAAGCTGAGATTGTTTAGTTTATGTATAAAATGGGGCATGATAGTGCTGATACACAAAATAATGAAAATACAGAGAGGCAAATTGGATATTTGTTCTTATAAAATATGAACGAAGGAGTACACTCCAAGGAAATAAAAGGCAATCAATTTAGAATTGATAAAGTATTTTAATTGTTTGTTTCCTGTCTTTCACAAAATGTCTAATCAAACTTTGGAAGTCATTGGACCAATTACAATTATGTCAATACAAGTCTTTTTTTTTTTTTTTAACTGAATATTTATAACAATACTGAAAATTGTCAAATTAGATAATAAAAATTTCTGAGAGAAAAAAAAAAGCCCTTCTTGCATTAAAACATTGGAAAAGCAGTATTTTTTCACCATAATGAGAAATTTCTAGTGTTTCTTCTTTGATTTTTTAAGGTTTATTTTGTTATTTTTCTGTCATGAATAAACAGACAACTGGATAAGTTTACTATGTTTTTTTTTTTTTTCTCTAGTATATTATTTCTTATGTTCTTATAAAAATATTTTTTTTTCTAATATTATTTTTTATTTGCTTGGTTGTTTGCTTTTTGGTTTCCTTTTTAATGTTTGGTTTCCAGAAAACAACACAAAAACTTGAAATTATTTGAGTGTGTAACTAAGATGTAATTAAACTAAATCAGAATGAATATATATCATTTCTTATCAGTGATAAAACCAGAATTCATTAGATAAAAGTAACCTTTCCAAATCCCTGTGATTGTACGAGAGAAATGTACATCGGAAAATAAAAGGCTTTCACTATATTTGTTAGAGAAAGGAAAAACAAACTAACAAACAAAAGACCTATTTCTGCATTTTGTTGTAAAAATTCAATCCAGAGTAGTTAATCTGGATCTATAGTGGCATCTTTTGGTTTACTATGTATAGTTTGTAATTATTCAGAAAGAGAGAATTAATTAGGGAGAATCCCTATAATAAATTAGGGAGAGTCCAAAGAAGAATGTTCAAAAATGTTATTCATACACTAAATTTATTGGATGTAATTATTCTGATTTGGCAAACTTTTTCACTGTGGACAAGTCACTTTGACACGTTCACAAAAGATATCTATTGTAATTATGGTATAACATTTTTAAACTTCAACCAAGAAATTATTTCTCATAGTACTTTTTATGTCACAGCAATTTCGTAGATCTTCCAGAGGAAGTAGTAAGTTTGTATGTGTTCCTGGTGGTAAAAGGGAAATAAACTTGGGGAATAATTCTTTTGTCTGGATTTTGCAAAAGGCTACCTATGAACATTCAATAAAACCACACAGTTAAGGAAAGATAAAGAAATAGTTCATAGAAAAGTAGTCTAGAAGGGACTATAAATTGCTATATAGTCCTCCCCTTATCACAAGATTTGCTTAATTATATCTAAGTATTTCTTGTCATATATTCCTGAAAAGCTTCAGTCATGCAGAGTCATGCACTTAAGGCAACCTATTCTAGTTCACTGTTCTCATTATAAGGACGTTTTTCTTAAAAGTAACAAAACGTAAGAAAGTATTTTAGAAGTATTATAAATGCTACATGTAAATGTCAATCTATTTGTGAGTGATGTCATTCCATTTCTGGCAACAACTGTAGTTGTATAAGTCTATCTAGGTAAATTACAAGGACAAAACTCTGAAACTAAGTATCAAGTGATGCACTAAGAGAGACACAGCAGATCTGAAGATGTGATTATCACCCCTTACTCAGAGCTCGTTAGATGACATCAGACTACTGCATCCAGTTTTGGATAACTCAATACAAGAAAGATATCACAAAAAAAAACACAAATTTAGTAGAGACAGCCAAAATGATCACTTGCCCTGTGAGGGGAAGCTGAAGGATCTGGGCTTATTCAGCCTAGATATAAAACATGGTTTTACATGACATAAGAGAAGCACTTGAGTCCACACTGGGGGAGGAGTATTAGAAAGAAGGTGGACCCAGACTCTTCACAGTGGTGCATGGTAGAAGAACAAGGGACAACAATCATAAATTAAAACCAGACAGGTTCAGACTGTATATGAAGAAGAAAACATTTGCCCATGGGGATGGTCCCATGAGCGGAGTAGGAGGTTGTTCAGAGAAATTGTGCAGTCTCCATACTTGAAGGTTTTCAATACCCAACTGTTTAAAGCCATGAGCAGCATGGTCTGACTCTATAGCTGATCTGATTTAAGCAAGGGTTTGGAATTTCTTCCTTGTATCTAATCTAAAACTACCCTCTTTTAGTTTGAAACTGTTAATCCTTGTCCTATCACTACAGATCCTGGTAAAAAGTCTCTCTCGATCTTTCTTATGGGCCCCCTGTAAGTATTGAAAGGACACAATAAGGTCTCCCCAGAGCCTTCTCTTCTCTTCTCTAGGCTAAACAACCTCTACTCTCTCACCTTTTGGCACATCGATGATCAAAGGGCTGGAGCACCTCTTCTTTGAAGACAGGCTGAGGGAGTTGGGATTGTTCAGCATGGAGAAGAGAAGGCTCTGGGGAGACCTGTTAGTAGCCTTCCAGTGCATGGGTAGGACACGGACCAATGGTTTTAAACTAGAAAATGGTAGATTTAGATTAGGTATTAGGAAGAAATTCTTTACTCTGAGGTTGGTGAGGCACTGGAACAGGCTGTTTAGAGAAGTTGTGGACGCCCCATCCCTGGAGGTATTCAAGACTTAGTTGGACGAGGTCCTGAGGAACCTGATCTAGTAGGTAGCATCACTGCCCATGGCAGGGAGGGTTGGAACAAGATGATCTTTAAGGTCCTTTCCAACCCAAACCATTCTTTGATTCTATGAAATTTCTATGAAATTTCACAGTTTGAAAAAAGGGAAATGCAAATTCCTGCACCTGGTGTTGAATAGCCTCAGGCAGCAGTGCAGGCTGAGGACTAATTGGTTGGAAAGCAGCTTTGCAGAAGAGGCCATGGATGTCCTGGCAGACAAGTTGAACATGAATGAGACATGGGCCTTTGCAGCATAGAAATGCAGTCCAATGCCATATTGGGCTGCATTAGGAAGAGCATTGTCTGCAAGTTGAGGGAGATCATACTTCACCTCTGCTCAGCACTGGTGTTGAGTACATTTCGAGTGCTGGGTCCAGTGCTAGGCTTCTCAGTACAAGAGACGTATGGGCAGTGGAGAGTCCAAGAGGGTGGAATGAGTTGAGAAAAGAGTCCTTAAAATGATGAAGAGACTGGAGCACCTGACATGTGAGGAGAAAGATGAGACTCAGGGATCATTCTGGAGAAGAAAGGGCTCAGGGATCTTATTGATGTGTATTAACATGTAATGGGAAAGAAATTTCTTCAGTGGTGGCCAGCGATAGAAAAAGAGGTAATGGGCACAAACTGAAATGTAGAGAATTGCACTTAAACATATGAAAAATCTTCTCTGTGAGGGTGGCCAAACACTGAAACACGTTGCCCAGAGATGCTGCAGAGATTCTATCTGTGGGGACAGTCAAAACTCAACTGGACATGTGTCCTGGGCTAACTGCTGTAGCTGACCCTAGTTGAGCAGAGGGGTTGAACTAGACAATCTCTAGAGATGCTGTCCAAACTCATTTATTCTGCAATCCTTTGATTCTCCTTCCCAATTGTAGGACATACCCTTAGAAGTGTTGATTTAGTTGTGCTGATCTTGTTTGTGTTGAAAATATGACTCACTAATTAAATTCTTTTGAACTTGTCAAAATCTCTCAACAGTTTAAATTTTTCATGGAAGTACTGTGGTAGCAGTGGTTGTTCTGGGTTATAATGCATGTATGTTCAAAAATATTTCATGTTAATATATGAGATAGGTGCTACAAGCACTGACTTTTTGGAAGAAAGATAAATTAAGCTGATGTAAAATTATGATGCAACTCATTTAATTTACCCTGTATGCAAGAAGTGCCGATGAGTGGTTTTATTCTTATGAAGCCTTTCAGGCTTGGAATTGCAGAAAAAATGTTCCAGAGCAAATCATGTACTGTTTTAAGGTGATGGGCCAGACAATTTTCCATTTCTGCTTTGGATTTCTCTGTGGCCTGGACAAAATAGCTGAAGGATCCATGCCAACTACATTTTTTTTCTTTTACTTATACATATCTAATAAATTTACAGCAAAACTAAATTTTTTAGGCATAGACTACTGTCTTTCTTTGATAAAATGGATTAGGATTTTTGTTTCAAATATAGGATTGTTGATTTATGTTTTTGTTTTTCCCATTTTGGCACTTGACAATATATGTATATATTCCTTCTTTGAAATCAGCAAGAGAAAATAACTATTAAGATGTATGAACACTACATAGACAGTCTGTATAGTTCATGTTTGGACCATGTTATCTGAGCATTGTTTTCTCAGAGTGACATTTATGGCCATTAGCACTTAGATTCCACTTTCAAGCCAGACTAAGAGAGTGTCAGTAACTGGTGTACCATGCTGCCTTGTAGTAACTCATAAAAGAAAGAAGGCTAAAAAAGAGCATTACAGTTTCCTTTAATTTTGTTGTTGATTTGTTCTGAATCAGCCCCAAATGAACAAACAAACAAAATTAAAAAAAATAATAATAATCCTGTGAGCTGGAAATTTCCCAAGCTTTGCAGCTGTTCAGTGAAATGAGCTCTGAGCTATGATACTGGCAAGAATGCAAAACCTGTCAAACCTCATGCACCGATTGTAAGATGCACAGTGTTGACTCCCTTCTCATAATTACCTCATGTATTTCAAGAATACAAGGCTGTGGACTTTCTCCTTTTCCATGACCTCACATGCCAGACAAAGTAAATTGGTGGACTGTTCATCTGATAACCAGTTGCTCGTGACACATAGGTCAAGGAATGGACAAGAAACCAGAACTCTGCAAAACAGCTGGTGCAGTGTTTTCCATGGAAGGCTTTATCCTGAAAAGACCTATTAGAAGGCATACTATTGGGCTACTATCTGTCTTAAAACCTCTATTACTGTGTAACCACATGTGAATTCCTTGTTTTGCTACATCATCTTGTACTCTAATTGCTCTCCCAGTACATAACTTGATACAGCACATCCTCTTGAGCTGAGGAAAGTCAAGTTTAATCAACTGAAAATACATATTTAGCTGAGGAGCTCAACGGAGCTCCCTATTTTGAGTTATTCTCATCTGATGTACTAAACTTGAAATCTTGAACTGAATACGGGGACAGTTTCTGGAGATGAGATATTCTTACTGTAATACATGAGGCAGTAAATGAATGATTTTTTTCAGACAAATAATTATTTTCTGAGCAAATTTTATTTACTTAGGAAATTTATGGGCATCTGCACTGATGAAATTTAAACAGACTTAAAAGAAAAGAAACTAACAGTATCAGTGACACATTTAAAAAACTGCCAGTCTCCTGCCCAGAGGAAGAATCAGAGTGCTGTTCAATAATTTTGGAAACAGAGGGAAAGGACAAGAAGTGTCCGTAAGATAACACAATTACAAATTTATAGGATGTACACAAGTTGATCACCCTATTAAAGGTAATTCTATGGTCATTTAACTGAAGTAGTATTTAGGAAGCCATTTTTAGGATGCATTTGTATTGAGAGAAGATGGCTAGGGGAACTAGAACTTAGGAAGTATGAAGCAAAGAACTAGAACTAAAAAACTTATTAAGGCATTAGGAATGTAGGAGAAATAAAGCCTGGATTAATGGGAAAAGAAGACAATGAAGAGATGAGAAGAACACAATGACACACATCAGATTAGACAATCTAGTCTAGCCTAGTGGAATGATCTGAATGAAGGGAAAAGAAAATTGAGCTTGAGGCAAAAGGTAAAGAGGAAGCAGAGAAGGAATTAAGGGAAGGAGAGAACAAGTAATGGCATCAAAGCACATTCCTTTATTCTGTTAATGATTGCTTTGTAGAGTTTTGTAAAACTTTGTATCAGTTACAGGACTGAAAAAAATGCAGGAGCTAACTGGAAAATTGAAATGTGTGCTGTAATATTCCTCAAGATTCACAAATATCATTTCTGTGTTTCTCTTATATGCATTTTTCACACCTTAGCCATTTACCTTTTCTTAACACATCTACCTTGAACTTTTCTGTTTTTATAACACATTTTAAAAAGAAATACAGTAACTAAGTCAATTTCTGGTATGCTAGACTTAAACTTTTAACTTTCAAAATTCAGCCTTGCACCATTAATTTTATGAATGCATCCCTTTTTGTCCATTCATCATTGAATCATTTTGTCCATTCAACACTGAAAACTCAGAGCCCTCTCACTTGCAGTTCCTGTATACTTTGCTTCTGAAGTGCCATACACAATGTGTCCTAAGAGACTTGTTCTCAGAAAACTGCATTTAATCCATCCTTAAATTTGTCTTTGGTAGATGTGATTAGCTACTAATTACAGTTTAAAGTAATCCAGCTAAAAAATACTGAAAAAGATTACATGGTAGTTGTTTTCAGCGATCTTATGTATACATCCAAGCAGGTCACCTGTGTTTAGTTCTCCCCATTACTCCTGTTTTGGGGAAAAAGAAACAAACAAACAAAAAAAGTAGGTAGGTTATTGATGCTTATTAGATTTCATAGAATCGTAGATTCATAGAATCATTCAGGTTGGAAGAGAACTCTAAAATCATCAAGTCCAACTGTTAACCTAGCGCTGCCATATCTACCACTAAACTATGCACCTCATCTACAAATATGCACGAAGTACCTCATCTACACATCTTTTAAAAACCTCTGGGGTGGAGACTCAACTACTTTCCTGGGCAAATATTTACAAATATATCTATACAAAATATGTCTTCTTTCCAATTAAGAAGAATCAAATATTTGGAGACCATTTCTTTCCTCAGATTCCAAGACAAATTCTATGCAGCATTTATCCCAGAGGTCTTTTCTCTGTATACTATTGCAGTCCATATGTGTTTGTATCCAGCTTTTCTATCCATGTGTGTCCTTTGTATTTATGTCTATTTTTTAAAAACAGAAACAGTTCCAACAGAGAGCGTTCAGCATTTTGAAGCTAAACACAATTTCCATAAGCTTCCCCTCCGCTCTTAGCTTCAGTGATGGACAGTCATTATTCTCACCAGTTTCAATAAGATTTAAACCAGTTTCAAGCATCAAAGAAGGAAAAGATTTGCATATATGAAGGCTAATTTGTATGAGGAGCTGTGCACTTTTGAGGAAAATATTGTCAACAATATCTGATAATGGTCGTATCATCATCATCAGAAGAAGAACAGATGATGACAAAAGAAATGGATGATGAAAAAAACAAAACTCACATGATGAAGTTTTGGAAAAAGACATGCACTGAAACTTAAGGTCATAACACTGCAGTCACTTGAAAGAAAAATGGCTTTGCTTTTCATTGGTCTACAGAAACATTGCAAACACGGCCTAAAAACATTTTTTTTCACTAATAAGGCAGATAAGAAACTAGGAAGATGAAATGCAGAGTTCTCTTCCTGGAAAACAAAACAAAACAAAACAAAAAAAAAACTTCTTACAACTTCTTACATTGTTGTAAAATAAACTCTTATTACCAAACTGAGAAACAAATTAGTAGGGTGGGGCATGGCCGGATATCTATATATAGGAACAGAGATGTTTTCTGATTCCATTTTCTGTTCAGGCAGTACAGAGCAATGCTTGCTACTGAATATAAAATCATGTTAGACTGTGCCTTGGACAATATGGAGAGTGTCAGCATGTACAAATTTATTTATTCTTGTGGTGAAACCCCAGTTGCCTAGAAGCTGAATTCGGACATGCAGAAATATGATAGGCTCTTCATCTTCCTTGATAGGAAGCATGTTAAACCTTGGTTTCAATTCTTTTAACTGAATGGTATCTGAGACCAAAAAAGTGGGAGCTGGAAATTTCTGCAGACACAGAGAAATGGTGAAGAAGTAACTCCATTAAAAAAGCTTCAGAAAAAAGGAAAGATGTATGTCAAAGTTGTTTAAGTTGCACATGCATTCAGGGTCGGCTGTTAAGCAGTTAAGTTGTTAGTTTAAGCAACTAAGGAGATCAGTGGATAAACTGCTGTTAATCAGCTGCTCCCACAGGTAAGATCTAACTCTGTTTCTCAATTCACTCTGTTTTCCAGTGAGACATTTTTTTCTGAAGAGTGTTGAAAAACTTTTCCCAAGTCCTGTTCCGCATTGTTGCAGCAACACATAAAGTTGCTGGAAGTGACAGGATGGAAAGATCACCTCAGTAGAAATTGAGAAATACTGTTCCTTTAGTTTGGTGTCTTAGATAATGGTACTTTTAAGTGGAAAGCACCATACTAATGCCTAGCTCTTACATATATAATTCATAAATTCTGACCTTTTCTTTATTTTTAGTATCACCATAAGCATGTCTTCGCTGTAGCTCTTCTTCCTCCAGTCTTCTTCCTAAATATAAAAGATAACTGCACATATAAATGGCTTCTACACGTCATATTATTCTAACTGAGTATTATATAGTGGCAGAAATTCTACAGAAGAAGAAACCATTGTGTATGTTCCTCTGTAACATGCAGAATATTTTAATGGAAGCTACTTTCAGTACAAAGCTGGTGCATACATATTCAAAATTTTAATATTGCAGAAATCAAATCCTTAAAAGTATGCAGCTCCAAATCAACAAACAAATAAAAACATCAAATCCCCAAAAATGCATTGACAGTTGCAGTTTCCAGGCAAGGATATGTCTTACTCTTTTTTTTTTTCTTTGCTTGATAAAATATGTACAGTAATAAAATACGGATTTTATACAGTAATGATGCACTCAGGGTCAGTCCAAATGTGGGTCATATAAATAATAATCTATAGTAAGTCTATAGTATAGATTCTATAGTAATTACTGCCTGTCTGCAGTAATTACTGCAGCACTTCCCAGTGATGTCTACCAGTCAAGGAGCAAAATATAGCCAGAGACAGATACTCAGTACAGAGCCAACACCCTAGTTGAACAGAAGGGTCTGGAACTTCAGTTTCAAACAAGTCTAATCAGGAATAAAATGATATTTCCTTTGTAAAT